>NW_020837952.1:52468235-52604111 GCF_003676395.1 Aethalodelphis obliquidens
ACACACACACACACACACACACACACACACACACACACACACACACAGCATGCAGGAGCCCTCAGGGAATGGGCAACAGGACAGAAGAGGTGCATCCAGGGCCCTCCCCTGTCCCAATAATAACAACAGAGGAATAAACTCCTCTTTGTCTCCACTTAAAGGGCTTCACAGAGGGGCTCCTGGAGGTTGACTGCAAAGCGTTACCTCAGGATCCCAATCCCCTAGGGAGCTTGTGAAGAGGCAGCATTCCAGGCCTGGCCCCTAAGACTCTGCCTCCAGTCTAGGGTGGAGGCCAGGAATCTATCCTAGCAAAGCTCTCCCAAGTGAGTCTGACGCAGGTGGTCCAAGGACCGTTTTTTTGAGGAGGCTGGAGTCCAGAGAGGCAAACTGGCTTGTTCGGTGCTACAGAGCAACACGGGCCAGATCCGGGGCCAGGTCGGCGATCCAGACCAAGGCCAGTGCTGGGCCTCCCTCATTTCTCATGGCAGGGACCCAGGTCCCTCCCCACAGCTTCCCACTCTCACAGGAACCCTCATAATCTAAGGCTTGGACCTTCCCCAGCCTCCGTGGAAAAATCCAAGAGGGTCTCCTAATTTGAAGGGATGCTAAGCCCAGCTGCCCGCTCACTCCTCCTGAGAAAGGAAAGCCCCCCAGAGTTCGGGGGTCCTCAAAGTCCAGGGAGACCCAGTCAGGAGGAAGTGACTTTGTACTGGAGGATCAGACCCTGGAAAGAAAGAGATCATCTCTGCACCTGTCCCACTGATGACCCTCTGCAGGGAAATTGCGAGTCCCGGCGGGGAAAGGGGAGAGGAAGATGGGCAAAGAAGGGACCACTTCAGTGGGTAAACCAGTGTGGATCTTCTGGCCTGGGAGGGACACAGATATCTTCCCTTGTCCATTCATGGGCCATTCAGTCCCTCAGTGAATCATTGCTGAGTGCTTACTCTGGGCCAGGCGGCAGGCTGGGGAGGCAAAGGTGAATAAAACCAGAAGTAGTGGCCACCCACCTGGAGCAGAAGTGGGGTCAGCAATGAGAGTCCAGGCAACACCACCTTGGGGCGGTGCTAACTTCCGCCCCTCTTATCTGGTGGAGGTGGCCGGGGGCACCGTGGAATTCTTGAGCCTGGAAGAATATCTTCTTGCCGTGGTCAGCAGCGTTTCTACAAAGGGCCTCACATTAAGTTTTGATAGCTAGATGGTCTCTGTGGCAATTACTCAACTCTACCATCACAGCTGAAAAGGAGACAAGGTATAAATGAATGGGTATGTCTATCTTCCAATAAAACTTTATTTACAATAACAGGCAGAGGGCCAGGTCCGGCCTCAGGCTGTAGTTCATCAACCCCTAACCCACTGGTGTGACGTTCAAAGTCCTTCACAGACTGGCCCTGCCGATCCCCAGGTTCATCCCCCATCACGGCCTCCCGTCCCTCACTTTCCAGGTACATGGAGCACCTCTCCCACTTCAGTCTTTCTTGCCCTTTCAATGCCTCCAGACCTTGCCCTTTAGAAGCCCCTGCGGCCCTCCCCCTTCTCCTTCCTCCTTTTCCTCTTCTTTCCCTCATCCTCTCCCGCTGTCTGAGCTTCCTGTGGCCATTGCACCAAATTACCACGAACTGAATGGCTTAAAACAACAGAAATGTATTATCTTAGAAGTTCAGAACCAGAATTCCAAAACCAAGGTGTTGGTAGGGTTGATTCCTTCCAGAGGCCCTGCGGGAAAACCTGCTCAAATGGCTCTCTCCCAGCTTCCAGTGGTTGCTGACCATCTACAGCTGTCTTAGGCTTGTAGACGCGTCTACAGGCCTCTGGGTCTGTGTGGAACCCTCCTCTCCTTTCTCTCATAAAGACACCTGCCATCGGATTTAGGGCCCACCCTAAATCCAGGAGAATCGCATCTCAAGATCCTTAGCAGAGCTTCCCCGGTGGCGCAGTGGTTGGGAGTCCGCCTGCCGATGCAGGGGACACGGGTTCGTGCCCTGGTCCGGGAAGATCCCACATGCCGCGGAGCGGCTGGGCCCGCGAGCCATGGCCGCTGAGCCTGCGCGTCCGGAGCCTGTGCTCCGCAACGGGAGAGGCCGCGGCAGTGAGAGGCCCGTGTACCGCAAAAAAAAAAAAAAAAAAAAAAACTTTAGCCTAATCATATCTGCAAAGACCCTATTTCCACATAAGGTCACATTCACAGGGACCAGGGATTAGAACTTAGACATTTCTTCTTGAGGAGAACACAGTTCAACCCACTCCCCCATTCCTCACTTCTTCGTCCCCCTCATTTTCCTCTTTTCCCCCTCTCTTCCCTGTCCCCTTCCTCTTTCTTTTCTCTTCTCCCCCTCCTCTCCCTCCTTCCCCTGCCCTCCCTCCTCAGCCCCCAGATGCCTAGAACTAAAGGCAGTGGCTCTGCTCTGCTCTGGGCCCTGGGAGGGGGAGCCCTGGCTCAGGGCTGGGGCCAAGCCTTCTTCTTGCTGTTCCTCTTCTTGTCCTCACACTCTTCCACACTGGGTTGATGGTTTCTTATTCCTTATGACTCCTCATAGGTCACTTTCGGTCTCCATATATAGAACTCTCAAAGTTCCTTTTTTCCTTTCTTTTAATCAATGCTTGTTGCCACAGAGGTTTACTCCTCCAAATTCTCCTTGTACTGTAGCAGTTGTTAATCATTTTTTGGCCAGAAATGGCTCTTCTCCCTGTTTACAGGGCCTGGGGCTTTGGATACCTCTAATCTGGGTACTCTGCACACCTGCACTTGGGCTGGCCTTCTGTATGTATTTTCACAGAGATAAGAGCTAGTTAACTTCCTCCTCCGTTCTCGGCAGGAAGGGTAACTGAATATGCATTCCCGCATTGAATAGAAACAAGTTCTGTGACACTTCCTGTGTCACACCAGAAAACATCCTCTAGCTTCACAGCTTGTGTCGTCTGTCTGTTCCCCTGCATTGTCACAAGTATAGAATGGAAAGGGATAAGGGCAGGAGGGAAGCAAACACACACACACACACACACCTACCTTCTCATAACTGTTGAAATACGATGCCACCTTGAAAGCACATGTAATCAGCCCATGTTGCAGTACCCTGCGCCCAAATCCAAGCACACTGTCTCGAGAGCCACACTGTAACAACACAGAGAAACATACAACCCTGACACAGTGCTTTGAGAACGCAGAGGAGACAGCAACAAACTCTGCTTGAAGGAAGACTTCAGAAGGAGGTGGCATCTGAGATAGCAGCCAGGCAGAGGAGGGGAGAGAGCACGCCAGGCAGAGGGAAGCAGGTGAAGCAGCCCAGAGGAATGGAATGGAATATTCCTTTTGAGAAACAAAGAAACTCAGTGTGGCTGGAGTTGAGAAATCATGGACCAATGTCGGCGGAGGTGAGAGGCATGAGGTAGACTGAGGTCACGTGTGCCAAGCTAAGCACCTTGGCCCTTTATCTATGTCCATCAGCATCTTTAAAACCTACGTTTGGGGAATTTCAGGCTTCCGCTGAGTTGCACAGTCAGAGAGACCTTGGATGAATGGGGGACGGAGCAGGCTACACTCTGGTGCCCTCACAAGGTGTCAAGAGAGGAGCCCTCGTGCTATTTGTTTTGTAGCTTTCCCGCACAAAATCCTTTAAACAAAGGTAAAACCTCTATTTTAAAAAGAAAAAACACATATGAAATTTCTTTATCCTCATCTCTTTCCACTCTAGCTGTATTCGCTGGGTTGTTGTTTATTTATACAAGTAATCTACGTTTATTATAGAAAAATTAAAAATACAGATTAAACAGAAAGAAGATAAAACAAAATGTAGCTATAACTCTACCATCTCCTATGCAGTAGTAAGTACCATTAACACTTTGATACATGGATACATGAAGATTGAGAGAGATTTTTTTGTACAAATATGGAGCCTGGTTTCTTGCACACTGAAATTTAGCACTCATCGATTAAACAAAAAACCTGTTGTGTTTCCACATGGAGATTCACAACAGACCTTGGAGAGAAGGAAATCTTTGACTGATCTGGGTTTTGATGGATGAGTAAGAGTTTACTAGGCAAAGGAGGAGGACAGGCTTGCAGATGTAGGGGGTAGTGAGAGCAAGTCCCTGGAGGATAGAAAGGCATGGCCGATCTGGGGAATCTAGAAGCCATCAGGTGGCGCAGAAATAATGAAAGTGATGATTGGGTAGAAAGCAGATGACCCTGGGAAGCGGGGAGCCTGAAGAGCTTGAATGCTGGGCCAAGGAGTGTGCCTTGCACGCTGTGGGCACAGGGAACTGTAGAAGTCCAGGACCACACCCGGAGGGAAGAGGCCAGAGCATCTCTTCCCTGGGAGGCACCTCCCTGCACCCCACCTGTCCTGTTCAGGTGTCCTCACCCTGCAGGAGGGCCCCAAAGGGAGCCTGGATCTCCATCCTGCCGAACCCGCTGCCTTGGGAAGACAAGGACAAGGCCCGTTTCCGGAGTCTCAGCGCAGCTGCAAAGCCCCCGGGACCTTAGCTGAGCGACCAATTAGCAGACCGCAGAGAAGGAGCAATCAGGGGAGGGAGCCATGCACGGAAAACCATCCGTTTATAATTAGGTGACCTAATCACCTGTGTAAATTGTGTATTTCTTATGATCAATGTGCTAAACGTCTCAGGTTTAATTAAGTTCTGCTGACTCGTTCTCTTTGAAGACCCACTGAAGCGGGATTCACAGCTCCAACAATTAATAACCGGGTGAGGGGCAACTTGAAAGGGGCGGCAGTTCCCTGCCCGCTTCCTGCCCCGTCTCCCCACCCTCTCCCGGGTGCCCTTGGATGGGGCTCCACACTCCCCATCGTCCTCTCTGAGCCGGGGCCCAGAACATCCCAGCCCTTCCCCATGATTAAGAATCATCCCATGCAATGGGCGCTCCAACCATGAACTGGTACTTCCAGCTTCCTGTTTAATGAGGTTCCTTCTGGTTCCAAAATTCTACCTGCAGAGTCCTGTGTTCTGCCTTCTCGGTTCCACATTCCATTTATGCTGTTCTGCCTCCCTCCCCTGCTTCATCTCTCTCATCACCTACTGTAGTCTGTAACCCAAGCCTCAGGCTTCCTGGTCCCCTCACTCCTTTCCTAGAGCAGCCTCCTCCTGCATTTGATGGGAAAACTGAAGTGTTGACCTTCATACTTCCTGAGCCAGCCCCTCAGATTCTGCTCTCCCCCATCCTCCCTGCCCTGTGGACCATGGGCAGGTCACTGTGCTCTGAGTCACCACCCGGAGCTCCAGGGCACCATCCTCTCCACTGGACACGTTCCTTCTCCCCAGTCACCAGCAGAGAGATGGGCCTGGGCCAGTCTTCCCTTCCTCTCACTTTCCCTGTACTTCCAGTTTTCCCAGCACCATCAAAGTCAGCTCTATGACCGATGGATACTCTCCTTCCTAGACAAACGTGGCAATTAGAGGAAACTGCAACACAAGAAGAGACGTAAAGTGAGACCCAGAGTATGACTTGTTCAAGAACCCAATGAGAAAACCAGTAAGGTAGCACTCACTATCCAATAGAACTTTCTCTGATAATGGAAATGTTCTATATCTGTGCTGTCCAATATGGTAGCCACTGGCCACAGGTGGCTATTGACCTATGCCTCGTGTGACTAAGGAACTGTATATTTTATTTTATTTTGACAGCCACAAGTAGATAGTGGCTACCATACTGAACAAGGCAGACCTAAGGAGTTAAAATTTTAACAAGGTCCAGCCTTAGATCCTAACCTTGTTTGCCTAGCTCCAGGCTCAAGTCTATCTGTCTCCCAAAATGGCTCTTCTGGTGGGGTGTCACTAGTCATATTTCAGGGACCCCCACTCACTGGGGGTGATCTCAACTCCAGGACCCCTCTCCCTACCACTCCTTTTTATAGTTCTCCAATTTAGGGACATTCAGTCCCAGATAACATCCCAAGAAGAGTTGGACGGGGACAATCAGTGTTTGACTATTGACAACCCAAGAACCCATGCTCAGTCTTAGGGGAGGGGCTTTGGCCCTTGAGTCCTGCAGCCCGGTCCACTTGGGGCTCAGCCTCCATCTCGCCAACCATGTGAATTTTAGACACCCCTCCTTCTTCACAGGAGAAGTCACTACAGCTGTTGGGCACATACACATAGATCCCATCATCCCATCATTATCATCATCTCTCAAGAATAAACATTTATCCTGAGAATGTATAGTTCAAAGCTAATGAGAACAATATTTTTCTTACTGGCCCATAACTTGCCAAGCAGCCCCTCCCCAATTATTTTGCAGAGTAGGGTTCAGATCTTTTCCTCTTCATCTTATCTCCAAACGATGCCCTTCTGGTCCTACAGGAAATACGGGAAAGCCATATATATCCTAATAGCTGCTCCCTTAATTACACAAACGGAAACTTGAAATTATCATTTTATTAAGGCTCATGCTTAGTCATGAGCCCTTGTTTGCCTAACTTTCCTTCTGGGGAAAAAGGAGGAGATGGCTTATTTCTACTACAATCTACATTCTGTTTCTAATCCTCTGTTCTCCACATTGCCTACTTTCCTGTATTCCGGTTCAGCACCCTACGTTTTCTGTTCAGTATCCTCTATTCCAAAGCTCTGTATTCCCAGAAGGATCCCAGATCCATGCTGTCCTTGACCTCAGTTTGCCCGTCCAACCTGGAATCTTCCATTCTGTGAAATTTTTTTGCAATTTTCTATAGTACTGCCCTGTATCACTAATATCATCTAACATGCTGACCTCGTGAATAAATGAATGAATGAATGAATGAGATACTTTCAGCATGGCTTGCCATTTCTCTCTACATCAGTTCTGGCTGGGTTTGGCTCTATCCCTTAAATACATCACCAGCTCTAAACATAGAATAAATATCTCTTTTTTTAAATTTAAAAAGTAGGGTGGACTTGAGGAGGGAAAAGGGGATAGAGAAGGAGAGAAATCAGATCACATCAGCTGGTTCACAATCCAATAGCTTACTCTAGGGGGTAATCATGTTTGAAACCTCGCTGTCCGGAACTCCCAAGAAGCTTCCAAGAGTCAGAAAAATGAGTAAAAGTACTTTGAGGGGAAAAAAAATGGACTAACAAAAATGAGGGGTAGTCAGGAGGGGTGAGACCAAAGGCAGACTATGAAATGCACTTGTTGATTCTCAGAGATGCAGGAGCAATTCAGCCGGGAGAGTTATCCTCAGCAGAAATCTCTCCTCTCTGGCCCTCTCCTTTCACCCACCAGGCAAGCCCAAGGCCAGGCCTTTTAAGCCATTCAGCCTCCAACTGAAGAGAAAAAGAATTACAGCGTGTCAGGGCCTTAGCGATTTGATCATTCAAACCCTCTCTCCTCGCCCATTTCTACAGATGGGGAGACTGAGGCCCAGAGAGTAAACAAAACATGGCCCAAGCTGTAGACTGGAGCCAGGAACAGAGCTCAGGGCTTCTGACATCCAGCTTAGTGGGTTTTCTACTGTCCAATGATAGCAGGACGGATAATAAGCACACACACACACATAAAAGTTAATTGATCTCTTCAGCTGTTAAACCATCATAAGTGAAATCCATTTTTCACCGTGTCTACTCCAGCTCATAGTTTGTGGTCGTTTTACCTCTTTTGGGGGGAAAAAGAAAGCAGACTGAGCGGAAGTAAGGAGACCTCAACAAGAGTTTAGATCCCCACCCCTCCTTTCCAGCTAATTCTGCTCTCTCCCGACCTGTGACATCTGACAGTGCACAAGAGTCCAGACAAATCATTCCGCGTTGTTTCTTGTGACAGTGTCTTATCTGCCGAATGGGTTGAGAACAGAGCCTAAACTTCACCTTTATTCATTTAGAGCAAATAATTATGAAGCTCCCGATAGGTGCCAGTTACTCAGCAAGTCCAATGTATAGTCCCTGCCCTCCAGGAGCCCACAGTGGAGAGACACAGACACAGACACAGAGAACAGCAGGTTTCTTTCCCCAGAGGGTTTGAGTCTTGCCAATGTGCGTGAGGGATGCTAGGACAGGACGTACCTAGATTCACCATCATTTCTGAGAGCAGACTTTTCTTACAGGAGTGAGAAAGCAATCAGGAGCCATGGTGGTCAACTAGAATGGTAGGAATTGGCCCCAAAAGTGAAGGTGATCTGTGTGTGGGGGGGTGGGGGGGTACCTTTCCTACTATTCCTAAAATTGCATCATGTGGTCTTTGTTGCAAGTCAGACTAGAATTGTAACCCTGGCCTCAGAAGTCCATGGTCAGAGAGACAAACCTGCCCCACCTGGTTTGGTGCTTCCTCCAATGTTCACCGTCCCTTGGTTTCATCAGGAGGTACAGCAAGGCTGGTTGAATCTCCATCCTCCCTACTCTCCTAGCTTCTCTCACCCTTCTCCAGAGCAGCTTTCCAAATCCCTTCTTCATTCCTCCAGCCTCTAATCCCTCCCACCTCCTTCACTCTCTGCTGATGACCTGAGCTCCCGTTGTCCTGTCCTGAACAACTCAATGCCAGGTATAATGAGCACCTCTGACCAGCCTGCCCCGCAGCCCTGCTCCGTCAAGCATCGGCCAAAGCCCTCACTCTTCTTCCTCAGTTTCTCCTCCTGAGAGGCTTTAGATATATGCTCCAGGCCGCACTCCAGACTTTTCCCCAACCTCCCTCTAGCCTTTTTCGCACCTTCTCGACATAAAAGTTCTTCTTTTCCTCACCACCTTGACTTCACCCCAACCACTCACACCGCATCCAATTTAATACAACATGTACTTGTTGAAGTTCCTACCCAGTATCAGAGACACTGTATTTAGTGTGTTTGTGGATAACACAAAATTGTTCTTTTTCGCTTGGCTTTGACCATCCTAATTCAACCCAAGTAGTCTTCCTGTGGACCTCAATGATGTCCTGAATGCCAAATTCGGGACCATGTGCCTCACAAATCCATGTTGGAACAAGGCAAACTAAATATACATACACACAGGCCAAGGTCAGGGTTTAGCACTGTACCTGCTACTTAACAGGTGTTGAATAAACACACTGATTGTTTCCTATTTTTCTTCCCCTTCATCCTCTCTAATTTAAAGTCTGTGATCACTCCCTTCTTTCCAAACCTCTCTTCCCCCACGTTTTCTATGGAATTTTGTGGATCTGAGCTCCCTCTGTCTTAGGTAGGGTTCCCCCAAAAATAGACTGAGAGAGAGATTGGCTGGAGAGATTACGTGATGTTATATTGTTAATTTGTTTTAAATCCCTGGGACCACATGATCATGGTCTCTCCAGCTGTCAACTGCAATATTTCCTCCACATCCCAGCAAACCTTTCTGAAGATGTGCACAGTTGTTGTCTCCTCCAATTCCCCTCCCCTTCTCTCCTCTGCCCACTGCCCCTGAGCCCTTGCTGCCCCTATTCTGTGGGAACTGCTAACGTTAAGGTCCTCACGCAGCTAGGTTCAAGGACCCCCTTTCTGTCCTCATTGCAATTAATCCAGTCACAGCATGGACACAGCCGAGCCTTCTTTCTTAAGAGTTTCTTCGCTAGGTGTCCATGTCACTGCACTTGTCGTCTACCACAGAGACCTGTCCTTCTTGGCCTCCCTCATTGATTTCTTCTGGGTCCCCCGTTGGTTCCTGAGACTCTAAATAGTGACGGACCCAGGCTCACTCCTAGACCCTCCACTTTTCTCCTCCTGCCTAAGTGATCTCACCCACTCTCATGAGATCAAAGGCCAAATATACGCTGATGAGTCCCCAGTGTGAACCTCAGTCCCGAGATCCCCTTTGAGCTCCAAACACATAAGCATCTGCCTATTTGATCCTTTGCTTTGAATAGCCAACAGGCATCTCAAATTTAACACGTCCAAACGGAATACCTGATTTCCCGTCTCTCTCTCACAAACACCCACACCCACACACACACACACACACACACACACACACACACACACACGGGCATGCAGGCCTAGCTTCATGGGCCTGTGTGTGACCAGTGTAGTTGCACAGGGCCCTGCGCTCAGAAGGAGGCCTGGCACTTGCGGGTTAAAGCTCATGGTCACCCTCTTGAAATTCTTCATGATTTTATGTTTGAATCTGTGTTTCACAAGCGCAATCCAGTGGGACCACGGAGCACGTACCGGGGGCCTGGAGCCTCAGCTCAGGCTCAGTGCCCCTCTCACCGCCTCCCTGCTTCCCTGGGATGGGCTCTCAGCCACCTGCTTCCCCGCCCCTACCCAGTGACTGCTGCCTCCTCTGTCGTCTGTGTTGGGGGTATTGGGGAGGGAAGGGCACGGATGTGAGGAGGGTCAAGGTCAGGCACAGGCACCCCGGCACCAAGTTGAAGGGTGGGCCCTGTGAGGGTCCACACTCATGCTATTAGTATCCCTGTGCCCAAGGGAGCAGGGCCTTAAGTAGCAAATAAAAAGCCACCCTGACAAGTCAAGAGAGAGAAAGGAAGAAAGGAAAAAGCTTTCTTTCTGAACCCACATTTTCCTTTCGCACTAGGACCCCACCTATGATGCAGCAGCTCTGAGTGGGTATGAGACTAGTCATGTGGTTGGAAACAGGCTGTCAGGGGCTGACTGCTGTGCTTTTTCTGTAAAGGGCTGGATGGTAATTATTTTAGCTTTTGCAGTCTCTGTTTTGACAACTCAACTCTGCCATATAAAGTCGCCTAGGGCTGCCCAAAGCAGCCATAGACAATACATAAGCCCATGGGTCAGGCTGTGTTCCAATGAAACTTTATTTCTAAAAACAAACAGTGGACCAGATGTGGCCCCCAAGCTGTGGTTTACCATTCCTTGTTACAGACAAGGGAAATTTGTCTGAAGGCATCTGAGCAGCAGAAAGGACAATCAAAGAAGTTTCTAGAAGGTCATCTTGGCCACACTGTCCAGGATGGATGGGAGAGTGGGGTCAGCCTAGGAGCAGAGTTTCTAGGAAAGAGAACCTTGTAAAACTCCAAACCTAAGGAGCTAGAGGCCAAGTAGTGGCAACAGGGGTTGAACAGGTAGAACAAGACAGCACAAAAGCTTCACTGAGAGCAAGGTCACTAACCCAACTTGGACCCTCTTCCATCCAGAGGAGAGGAAGGGCAAGCGGAGGATCCGAACCACCTTCACCACAGAGCAGCTGCATGAGCTGGAGAAGATCTTCCACTTTACCCACTACCCTGATGCCTACGTCCGCAACCAGCTGGCAGCCAGGATCAACCTCCCAGAAGCTCGGGTACAGGTACAGCCATCCCCGCCCTCGGCCCCCCACCTCAGTGCACTTGGGGCCATGGGTAAGATCCCATGTATCCTGCACCCTCTAGGGCTGTCCCATCAGAAATTTTCCATTGGCTTTATCCCATGAGTACAGTTACACTGGCCAAATATCATCTTCCAGGAAATGAGGCCACCATAGTTATAAGATGGTTTCTCACCTTGGGGGATGGACACGGAGGTAGCATAGATATCTGCTTCCACTCCCTCCTTCTGTACTTGGCTGTAGCTCCAGAACCTCGTTCACCACACAGCCTCATTCACAAAATAGGTCTTGACAATCTAGACCAGGGCTCAACAGACTTTTCCTGTAAGGGACAAGATGCTAATTAAGTTAGGCTTTGGGGGGGCCATAACGTCACTGTCACAACTATTCAACTCTACCCTTGTAGCACAAAAGCAGCCGTAGTTTACAGTATGTAACAACTGAGCATGTTCCAATAAAACTGTACTGGTGAACACCCAAATTTGAATTTTGTATCATTTGCATGTGTTACCAAATATTATTCTCATTTAGATTTTTTTCCCAACCATTTAAAAATGTGTAAACCATTCTTAGCACAAGGGTTGTACAAATACAGGTAGGAGGCCAGAGAAAGCCCAAGGCTCTAGTTTGCCAACCCCTGACCTAGAACACATCACTTTGGAGGCAGCACAGAGAGGTGGCAAGGACCCTCCACGGTCAGAGACCTAATCTGTAATCTGTCATTTTTTCCCCCCAAGTGTCTATGGCTTCCTCTGTGGTTAGAGATACAGTAGCCCCTTGTCACTCACTAGGGGTATGCCTCGCCCTCTGCATATCCCCAGTCCTGCAAGAACCGCTCTAGCAAATCCAATTGTTACATGTTGGCACTCTCTCTAAAACAGTTTTCTAAATCACTCTTCATTTTTTTTAACAAATATAATGGGGGAACTATACTCAATATCTTTTTTTTTATAATTTCACTTTTAATGAATAAACAAAAAAGCAATCCTTGAAAAACAGAACAATATAATTTTTTAAATTTTATATGGGAGTATATTTGATATACAATGTTGTGTTAGTTTCAGGTGTACAGCAAAGTGGTTTAATTGTACATAAACATATATCTATTCTTTTTTCAGATTCTTTTCCCATATAGGTTATTACAGAGTATTGAGTAGAGTTCCCTGCACTACACAGTAGGCCCTTGTTGATTATTTTATACATAGTAGTGTGTATATGTTAATCACAACCTCCTAATTTATCCCTCCCCCAATCCAGCTTTCAATATCTTATAACCTATAATGGAAGAGAACGTTAAAAAAGAATATATATATTTATATGTATATGTATAACTGAATCACTTTGCTGTACATCTGAAACTAACACAACATTGTAAATCAACTATATTTCAATAAAAATTAAAAAATATATATGATGGACTCATTCGAATTCAAAATCTGCTCCAGGGTCTATGTCAACATTCCACCCTTCATTTCACTGGAACCTACTGTTCTTCTGGTGAACGACCACCCCTGACTGGACTTCTCCCCTTTTTCTTCCTATTTGAAAACAGTCACCAGCTAGGTGGGTAGCATCTGCATCTAGTGTAATGCCCAGAATTCAGCATCTGCCTCGGCAGTTTGACCAAGTGCAGATGGCAGCATGTCATGGACAATCAGGGCACTTGTGAACACAGGGAACCGCCAACATTCAACCAACCTACAGATGCCACGGGGCCCAACGGGGTTGCAAACCGGTGGCCCACCAGCAGGAAAGAACCTAGATGGGTTTTATTTGAACGGCACCGTATCTTAAATCTCAGCGCTTTCACATAAAAATCAAGATTTCTGCCTTAGAAGTTGGATGAGCTTGCAACGCTGGCCTCACATTTCCACATGGTGCCTGTTGGCTAAAGCTGAGAAGCTGCCCCCTTTAGCCACTGTTCGCCGCAAACTCCACCACTCCCAGTTACATGGCACCCAGCTGCTTCACCCCATCCCATGAGCCCACACCCCTGCAGGTGTTGAAGGTTGTGATCCCCGGCCCCCTCTCTCAAGGCAGATCAGATCCAAAGAAATACTGGATGCCTACTGTAAAGGGTAGGTCCCTTGGATGGCGCCGTCATTATGCATTTTGGAGGGAGGAACTAGATGGAGAAAATCCCTTTTGCTTATCTCCATCCTCTCTCGCCTCCATCTCAGATCTGGTTCCAGAATCAGCGAGCCAAATGGCGGAAGCAGAAGACCAGCAGCCTTGGGGCTTCGCCGCAGCCGAGCGAGGCCGACTTGGCCCCGCCCACAAACCCAGACGTGGTCGTGAGTGGCTGAGGCGGAGGGCGGGGTGCGGTCGCGGGCGGGAGAGGAGGTGTGGCTGGGGACCTCCGGAGCTCTGTCTACAGTAAAAAGTGCAACGACAATTCTTTTAGAAAGATAGTAGGCCCGGATGCTGGGGAAGTCGCTGCCCCTGTCCCCGTGTCCTCCTCCACTGAGTGCCAATCACACTCCTCTCCCTCCTCCGGGGACCCACGTGTATTACTTATGCAAAACTTCCCAGTTTATGGAGCAGGATCACAGAGTAAAGGGCGGTGCGTGGAGGTCGAGCCCACTGGCTGGGGAGTCAGGTGGCCCCGGTTCGAATCCCAGCTCTGCGCTTAGCAGCAGTGTGGCCTGGAAGAGTCACTGTGCCCCTCAGAGGACAGTCATAGATTTGATGAGGATGAAACGACCGCTCATCACCTAGGAAATGCTCCCTAAGGTTTAGCTGTCCACTGAGTCAACACAGATTTGGCATGTGTACCAGATGCGAAACAGAGGGGCGGCAGCAGTACACGAATAGACACTCCTATGGGTAACGGTTTGTACAAAGCCATGAGTGACCCTATGAGGTAAGATTTTTAATTTATCCATTTTTTGCTAATGCAGAAACTCGACTCTGAGAAGCAAAGTGACTTTTCCACAACAAACAGTTGCTGTAAATGACGGGATGGGGACGATGTTTCCTGGCCCCCCTGGGCACACATTGCTCCCCAAGTTGGTCCCCCTACCCACTCCGAGCTGCCCGAGAGTAACGGGGAAAGGTTGGGAAGCCGAGGGACAGCCCAGGGTAAAGTTCAGGGCTCACTTCTCTCTCCTGACCTCTCCTTGTGACAGGGCCCCATGCTGCTGCCCCCTGCACGGCCCAGGCTGGCTCCTCCCACAGGTTGCTATTTACCGGCTCAAGGTCAGCTGGCCTCTGCCTGGCTCCCCACCCGGATCGCCCTCCTGCCATGCCACCCGTGGGAGACACAGCCTCTCCCGGGCCCTCCCATCATCCAGCAGACCTGCATCCCTGCACTTTGCTTTTTTTGCACCTCCGCACCCCAAATGGGGCAACATCTGTGCCACTTCCACACAAGGACCAGACATCCTCTCCTTAGTGGAGCTGCTCTCTTCTCCAGGTGAAGGCAGGTGGCGGGAAGGTGCCCAGGTCTCTGGGGGAATCGATCTCATGATCCAAAGACAACCCACAGCCCAGGAAGCCACCCTGAGGTTGTCCCTTGGAATGTTGCATCGGACTTAGCAGCAAGGTGACCAATAAAGGAAGCTCTCATCTCTCCTGGCCAATGTCACCCTCCTGCTTCAGGCGACAGACACTGTGGGAGGTCTCAGGATGATCTCTGGAAGGAAGAGGTCGTCCTCTTGCACCTGTACTTCCTCTAATTTGCTGTGTGACCTCCAGCCAGTCACTCACCCCCTCTGGGCCTCATTTGTAAAACAGGCAGTTGGACAAGGTGACTTCTGAGGGTCCTTCTGGCCCTTACTTTGGTGAGATGAACTATGGTGAGAACAGAGGCACAGAGGAGACTAAGGAGAGGTTTGTTCATTCATTCATAAGGGCTCACCTACTCAGCACTTCATAAATGGAACTGGATAGTGACATGAACAGCTGAGGCTCTGTGCCCTGAAGCTCAGTCCAGGTTGGTGGAAGGAATGGTACTGACCTCCCCCTGCAAGCAGAACATTCGCTCAATGACTTTGCAAGAGGCCCATGTCTAACACATTCTGTTTGGCTTTGATATGAATGTCCTAAAGAGGGAAGGAAATATAGAAACATTTCTTTAAAAATTTAAACAGAATTTAGTGTCTTTGGTTATTCTGCTGGCTTGGGGAGAGATGTTGTCATTTCTAGTTTGAATGAAGGGTTAGAGAGTAAGCTCTTTTCAGAGTTTAACTCCCCAGGATTTGTGCAAGGGGCCTAGTTAGAAGGCCAGCCTCACTCTGTGCTGAAAAGCCTAAGAAAGAGGGAGAGAGAAACTAGGGTGGTTAACTTTTATGGGCTGGGTAATTTCATAGGCTAATGAGTGGAAGGATTATTCCAACTACTTTGGAGAAGGGGTTGGGGATTTCCAGGAATTGGGCCACTGCCCACTTTTTGGCCTTCTATGTAACGGCACTGGTGGGAGTCTCGTTTAGCGTATGCTAATGTATTACAATGAGTGTATAATGAGGCTCAAGGTCTACTGGAAGTCGAATCTTCCACCACTTTGGACCTAATTGGTTCTAACCAGTTTATGTCGTATCCTCAATGGCTATCTCATTCTTTTAAAGGTTGTGCCCTGCCCCCTGCCCCCCTGGTTTCAGTACGATCATATAAATATAAAATGAACACGTGCCAATGTTTTATCTAACTCACTAATTAATGGGGGAACCAGTAAGACATCATAACAGTTCAAAGGAGAATTCAAAGAACAGACACAAGCAGAGGCAATCAGGAATGCTGAAATGAATTACAGAGACAGAAAGGGTCAATGGCCACAGGGAAGTAATCAATGGCATCTCCACCAGGCACAATTCATTTGCATTTCTATAGACAAGTATCATTTGCATTAGTGCCAGTTTCCAACAATTATACAGAGTGGAAAAATAGCTCACAGACAATGAAAGGGGCAGAAATTCTGGAAGAGTGCGCTAGACAGAACAATCTTTTTATGCTTATTTCAAAGTCTTTCACAATTTTTCCTGACCTAAAAGTTACTTAATCTCTCTGGGGATACCAGGACCTGCCTCAGAAGTTAGCTATGAGATTATATTAGATGATATAGCCAAGTGTTTTGTACTTGTAAAACACCATGATGTTAGGAAATGATTATTTATTGCCTTTCAAACTCCTCTAGAACTCAAGTTTAAAAGTCTACATCTAGAAAGTGTTTAGAAATACAGTAACATTTCTTTAATATTCATTGACTTTTGATGGTTCAGTTTTTTAAAAGGCTAAACAAGACACAAAATGGGCAAAGAGCAGAAATAAGAGACTCCCAGGAAAAACATATAAATAGATACTAAACATACAAAAATAGTCTCAACCTCATCCATCATTTTAAAATGTAAGTAGGGCTTCCCTGGTGGCGCAGTGGTTGAGAGTCCGCCTGCCGATGCAGGGGACACGGGTTCGTGTCCCGGTCCGGGAAGATCCCACATGCCCTGGAGCGGCTGGGCCCGTGAGCCATGGCCGCTGAGCCTGCGCGTCCGGAGCCCGTGCTCCACAATGGGAGAGGCCACAACAGTGAGAGGCCCGCGTACCACAAAAAAAAAAAGTAAGTAAAACAGTAATGCAATACATTTTTTTTACCTTTCAGGCTGGCAAATATTTCAAAGTGTTGGTAAGGGCTTGATAAAAGTCACTCTCATATAGAAGGAAGTATAAATTAATAAATTATTTTGGACGATAACTTCACAACTACTCATATTCTAAATGCACATCTCTTTGACTCAGTCATTGTTTTTGCAAGAACTTATCTGATAAATACACATGGATATAAATACTGTCTATAAGAATGTTCACCAAGGCTTTGTGACAGCAAACCCTGGAAACCACCAAAATAAGACACTGGTTGAGACAACTGATTATAGCATATTCATCCAGCTGTTAAAAATAATGAGAGAGGGGCTTCCCTGGTGGCACAGTGGTTGAGAATCTGCCTGCTAATGCAGGGGACACGGGTTCAAGCCCTGGTCTGGGAGGATCCCACATGCCGCGGAGCAACTACGTCCGTGAGCCACAACTACTGAGCCTCCGCGTCTGGAGCCTATGCTCCGCAACAAGAGAGGCCACGATAGTGAGAGGCCCACGCACTGTGATGAAGAGTGGCCCCTGCTTGCCACAACTAGAGAAAGCCCTCGCACAGAAATGAAGACCCAACACAGCTCAAAATAGATAAATAAATAAGTTTAAAAAAAAAAGAAAAAAGAAAAACATAATGAGAGAGACTGAAATACACCTCATGGGAAACTGTCATTAGACACATCACTGAATGGAAAAGGCATGTTTCAGAACAATATCATGGGCTCAGTTGAGTAAGAAACAGATCAGATATCCTGATATTTAAACACATCATCAGAATGTGATGGTTTCTGCACCGTAATAAATCCCACCAACACTTAGTTGCTTGAAATAATGATCTCTTTGGCTCAGGCTTGACCGGGCTCCCGGTCTAGTCGGTGCTGACTTAGCTGATCTCGGCTGGGCCTGCTCCTGTGTCTGCGGTCAGCTAGTCGGTCAGTGGCCACCGGGGAATCTCAGGTGGCCTTACTCACAGACAGGCCTGGGTCTGGTAGGCTGTTAGCTGAGGCCACAGGGTGACTGGGCCTCAGTAGGCTTCCTCGTAGTGTGGTCACAGGATTCCAACAGCACAAAGGCAGAAGGTACAAGGGCTCTTGAGGCTTGGCCTGAGAATTCACTTCTCACTTCCACTGCGTCCACTGCTGAAAGCAAGTCATAAGGCCAGCCCGGATTCAAGGGGTGGGAAAACAGTCCTCCTCTTGACAGGAAGAGCTACAAAGTGCATGCCACGCTTACCATCCACCATAACACCCACATGAATTTCTCATCTAGACTTCTTCCTTGAGTGCTCCTGACACCTCCACTTGACTGTCTAATGTCATCTTGAGGCAGGAGATAGGTGGGCCCCCAGGGCAAACAGTTGGAGTTCGTTCTCTGTGGACCGATACTCCAAGACGAAAACAGCCGGACAATCGAGGGAGGAGGCTGGGCCCTGCCCAGATAGAACATGAGACCACATATTCCTCATTCTCAAAGTCAGGAGACCTCCCCGACTACACATGCACAGAAAAGCTCCTTGGAGGTCAAACGGGAGGGGGCGCCACCCCATAGTAAGTGATGCTAGCTACCCATAGGCCTCTTCAGTAGACTCCATCTTGGCTAAGAGACGCGCGCACACCCGGGAGGATCCTGAGATGTACCAAATACGGACTCTGAACCAGGCAAGTGGAAATGATTGGCCAAAGAAAACCCAGAAGAAATGCCCCAAATAAGTGATTTAAACTACCACGAGAGCGCGACTCTCTCCCTCTCTGAGCACCCCCGTGTGTCTATCCCCACGTACTGTACTCTGTTTTCTTCTAATAAACACTTTACTTGTTTCACTACTTTCCATCTTTGTGGGAATTCTTTTCTGCAAAGCCGAAGGGCCAGGGCCTTGTCACTGGCCACTGGTCGAGTGGCTAGCATTTGGTGCTCTCACCGCTGCGACCCGACCTCAGTCTCTGGCTGGGAACCGAAACCCTGCTTCAGGCTGCTGCAGGCCGCGGCCACCTGACATCACTCTCAAATTTAACACGTCTAAAAACAAACTCTATTCACTCCCCACCCCAAACGTGCTTCTTCCTCGGCCTTTCTCCTCAGCACATGGCAACGCCTTTCTTCCAGTTGCTCAGGCTCAGATCTTTACAGCAATTTTGATGACTATCTTTTCTTTATAAATATATATTTTTAATTGAAGTATAGTTGATTTACAAAGTTGTGTTAGCTTCAGGTATATAGTAAAGTGATTCAGTTATAAATATATTTTCTTTTTCCAATTCTTTTCCATTATAGGTTATTATGAATATAGTTCCCTGTGCTAAACAGTGGGTCCTCGTTGTTTATCTATTTTATATATAGTAGTGTGTATATGTTAATCCCAAACTCCCAATTTATCCCTCCCCCTCCCTTTCCCCTTTGGTAACCATAACTTTGTTTTCTGTGTCTGTGAGTCTATTTTTGTTTTGTAAATAAGTTCATTGGTATCGTTTTTTTAGATTCCACATGTAAGTGATATCATATGATATTTGTCTGATGACTATCTTTTCTGATCAAGCAGCAAACCCAGCATCCAACTCCACTCCTTGATGCCAGCCACGAGCATCTCCTCACTGTTTCCTTGTGCTCACCTTGCCCCATCTGGGCTCTATTCTTCACTCCGCAGCCAGAGGGATGCTGGGAGAATGTGAGTCAGATCATGACTCAAACCCTCAAGTTCTTCCCTGCCTCACGTGGAATAAAGTCAAAAAGTCCTTCCCGTGGCCAACACGGAAGTTTCCGTGGCTCCCATCATCTTCCCCAGGGCTCCCTGCTCCGGCGTTGCTGGCCTCCTACCAGCTACTGCTCCACAGTGCTGAATACAATCCTACCCCAGGGCTTTTGCACTTCCTGTCACTGCCTGAAACATCCTTTTCTAGCTATTTGCCTGGCTCACTCCCTCAATCAAATAGTACTCAGACAGCCCCCCTCAGGCCATCCTACCTAAGAGAGCACGCACATACACACCTTGTCATTCCCTACCCCTTACCTCATTTTTTAATTTTTACAGTGCTTATCAATACCTGACATAGTATGCATTTCTTTATTTATTGTCTATCTCCCAACAGTAGAATGAAAGTTCCATGAGGTCAAGGATATTCTCTGATTTGTACACTGCTGTATTCCCAAAACAGTGAACAAAACAGGGCCTGGCACATAGCAGACACTCAATATTTGTTATGTGTGTGTGCGTACTCACATCTGTATATCTAGAAAGTTGCTGGACAAATACAAAACAAACCCTGACAGCAATTACTTCCAGAGAGTGGGCTGATGGTCTCACATAATGGAGAGAGGAATATTTGTTTTCCCTGATGCCTGGCAGTGTTTGAATTTTTTGCCCTAAGTATATACTTTTAGAAATTAAATGTTAACAAATAACAGGACAATGGTTGCTTTTTCTCACTTCTCTTGTGCTTTACAACATGCCCTCTTGCTATCAAAGAAAATGCTTTTCTGCCTCTTCTGGTGCTGGAGGGGTCCCATGTGGGCACAGGGGGATCACCCAATAAGCCACTGCAGAGAATCATAGGAGGGGATGGAGGTCTGGAAAGCGTCCTCTGGAGGCGGGGAGGGCAGACTCAGGGCACAAGGAGAAGTGGACCAGGAGCTCTGGGACAAAATCCAACGGAGATCAAGTTCATTCACAGAATAAAAGAACACGGAGCAGGCAGGCTCGGAATCTGAGAACAGAAGGTGCCGGGCCAAGAGCTCTTGGCTGTGGGATGGAATTTTAATGTAATCTCAGGGAAATAAATGCAGAAGATGGTCAGGTGGAAAAGACCTTTTATGGCCATCAGACCAAGAAGCTGATTTGCTGCATGGTGGTCTAATAAGAGGGCAGATCCGCATTGGAACAGCGGCGATGGCTTGACAGAAATCCTCTAGTAAATTTCTGAGTGAGATGTTAACAGGGCAAATAAGGAAGAGGAGCCCGGGGACTGCGTTCTGGCTCGTAAGCAGATCAGCTGCAGAATTCGGCAAAACATGGATTCACTTTCGACAAGGATTTGAGCCCCTGCTCTGGTGACAACTATTGTTTAAAGCTAAGTGGCCCCACCTCGTCACTAAGTCTGGACTCCTGAAATGGAAGAGTCAGCTCAAGTAACTGAAGAGTGGGAGTGGGGCTGCATCTAAAATTCAGTTATGTCTCCACCTCATTCCCATCTCTCCGCTCTGCTTTCCTCTGCGTCAGCCAGCCTCTCAGGTCTGAGGGGAAGAGTCTCCCTTTCCCAGGATTATCACAAAGGTCCTGGCATTGGGTGCCGCTGGCCACACCCGAGGCACAAAGCATCCCTCAATCTGTCTATCCCGAAGGTTGAGGGGAGGGTGTGAACTGTTCTGACGGACCCTAGGGTACAGCCAGAGGTGAAGTCAGCTCCACCCCCAACCATGTGGATTGACAGTAGAGGAACAGGGGATCCCCTGGGAAAACTGGGATGCTGCTACCAGAAGAAAGGGAAATGGATTCTGGGTTGACAAATAATAGTCATTCACTAGAGATAACCTAAAATTTTATCTATTTTATACCACATAAGAATGCTTTCAGCTACAAGAAACCAACAGTAACTTATACCAATGTGAATTTGGGTTTCTCATCTAACAAGAAACCTGGAGGTATGGCCAGCATGTGTATGATTCACTTGACCTTTCTCCCATGGACACACAGTGTCTGCTTCAGCTCCAGCCATCACATCTGCACTCAATTAGGAAGAAGCAAAGAAAGCAGTGTCAGTGATGTCTGTCTCTTCTATCAGGAAAAACAAAAAGACTCACAGACATAGAGAACAAACTTGTGGTTGCCAAGGGGGAGGGGAGGTGGGGGAGGGATGGAGTGGGAGTTTGGAGTCAGTAGATGCAAACTAGTATATATAGAATGGATAAACAACAAGGTCCTACTGTATAGCACAAGGAACTATATTCAATATCCTGGGATAAACCATAATGGAAAAGAATATTAAAAAGAATGTATATATGTGTATACCTGAGTCACTTTGCTGTGCAGCAGAAATTAACACAACATTGTAAATCAACTATACTTCAATTTAAAAAAATAGATTAAAAAAAAGCCCTCCCAGAAACCCCCCAGCAGACTTCCACTTAAGACTGTGTAGCCAAAACTTTGTAAAAAGCCATACCTAGATGCGAGGGAAGTTGAGAGAACAAATATTTAGATTCTCCAAGCATGTTTGTTTGATGGAGGCTGGCGATGGAGGAGAAGGTTGGAAATGGGTGTCTGATCATTCAAAACAACTGTGGCTACCACACAGGCAGTGACTTGCCAGGGTGACAAGGTCAGAAAGCACAGAGCTGGGTCTTGAACTCAGGCCTTCTGAATCCAGAATTATGGCCCTATCTCCTTTGCCATGATTTCTCTAAAAACCAGGCTGGGAGTCAAGAGCAACCAAATAAACAAATTCTTTTTCTTGTACACAAAGGAGGAGAATCATTTAGTCAAAACATAACAAGCCCCCGAAGATGGAGACAATGAGTGGCAGGTCATCTGCCTCTTCCTCCTTCTCCCCTCCCAGGGCGCTGGTTAGGCTTAACATCTTCCACAGCGGGTCTCTAGGTGCTCTTTATCCAGACTTTCATGGTACAAAACAAACTTCTGACTTGGGATTCAGGAAGCCTCAGCTCTGGTCCCGTCCCCATCATGAGCAGCAGTGGCCAATTTGCTCCCCGTCTGGACAGCTCAGCTTCCTCCACTCTAAAATAACATTGGTCAAGATGTGGCTCCTGGGGCCCCTTCCAGTTCTGATGGTCTTTGTTCCTCAGAAAGCCAAGGTCTGAGCCCAACTCGTCACCTGAGCTCCCAGGAGACACTGACTCACTTTCTCTCTGGTCCCCGGGGTTCTAGCCGGAAATTGGCTCGAATAAGCACTGACCCCTTCCCCTACCCCCACAAAGGTTCAGTGTTAACGAAAAGATCAGGGTTAATGAAAGTGTTTGCCATGAGCCTCAGGCTCTGCAAAGAAAGGTTCTAAATGGAAGCTGTTGCTAATCTGGGGTCTCAGCTAAAAAAATTGGTCCCCCTCAGGGCTGAGTCACTCCAGCTAATTGTCTGGTTCCTCGACCTGGAGTTAAATGCAGTGGATGGGCAGAAAGAACTCGCTGCATCACACGAAAGGACTTTTCCACTTCTTACAACAGAGCCCTGCCCTTTGGTAGCACCTTGGGAAGCTGTGTGTGTGTGTGTGTGTGTGTGTGTGTGTGTGTGTGTGTGTGGATTCGACAAGGGCTTATCCATCCCATAAACACTTACAGAGTGCTCTTCTGGGTCCTAGAGAAACAAAAACAAGAAGACACAGTCCCTGGCCTCAGGAGTGGATCTGGCAGGAGAGGACAGACACTTAGGTTAGACAGAACATTAGGATCTGGGGGGATATGAGTTAAATGGAGCAGTGTGGGAGCACCGTATTGAGGTGATTCAATCTGCCTAGGGAAACCAGAGACTTCCAGAGAAGGGAACGTTTTACTTATACTTCAAGTATTAGTAGGAGTGTGAGAGGTAAAGAAGTAGGAGAAAGAACACTTTGGCTGAAGGAATTGTTACATAAATGGGAGCAGAGGTGGATTTACTGAAAAGCTATGAAACTTCATTTTGGAGGTTCCTCCTTTGTACGGGTCCCTTCCAAGATCTTGGACTGAATTTGATACTTGTAATATTGCATTCTCCTGCTTTGAAAAGGTCCCCTGAATTGCATAAAACTTAGGCTCCATAAAATATGAATCGAGCTAGATTCCAAAATCTTCCTTGGTGTAATTAGATAGAGGAGTCACCTACCCAATCCAGGTACCTGTTCAGACAGTACCTGAATGGATTCTGTAATCCCAGCATTATTGCATAAAGACAACAAAAGGATGGGCTGCAGATGGCTGAACCCACAAGCAACCTGGAAGGGGAACTCAGTGGAGCTTTCTCTGCAGACTTCAACTCAGCAAACTATCAAGGGCAGGCTCTGCTTCCTAATAGCAATGCCCAGCTATTTACACTAAAGCCCTCGTGAAGATCCTCAAAGCACCGTGACCAAGGAATGGATCTGGTTGTGGTTTTGAGCACCCTGTGTGTCCCACGCCATGCTCAAACCATGCTACTGCATCTGGGGTCTCTAGTCCTCACTTCCAGGCCCTCAAGAGCATGTCTTGATCTTTGTTGGTTCATTTGCTTGAAGTCGAGGTTGAAGCCTTGAGTTTATACTTATATCATTAGGTATTTGAAGCTTTCAGATGCTCCAGAGAAGCTCAACCCTCTGCTGTCCTTCTTCATGGAGCAGCAGGTTATGGACAGCTACCTGGGTGTCTCTCTAGCCCCATCACCCTGTGCTCTCAGCCACTGGAGGTCCCTCCCCATTGGCATCGCCAGAGTGACCCTTCCAAGAAGACAAGCACCAGTACCTAAGTGCTCACGGAGCCTCTTCCAACATTGCTTGCTAATGTCTCGTTGGCCGGAGAGTCACATGACCACTCCCCCATGTGGGCGGAGGCTACATAATCGAGTGACCACCCAGAAGTGTGGTTCAGCAGGGGTCACCAGCATAACTGTCTGCCCCATGGTGCGTGACCCTGAGCAACTTAATTCAAGAAAGGGAATTTCTCTATACTTCATTTTCTTCATCTATAAAGTGAAGGAGCTAAAATCAAGGCTCTCAGCAGTCCCTTCTCCTATCAGCCTTCCTATAATGACAAAATCACAATGGAAACGAACCTTGAAGAGTTGGCTGAGACAAAACAAAACTTCATTTTGAATAATATAATACATATATAAATGTTATATATGTATAAGATATATAAGGTTTATTTGTATAAATATAAGGTTTACTTCAGACCAAAAAACCAAATGGGAAAGTTCCTGAAGAAAGAGAGATGGCTTATCAGTAACCCATGAAAAAGAGGCTTAGGGGATTTATTCAAAGTGAGCTCAGGGCTTCCCTGGTGGCACAGTGATTAAGAATCTGCCTACCAATGCAGGGGACCCAGGTTCGAGCCCCGGTCCAGGAAGATCCCACATGCCGTGGAGCAACTAAGCCCGTGTGCCACAGCTACTGAGCCTGCGCTCTAGAGCCTGCGAGCCACAACTACTGAGCCCGCGTGCCACAACTACTGAAGCCCATGTGCCTAGAGCCCATGTTCTGCAACAAGAGAAGCCACCACAATGAGAAGCCTGAACACCACAACTAAGAGTAGCCTCTGCTCGCCACAACTAGAGAAAGCCCGTGCGCAGCAACGAAGACCCAACGCAGCCAACAGTGAATAAATAAATAGATTTTTTTTTTTTTTAAAGTGAGCTTAGTGGAAGTTAGCAGTGTGCTGCAGCCCCAGAATGAGTAAAGGGAGGCTTTGGCTGCATGAACAGAAGTATGAGGTACAGAATTAGGGGTGTGGGTGATACTTCTTTTCTATAATCCAACAACAGCTGGACTGATGCAGCCCTTTCTTGGTGCCTCTTTTTTTTTAGATGTTGGAGGTAGGAGTTTATTAATTAATTTATTTATTTTTGCTGTGTTGGGTCTTCGTTTCTGTGCGAGGGCTTTCTCTAGTTGTGGCAAGCAGGGGCCACTCTTCATCGCGGTGCGCGGGCCTCTCACTATCACGGCCTCTCTTGTTGCGGAGCCCAGGCTCCAGACGCACAGGCTCAGTAGTTGTGGCTCACAGGCCTGGTTGCTCCGCGGCATGTGGGATCCTCCCAGACCAGGGCTCGAACCCGTGTCCCCTGCATTAGCAGGCAGATTCTCAACCACTGCACCACCAGGGAAGCCCCTCGGTGCCTCTTTTTAAGAGAGAAGGGTAGACAGAAGAGATGTCCAGAAGAGACGACCTATAGAGAGATCAGACTGACACCATCTAAACCCCCATCAGTTTCCGCCTCATTTAACAGTGGAACAACACTCCTTGTGTGACTCCTAAACATTAGGCAGTGGGGAACACACGCCACCATCTGTGAATTGTTCTCCCCTAAAAAAGAAAAAAAAAAAAAAAAGAACTTGACTCCAATTATGCTGTAGACTTAACTACCTATTTCAGGAAGTATAGACAATAGAAGAATAAATTAAATTAAATACCAGGAAGAAGCAATTAGTCATATTCAGAATATGGGATAGTCAACAGAACAAATGATTGTGTTTCTCCAACAAATCTGTAGCATGGAAGAGACAGGGGAGGAATTGTTAATGAGTAAAAGAAACAGGAGATATAATAAGCAAAGGCAATATATGAATCTTTTCTGGACCTTGATTTTTTTAATCATAAAATCTCGAATACAATCAAGGAACTCTGAACATGAGTAATAGAGGATATTGAAATTTTCTGTTGTGTTGATTGTCAAAATAACATGGTCAGGTTTTTAACATCCCTCCTTTGTTAGTGATGCATACTAAAATCTTATGCATCAAAAGATGTAATGTTTGGGATTTGCTTCAAACTACTTCAGCAAACAAAACAGAGGAGGAGAGAACAGAGAAAACGACTGGCAAAAATGATCATAGTTGTGGAAAATTATTGATGAGCGTGCGGGAGTTCATAAGCTATCGTCTCTAGTTTTGTATATGCTAGAAATTTTTCCTAATAAAGAAATTTTAATCCAGAAGCCATTCATTTAAAAGAGGGAGTGCAGAGCAGAAAAAAAAAATGACCTGGAAGGAACAGGAGCACACGTTCTAAAAGCCAGGTCTCCTGAGGGTCGCATGAAAGCACCGGGTATGTTTGGGACACAGGTGAGGGACTCCAGGAAATCCAAGGTTTGAAGGGCTTGTCAGGAGAAAGAGGGAGGACTCGCTCTGTGCAAGCACCCCAGAGGGCAGCATCAGGACCAATACAGGAATTACAGGAAGAGAAGTTTAAGGCCAATGCAAAGAACACAGGAACTAGGTTTTCCAAAGGTCCCTTCTCTCTCACCACTCTGACTCCCTCTTCTCCTGCAGCCCTTGGTGAGCCCCGCATTCCAACCACACTAAATCATCTGAGGGTCCTGGAACACATCAGGTACATTCCTATCTCACACCCTTTGCCCTGCATTTTCCTTGGCTAGGAATGCGCTCCCCTCTCCCCAGCTATTGGAATTCTACTCATGCTTCAAGGCCCCACTCAAACACTGCCCTGCCCGCCTTGCCCTTGATCTCTCTTTTGAAGTAATTGCTCAGAATCTGCTGGTGGCTGTTACATGCATATCTCTCTAGATAGATATCAAAGATAAGTTATAAATTACCTTTTAAAATGATTCCTCCTTTTCACTCCCACAACTCTGTGTACCTTTATTGTGATAATAGTGGCCTCCATGTATGGAGGGTCCTATATGAGCCAAATGCTTTAATTCTCACCCCAGTCCTATGACACAGGCACCATAAGTGTCAGAGGGGGATGCAACTGAATGTCACACAGCAAAGGTCTGATTTCAACTCAGACTTGTCCGATGTCAAAGCTTTAAACAAATGTATATGTTATATACGTTTATAACATATACAGTATACATATGTACATATATGTGTGTATGTATATATACTATTCTTTATACTATGAATGTATAAAGGGTGTGTGTGTATACACTACTCCCCTTATTCATAGAGTCTGTTTTCCTTTCTAGTACACTGTCTGGCATAAGGTAAATATCCCATAAATATTTGACGAAGGATGGACAGATGAATGAATAAATCCAGCATTATGACTAGTTATACAGACGCTTTTCCCCACAATGCCCCACCGTGGTAAACTCTGGACAACAGAATAACTAAATGGGACTAGGCGCCAGGATTCCACACGGGATAGAAGGGCAGTCCAAGTGGCAAGAGTGGCAGGGGCCTGCCAAGGTCCCCAGGAAGTCGAGGGGGTGACAGAGGGAGGGGAGTTGCCGACAGGGTCCCTGTGGGACCACCACCCGGGCTGTCATCAGCCCAGGCTGCTCCTAGCCGTTCCTGGAGCCAGCGGCGGGGTAGGGGGGGAAGAAAGCCTCTCTCTTCTTCCCCAGCTGCCAGGGCCCTGACCGCTGTGTGACCCCTGGGGTGGGGACCTGTACTCCCCAGGGCAGGAAGGTTACAGCCCTGTTATCGGCAGGAGGCAATGAAGCCATTTCGTGGTAATTAGAATCCTAACCAATTTAAGTCATTTACAGCTCTCAAACAATTCCCTGGTGATTCTTATCTCCCCAAGAATCCTGAGATGTTATTCCAAAGGGGTTATAAACTAAGAACCTGGTTGGGGGTGGGGAATGAAAACAGAGGAGAAGGAGGAAAGATGGCCTCCCAGGGTGATGGGAAAAGAGGAAAATTTTTAGGGCCCCATTCGCGTGCCTGGTCCTTCATCCGATGTGGGCGAGGCAGGCCTATCCTTGTGGATTTTGTAAGAGAAAAGTGTTCTGTCTCTAGAAGGTTCCTCTTTAGAATCATGAGATCTTGGCTAGAAAAGCGGAAGAAACACCTAGGAAAGTATTTCCAAAATCAGAAACCCTGGACATCTGTGGTTCGTGAGATGTTCATGGGTGTTGAATGAAAATATTCCCAAGGTGAATGGGTTTGGGCAATTCATAAACTGTGACTCCCTCGTAGAAATCACAGGCCCCACTGCATCTCAAAGATTCTGGCAAGAGTTATAGGAAAGAATCTAAGATCTACAGGAAAGTTTAACTCAGTGAAACCCAGTGTGTTCAGACTTTGACCACTGAACCTATTCACCCCCACAGGAAATCTATTAATAACAACACAAGAAGCCTCTAGAAATATGGATCTTTTTATCCTAGTTTCCTTCTCATTCTTGGACTGAAGTTAAACTGAGTGGCTTTCTGTTCTATAACACACCCCTAGTTAGGACAAGTATTTGCATTCAACAGTGGGCAGTCAGCCATCTGTGGATACCTTTGGAAGATAATGGGGGACAACCTCCATTTTTTTTGGTCTTACCTGAGAGGCCATGTGAAAGAGGAAAAGGAAAGGAAAAAGAGAATCTTCTGACAAACCAAAAATCGGATCACCAACTGGCCTCACCTCCAAAGGTGACAGAAAGAGACTTAGTCTGTGCATACCAAAAGGGCAGAATTGATCCAGTTAAAGAAGGAACTTTCTAACAGTCAAAGCCGCAGACAGCAGAACAGATGGCCTCAGGAAGGAATGAGCTCCCTGACAACATGTGCGTATGAGCCAAAGCTGAACAGCCCTTAGGGGTGTAGTACTCAGTCAATTAGTAAATACCTGAGAATCTGTATTGTTCAAAGCACTGACTGAAGGCAGAAAAATAGTGATGAGCAAAGTCCCTGCTGTATGTGAGCTTATATTCTGATGGGGAGGGAAGAGAAACAGGTAAGAGCCAAGTAAACAAAAATAAATGTAATAAGATATTAAAATGGTGATGTCCTAGTAGTGGGAGAGAGGCTAGTGAAGTTATGGTGGCCAGGCAAAGCCTCCGTGGGATCAAGACACCTGAGCTGAGAGCTAAGCTCTAGGAGCAGTGAACCAAGCATACAGTTCAACATGTCCAAAGGCTCTGCAGTGGAAATACTTTGAATGTATTCAAAGAACCAAAGGGAGGCCAGTGTGGTGAGTGGGGCTGGGAGAACACTGTGGATGAGGGAGGAAAGGTACAGCACAGTCTAGCATCAGTGGCCTAGACAACCCCATGCATCCTTCTGGTTCTGAGGATCTTTGACGGCGCCCCTGACTGATCAGATTGAGATCGTAGAGTCCCTCTCCCTTGACAAATGTCAACAATCTCAGGCTCAAGCCTCAGTTTCCTCATCTGACAACTGGAAGCTGTAAACTTTGCAAAAATGCTACCCAGATAAGGGACTATGTACTTACTTAGCAAGCACAGAATCAGTAATATGTGCCATTCTAAACACTTTCTAATATTACTCATTGACCCTTCCTAATATCCCTAGGAGGTAGACACTGGTAGTATTCCTATTTTATCAAGGGGAAACTGAGGTACAGAGAGGCACTTGGCACATTTAATCCTAGTAGATGCTAAGAACATCATAGCTACTGTATGCTTAGATGTAAAAGTTTCCAGGAGATGTAAATAAAATATTTTCCATGATCTTTGTGCTTCCCCACCCCCACTTTCGGAGCTCCCAATCTGGAGCATATACGTGTCCTTATAGATTCTCAGTAAAGAATTATTCAATTGAGTCATGTGGCACCAATAAATACAACCCACCTCCAGAGCGTGAGGATAACTGAGAGTCTTGCAGTCATCCCTATCAAAATTCTAACAGCATATTTCACAGAAATAGAAAAAGCAATCCCCAAATTCTTATAATACCACAAAAGACCCAAATAGCTAAAGAAATCTTGAGAAAGAAGATTGTAAACTATATTACAAAGCTATGGTAATCAAAACAGTATAGTACTGGCATAAAAACAGACACATAGACCAATGGAATAGAATAGAGTACCCAGATAAAACCCAAATAAAACCACACATATATGGTCAACTAATCTAATCCTTGACAAGGATGCCAAGAATACACAATGGCGAAGGGATAAATAAATGGTGTTTGAAAAATTGGCTATCCAATGCAAAAGAATAAAACTGAACTCTTACACCACTCACAGAAATCAACTCAAAATGGATTAAAGACAAATATAAGACCTGAAACCATAAAACTCCTAGAAGAAAACATAGGGGAAAGCTCCCTGGCATTGATCGTGGCATTGATTTTTTTGGATATAACACCAAAAGCACAGGCAACAAAAGCAAAAATAAACAAATGGGATTACATCAAACCAAAAGGCTTCTGCACAGCAAAGGAAACCATCAACAAAACTAAAAGGCAACCTGCAGAATGTGAGAAAATATTTGCAAACCATATATCCAATAAATGGTTAACATTCAAAATATACAAGGAACTTTCACAACTCTATAGCAAAAAAATAAACAAACAATAAGAAAACGCCCAAATAACCCATTTTTAAAATGGGCAAAGGACCTCAAAAGACATTTTTCCAAAGACAACATACAAATGGCCAACAAGTACATGAAAAGGGGCTTAACATCACTAATCATCAGGGAAATGCAAGTCAAAAGCAGAATGAGATATCACCTCACACCTGTTAGGATGGCTATTGTCAAAATGACAACAGATACGTATTGACAAGGGTGTAGAGAAAAGTGAATTCTTGTGCACTGTTGGTGGGAATGTAAATTGGTACAGCCATTATGGAAAACATTATGGGGGTTCCTCAAAAAACTAAAAAGTAGAACTACCATGTGATCCAACAATCCCACTACCAGGTATATATCCAAATGAAATGAAATCAGTATCTCAAAGAGATATCTGCACTCCATGTTCATTGCAGTGTTATTCATAATAGCCAAGATATGGAAACAACATAAATGTCCCTCTATAGATGGATGGATAAACAAGATACGGTTTGTACATACACATAATGGAATATTATTCAGCCGTAAAAAAGAAGGATTACCTGCCATTTGGAACTACATGGATGAATCTGGTGGACATTATGCTAAGTGAAATTAGCCAGACAGAGAAAGATAAATACTGAATGATCTCACTTACATGTGAAATATTAAAAAGTTGAACTCATAGAACCAGAGAGTAGAACCATGATTACCAGGGGCTGGGGGCTGGGGGAAATGGGGAGAGGTTGGTCAAAGGGTACAAACTTTCAGTTATAAGATGAATAAGTTCTGGGGATGTAATGTGCAGCTTGGCAACTATAGTTAATAATACTCTATTGCAGTCTTGAAACTTGCTAAGAGAATACACCCTCAGTGTTCTCACCACATGGAAAAAAGAAATAACTATGTGAGGTGATAGACGTGTCAATTAATTTGACTGTGGTAATCACTTCACAATGTATACGTATATCAAACCATCACGTTGTACACGTTAAATACATACAATTTTTATTTGCCAATTATACCTTGGTAAAGCTGGGGGTCGGGGGGAGTCTTGCAGTTAAAGGAGAGGGTACTGCACAGCTACAGGACCACAAGGGAACTCGTATTTGTCTAGCCTCTACTCCGCATCACATCCCCGTGGGGTTTGGATTACAATCCCCACTCTATAGCTTGTGAAAAATGAGGCTCAATTAAAATCTATGGTCACCCATAATAAGTAGTAGAGCTTCATACTCCAAAGAGTTTCCCCCAGACCCAGTCCACGTGGACTCTGGGTGGGGGGAGGAGCATCTAGCCTTCAAGAGATCATTTCCTTATTGCGGGGGGGGTGTCTCTCCCACCTGGGATATAATAGGTCCAATTCATGAGAACCAAACAGTACACTTACACCTCAGCTGTGGCTTAACAGAGGGAAAAATAATTTCCCTCCTATGCTGAAAAATAAAATTAAATTAAATTAAAAGGGGGCTTCCCTGGTGGCGCAGTGGTTGAGAGTCCGCCTGCCGATGCAGGGGACGCGGGTTCGTGCCCCGGTCCGGGAAGATCTCACGTGCCGCGGAGCGGCTGGGCCCGTGAGCCATGGCCGCTGAGCCTGCGCGTCTGGAGGCTGTGCTCCGCAACGGGAGAGGCCACAGCGGTGAGAGGCCTGCGTACCGCAAAAAAAAATTTAAAATAAAAATAAATAAATAAAAAGGTATCTTTATTACAAACTATATATTTAACACATTTTACCGTGTTAAAACGTTTTTAAAAGACTGAGAAAAAAAGATCTCATAAAGCAAACAAGGGTATTATTTATCTTTCCATTTAACCTTACTGCAATCAATTTATTCAAAACACTAACCTTTTCTGAGACTTTGGCTCAGACTATTTTCTTATTATACATCCACCTCCGTGGGCGTATGCATCTGTATTTTCATGAACCTCTAACTAAGATGCAGCATTTCCTTCCATTAAGACTGCAGACAAAAAATTACACGGTGGTGTATTCACAGTACCTATGACCTGCAGATACCTCAAAATATCTAATGTATTAATAAAGAAGCACATGTATGCCACAGTATCACAACTGTTTTACTATTTTGACAGCTGGATTTCAGTATAATTAATTACCTCTAAAATCTGTGTTTTATGTCATCAATTCATTATTCAGAGAAACGGTCATGAGTTTTGCCAGACAGCCAGAAGATTCTACGGTTTCAAAAAGCTAAGAACCCCACCTCCACATGAAGTCTTCCTTCTCTGCCAGGGGCTTCCAAAGAGGAGACCCCAAAAGACTTTTGTGACTTATTTTTTTTAACATCTTTATTAGAGTATAATTGCTTTACAATGTTGTGTTAGTTTCTGCTGTATAACAAAGTGAATTAGCTATATATATACATATATCCCCATATCCCCTCCCTCTTGCGTCTCCCTCCCACCCTCCCTATCCCACCCCTCTAGGTGGTCACAAAGCACCAAGCTGATCTCCCTGTGCTATGCAGCTGCTTCCCACTAGCTATCTGTTTTACATTTGGTAGCATATATATGTGTCAATGTTACTCTCTCACTTCGTCCCAGCGTATCCTTCTCCCTCCCCATGTCCTCAAGTCCATTCTCTGTGTCTGTGTCTTTATTCCTGTCCTGCTCCTAGGTTCTTCAGAACCATTTTCTTTTTTTAGATTCCATATATATGCTTTAGTATATGGTATTTGTCTTTCTCTTTCTGACTTACTTCACTCTGTATGACAGACTCTAGATCCATCCAAAACAAATAACTCAATTTTGTTTCTTTTTATGGCTGAGTAATATTCCATTGTATATATGTGTCACATCTTCTTTATCCATTCATCTGTTGATGGGCACTTACGTTGCTTCCATGTCCTGGCTATTGTAAATAGCGCTGCAGTGAGCATTGTGGTACATGACTCTTTTTGAATTATGATTTTCTCAGGGTATATGCCCAGTGGTGGGATTGCTGGGTCATATCATAGTTCTGTTTTTAGTTTTTTAAGGAACCTCCATACTGTTCTCCATAGTGGTTGTATCAATTTATATTCCCACCAACAGTGCACGAGGGTTCCCTTTTCTCCACACCCTCTCCAGCATTTATTGTTTATAGATTTTTTGATGCTGGCCATTCTGACTGGTGTGAGGTGACACCGCATTGTGGTTTTGATTTGCATTTCTCTAACGATTAGTGATGTTGAGCATCCTTTCATGTGTTTGTTGGCAATCTGTATCAAATCGGAAAAGAAGTAAAACTGTCACTGTTTGTAGATGACATGATACTATACACAGAGAATCCTAGAGATGCTACCAGAAAACTCCTAGCGCTAATCAATGAATTTGGTAAAGTAGCAGGATACAAAATTAATGCACAGAAATCTCTGGCATTCCTATACACTAATGACGAAAAATCTGAAAGAGAAATTAAGGAAACACTCCCATTTACCACTGCATCAAAAAGAATAAAATACCTAGGAATAAACCTACCTAAGGAGACAAAAGACCTGTATGCAGAAAACTTTTGTGACTCTTTAGGCTAATCGGAGGCCCAGCGTCTCTCAGCTTCTGTCCTGCCCCCTCACCACCTGCATCATTCATGCTGAAAGAAATTGCAGTCGCATTGAGCTTGCATCCTGCCCACCACATTAACCTCCGGAACCAATTTTCCCCCATCAGACTTGCTCCACCCACTTACCTTTTGAAGACCAGGGAAAGCGCCAGCCTCTTCAGTCTTTCAAAGGGAGGCTTTGAGTTGATGAACTGGATTTTTATACTCAAAGGGAAGATCAGATTTCATCTGCAGAGTCCCTGGGCAGCAAGGAGCACAGCTCACAAAGTCCCCTGGCAGCAAAGTGTTTTCTGTAGATGGGCTCACATTCCCCTCCATATAGCAGCGGGAAATGCCGCCCCAGCACACTTCTGATGAGGTTAAACCCAGACTTAAAGTTTGTTCCATCACAGGCAAGGAAATCTTCCTTCCTTGAATCACCTGACCCAGATCTTCGAGTAACCTGCCCTCCAGGGAACTTTGGTGTGATGCTTCCACAACCTGGGATGCTCGCTCGGGGCTGGGGGGTCACAAGACTCAGGGTGGGGGGTGGGCAACCACTTAGCCAGTTTTGTTCTCTATGTCACCACCCCCACGGCTCATTCTCCAGGGTGTTTCCAAAGCCCTCTGGGAAGATGCAACCCAGGGCAGAGGACAGAGGGTCCTGGGTTAGCAATGGGAAGATTCTGGTTCAAGTCCAAGCTTTCCTCACGGCTGCATGCATCTGGACAGCAGCCCCAACACCTCTGGGTCTCAGTGTCCCCATCTGTAGAAGGAGGAGGGAAGATTGGATAATCCGTCTCTGGAGGCCTTGGGTACCACATCAACACCACTCAGTGAACGGCACCTGGGAGGTGCCGCCCACCACCAGTGCTGCCTGGCCTCATTTCTGGCTTTGCTTGATCAGACAGGTAGCCCCATTCGGGCCCCAGAGTCCACAGCCTTCTGCCATGAAAAGGAGCCCCTCCATGGAGGCAGGATGTCCAGGGGTCCTCAGCCAAAAGGGCCAGGAAGTGCTGGGGGTCCAGGGCTATGCTCAGTGACAGGTGTTGCTTCTCGCTGGTGTCTTAAACTCCCTCATCAACATGACTCCTTTCAGGGTCCTTCTGAGTCAAGGCCATGCTGGCCCAGGCAAAGAAGTCTGGCCAAGGAGCCCTCTGAGAGCAGCAAATGGGGGAGGGTGGCATGTTAGTCCTGGGTCCCCCGGGAGGATCCTGGGACTAAGCACACTGGGATACCCTTTGAGGATAACAGTATATGGGGAATCATGGCCCTTAGAGATCCCTCATGCAAATGCCTTAGTTTTCAGCAGAGAAGGAGGCAGAGAGGCGAAGGGCCTTGCACGGGGTCACACGGTACTGTCAATAGCACAAGAACCTAGTCTTTCTCTCCCTTCCTTTTTTTTTTTTTTTGCAGTACGCGGGCCTCTCACCACTGCGGCCTCTCCCGTTGCGCAGCACAGGCTCCGGACGCGCAGGCTCAGCGGCCATGGCTCACGGGCCCAGCTGCTCCGCGGCATGTGGGATCTTCCCGGACCAGGGCACGAACCCGTGTCCCCTGCATCGGCAGGCGGACTCTCAACCACTGCGCCACCAGGGAAGCTCTGCATCAGCTCTTAGTTGCAGCACCTGGGATCTTTTAGTTGCAGTATGCGGACTCTTTAGTTGTGGCATGTATGTAGGATCTAGTTCCCCAACCAGGGATCGAACCCAGGCCCCCTGCATTGGGAGCATGGAGTCTTACCCACTGGACCACAGGAAAGTCCCTATTTATTTATTTATTTATTTATTTATTTATTTATTCTTTTTCTGATTCTTTTTCATTATAGGCTATTACAGTATATTGAATTTAGTTCCCTGCGCTATACAGTAGGTCCTTGTTGTTTATCTATTTTATATACTGTAGTGTGTATCTATTAATCCCAAACTCCAAATTTATCCCTCTCCCCCTCTTTCCCCTTTGGTAACCATACGTTTGTTTTCTATGTCTATGAGTCTGTTTCTGTTTTGTAAATAACTTCATTTATATCATTTTTTTAATTCCACATATAAGTGATACAATATGATATTTGTCTTTCTCTGTCTGACTTACTTCACTTAGTATGATCATCTCTAGTTGCTGCAAATGGCACTATTTCATTCTTTTCATGGCTGAGTAGTATTCCATTGTGTATATACATAATCTTTTCAAATTAGAGTTTTCATCTTTTCTAGATTTATGCCCTGGAGTGGGATTGCTGGATCATATGGTAACTCTGTTTTCAGTTTTTTAAGTAACCTCCATACTGTTCTCCTTAGTGGCTGTACCAGTTTACATTCCCACCAACAGTGTAGTAGGGCTCCCTTCTCTACACCCTCTCCAGCATTTATTATTTGTAGACTTTTTAATGATGGTCGTTCTGACCGATGGGTGTTGTCGCTATTTTTAATTTTAGCCACTATGATAGGTATGTAGTGATATCTCATTGTGATTTAAATTTGCATTTCTCTAATGGCTGATGAGATTGAATCTATTTTCATGTGTTTATTTTTCCACCTTTCTATCTTTTTCAGTGAAATCTCTCCAAGTTTTTTTCAGTTTTTCCTGAAAACTCTGATTGGAATAGAGAGGTTTATTCAAAAAGTCTCTGTGATGCTTGGATCCCCCTTTTCTGGCCCTTCGGCTAGAAAGAGCAGGCTTTTGTGGGGCTTTTTGTCTATTTTCTTGGTGGGTCCAGGTTTCTAGCTTCAACTCCAATTCTTGGAAATATGAGGCAAAGAGAAAACCCTGGGAACTCCCCACCAGTCCTTCCTTGGGTCCCAAGATCCCAAGCCAGTCTCCTTCTTCTCTCCACCTTTCAGAGTCTTTTCGTGTTTGTTTTACATACCATGTCCAGGGTGTTTAATTGTACTTAGTGGAAGTCACTGGGAAAATGCAACAACTAATCTACTTTCCAGAAGCAGACGCTTCTCTGGATTATGCTTTTCACATCTCTGTGCCTTTGCATATGCTGTTCCCTCTGTCAAGAACAACCCTTCCCTTCCTTTCTTTGAATAGTTATCTCCAACTTCACAGCTCAGCTCCTGCCCTCTCCACGAGGGTCCCTGACGCCACAGACCAGGTGAGGTGACCAATAGCATCCCTGTGCCTGGAGCACCGTAGTGACCAGACTATGTTAAGATTTTCTTTTTGTCCTTCTTGCTTTCTAGGCCATCAGCCCCTGGAGGGAAGGACTAAGTCCTGATGGACTGTGTGCCTCTAGCCCACACCACAGTGCCTGGTGCATAGCAGGCACTTGATAAATGTTTGTTGAGTGAATGAATAACATTCACTGCGGTCTTCCCTTTTGCCTTTGGGTGGTGCACAGGAATGAAGACAATGCACTTGACGCCGACCCCTCCTAGACTTTTATGGGTGATCTTGGGCAAATAGCCTGACCTCTGCTGACATCAGTTTCTTCCACATTGACTAATTAGCATGAACATGGGAATAACTATTATTATCAAAACCCACTATTTTTATCACTCAGTATGTGCTAGGCACTATGTTAATTGCTTCATCTTCATTATCTCATTGAAGTCTTAAAATAACTCAATGAATGCTAAGTGTAGTAAGTCAGAGAGACAAATACCGTATGTTCTCACTTATAGGTGAAACCTAAAAAAACCGAAGTCAGAGAAACAGAGTAGAATGGTGGTTGCTAGGAGCTGAGGGTGAAGGAATTAGGGAGATGTTGGTCAAAGGGTACAAACTACCAGTCATAAGATAAATAAGTTCTGGGGATGTAATATACAGCATAATGACTACAGCTAACAAAGCTGTAATACATACTGAAAGTCCCTAAGAGTAAATCTTCTTTTTAATGTATACTTATTATAGCTGATTTACCATGTTGTGTTAGTTTCTGCTGTACAGCAAAGTGATTCAGTTACACACATATATATATACATTCTTTCTCATATTCTTTTCCATGATGGTTTATCACAGGATATTGAATATAGTTCCCTGTGCTCTACAGTAGGACCTTGTTGTTTATCCATTCTCTATATAATAGTTTGCATCTGCTGATCCCAAACCCCCAGTCCATCCCTCCCCCACCCCCTCTCCTGCTTGGCAACCACAAGTCTGTCCTCTATGCCTGTGAGTCTGTTTCTGTTTCGGAGATAGGCTCATTTGTGTTGTATTTCAGATTTCACACATAAGTGATATCATATGGTGTTTGTCTTTCTCTTTCTGACTTACTTCACTTAGTATGATAATCTCTAGGTCCATCCATGTAGCTGCAAATGGCATTATTTCATTCTTTTTTATGGCTGAGTAGTATTCCATTGCGCGCACACACACACACACACACACACACACACCCCCCACATCTCCTTTATCCATTCATCTGTCAATGGACACTTAGGTTGCTTCCATGTCTTGGCTATTGTGAATAGTGCTGCTATGAACATAGGAGTGCATGTATATTTTTGAATTATAATTTTGTCTGGATATATGCCCAGGAGTGGGATTGCTGGACCATATGACAACTCTATTTTTGGTTTTTTGAGGAAGCTCCATACTGTTTTCCACAGTGGCTGCACCAGTTTACATTCCCACCAACGGTGTTAGAGGGTTCTCTTTACGAGAGTGAATCTTAAACGTTCTCAACACAAGAAAAAAAATGGTAATGATGTGAGGTGATGAAAGTGTTAACTAGCTTTATCGTGGCGATCATTTTGCAATATACGTATGTGTCCAGTCATCCTGCTATACACCTTAAGCTTACACAATGTTATGTGTCAATTATATCTCAATAAAGCTGGGGGAAAAGAAAGAAAGAAAGGGGCAAAGATAAGCCAAGGAGTTGAGTTCTAGTACCTCCACTGCGCGTGTAAAGAGCCCTAGGCTCCGTGAGGCTGATGAACTACCCTTAGGCACAGAGTAAGTGTAAGAAAAATGTAGGCCAGGAGTCAAACCTGGATCTCTCGGCCTCTGTCGAGAGAGGAGGTTCAGATGAAATTCCACAAGATGTTTCTCCTGAACGTAAATTGGATCAATTCACACACCGTCCTGGGATGCTTGCCATATGCTAGGAGTTGCAGATTTGCTTAAATCTCCAAAGTTACAAAGATTGCAATCAAAATCAGATAAAGATTTCAGAGGTGCTTAAAGCATTAAAAGGGAGGGGATGGGAAGGAGAATAACTGCCTCTCACAGAGTGTCTCCCTCTCGATCCTCTCCACGGCCCTGCGGGGGTGTTCTTGCTGTCTTCACTCTCCAGAAGAGGAACTGTGCTCTTAGGGAGGGGAAACAGCAGGCCAGAGGCCAAAGGACAGTAAGCACTGCAGCCAGGTCCGGAACCCAGGACCATCTGTCTCCAACAGATACATGTACCATATCGTGATAGTGGTCTTAGTCCAAGAAATGAAGAAACCAGAGGTCAGGCCTCATCCTGAGGTCCCTGTAGATTTAAACCTATGGAGTGTGATGAGTTAAGTATCCAGATTCTGGAAGTCCTGGGCTTGCGTCCCAGCTCTACAGGCTGTGCTATAGCTTCTGTAACGTCCCAATGTCCTCATCTATACGATGCGATGACAAGAGAGCCATTGGCTCAAGAAGGCAATGTGTGAGGCCATCTGGCATATCCCTGGCACACAGCAAGCTGTCCATCAATGGTATTGAGGGTATCCTGCTCGGCCCCATTGGGCCCAGTGCTGTGCCACAGCCCTCCCAGTCTAGAAGGCGTGACATGTGGCCTCCAGGAAATATGACATCTGGTTGGAGAAACAGGCAATGGAACAGCTAAACTCCAAGGTAAGGTTCAAAACTGTGGCAAAATTAATTCTGCCGAAGGAGTTCAGTAAAGGATGGGAGATGAGTGAATGCTTCGAGGGGTCTGAAAAGGCTTCATGAAGGTGGGGTGGATTCCTAACTGCCAAGAGAAAGACAGAGACAGAGACACAGAGAGAGACAGAGAGACACGGAGGTCTAGTTCTCCAGAAGGGGAAACAGCATGAACAAAATCCCGGAGGCAGGAAGAGAAGGCCGGCGGGAAGGCAGCAAGTGACCTTGACTGGAACAAAGAATCGAGAAGCCCTTGGGTGTGAAATCCCAGGAACTCTGATTCTCCAGGCTTGGGTCCTTCCTTGAACATTTCTTGAACATTCCTTGATGCAGTCAAGCCCAGGACAAAGTTGTCTTCTTATCCAGCATGTGATCTCTGAAATTGCATTTATGGCCCTAAAGCAAAGTTCAGTTTCAACTTTCAGATGACCAGCAGGAAAGAGATGTTCATTCAGCAGCATTTGCTGGGGATTCAGGAGCAAACAAGTCGAACACGCTCTCTGAGTTTGCTTTCCAGGAGGGCAGCCAGATCATAAGCAATTTCCTACACAGTCCTAGTAATTCCTTTACTGTCATTGTGCTGCGTGCCCACAGGTAGAGGTGTGACAGGGGATGACCCTCCCTGGGGGCTCAGGGCAATCAGATGGGCTATGAAGCCTCTGGCAAAACCAGGGCAGAACTGACAGCAGGGAGCTGATCTTCACCCCAAGGGGCTGAATGCCTTTTTAAAGGTCAAGGACAGGACAGCAGGACATTCCTCCGACATCCAGGGGTCACCATCTCTCATAGGAACCAGTAACAGAAGCCAGATCAGGTCTGATTTGACGGGTTATAAATGCAGGCCTTCTTGGGGATGACAGGGTTTTGGAAAGGAAAGTTCACAGGCCCAGGAGCTTCTGCAAGGGTGTGCGTTTCAGTGTGACGCGGATCACCAACTTACACAGGTCATCTAACCGCAGCTTGGAAATGTAGAGCCTGCCCAAGAGGTGGGAATTCTCCTAGACCCATGTTTTTAGAGTATATTCTGTTGAACACTGTTGCCCTGCAATATCTGAATAGGGACGGACTCTAAAAACAAAACAAAATTAAAGTTCCTCGGCTATTTTTTTTTTCTCAGAGCCTTGAATTTGCTGATGTGCATGTGATTTTTTAAGATGGGCCACAGTATACAGCACTTTCCAACTTCATTTAACTAAGAACATTTTTTAGGGACAGCTTACTATGTTCCCTCAAACGGTTAGGAAAACACCCTCCTAGGGTTACCGTCTACGGCTGCACAAGACGATAAGACTTAGGGGGCTCATTTTCAAGCTGGGAGTTACTTTGGGTATGGTCTAGTGCAGCCTCCTCTCACTAACGGGTTTCTTTCATTCTATCCTGAGAAACGATCCCTCAGCCCCTGCTTGAATGCCTCCATTCACAGGGCACTCATTACCTGATGGGGCAGCCCACCCCCACGGTTGGAAGTGGAATTCCATCCAGAGCCCTTCATTAAGCTGAACTGAAATTCACCTCCTTGACCTATTCATCTATTGATACAAGTAATAATTATGGCTACTGTTTATTGAACACCTACTATGTGCCTGGCTCTGTGCTAAGTATTTTCCATATGTGATCTCAAAGAAACCTCTCAAGCCCTCTGAAATCAGCATGTGACTCTTCTACAGCTGAGGAATCTGATTTAAGAGAAGTTCCGTTACTTTTCCATGCTTATCCAGCTAGGGAGGCACAGATCGAGGACTCAAACTCTGACGGTCCAACCCAAAGGCCAAGAACATCAATGTACCTAACCACTGTACTTCCCTGCCCTCCACTCAAAGCTCTGCCTTTGGAACCCTAGAATAATAACACCCACACCTGTGGGCCATTCCCACATACCAGGCTCCATTCTGATGGCTGAACGCATCTAATCCTGACGGCACCCATGAACTAGGGTCTGTGACTATCCCCAGTGCACAGACGAGACCCTGGTCAATCACCCGCATGGAGTGCACAGACCCAGGTGGCAGGTGGGAGCTTGGAACCCAAGCCATCGGGCACTAGAGCCCACTATGTTGGCCACTACTCTGGCCCTGTCTCTGCCCTTTTCCAGACCCCCTCCTGCACACTGGCTGAAGGGACTGTGTCCACGTGAGCCTCATCTTCCCCATCTCATTGGTCCCTGATCCCTCCCAGGGCAGGGTGTCTAGACCCCTGTCCATCCTCGCCATGCTCCCACAGCCCCATCCTGCATTCTGTGCAAACAGCCAGGTCATTTCCACGGCCCCAGAGAAGCGAAACATCAAGAAGCCAGGACTGAAGCCGAGAACAAGAATACAAATGGCCATCCCATGGGGCCTTGCTGGGTCCCTGTCCTTCAGGGCAATTACTGCGTTTAACCCACGTGGCAGCTGCTGGGATCTGGAAGGAACTCTTGTACACATCAGCTGAATCAACGGAAGAATCCTCACTGTCTTCATTTACAGATGAAGAAAGGGGTGCCCAGAGGTCTCAGAACAGGCTCAAAACCACACAGCTAGTGACCAGTTCAGAATTCAAACCCAAGTCCATCAGGCTCCGTAGCTTTTGCCCTCTCTGCTGCCCGACACGGCAACCCTGCTCCACAGAGGGCGTCCACAGAAAGGGACGCTCACTCCAGCTGTGTCTTGGACCCCTCTGGTGGCCTCGGGGCATCCAGGAGATCTCCAAGGCCCCCCCGCCAGCCCAGGACGAGGAGCCTCCTGAGTCTGGTGGGCATGGGAGGAAGGAGGGAGAGGTGCCATCACCCGGAGCTCCAGATCACGCGGCCAGCGCTGGCACGCCACCAACACAACTTTCTGACAGGAACACACTCTCTCCAATGACTCACTCAAAGAGGCGTCTCTAAAGAGTTCTGTAAAGCTCTGCATTTCGGTGTGTGCCTAGTGGATTAAGCCAGTGTGGGCATGATGGGCCTACAACATAAACAGGGGGGAACGTCAGGCAGAGAGCTCGGGGTGGTGGATTAGATTACAGGCTGGGGTCCCGAGCACTTTCCGACGTGCCCAGCTGGTCCTGGCCTGTGTCTCCAATGCAGAGGGAGGCTGAAGGCTCTGAACTTAACAGAGGAGCCAGGCAGGAGCAGGCAGGGCTCTGAGCTCAGAATCTGCCGATGTTGGTCGTGGGAATTTCAATGATCCCTCTAAAACATACAAGGATTCCCCTGTATATTCGTTCATTTCCACGGTCCCCAGTGTGACCCCTGGGTGAGAACGGGACTGAGCTCGCCACATTGTACTCTGACCCTCAGAGGCCAGCCCACCGTCGCATGGCATTGCACAAGTCACTGACCTTCAGCTTCCTCTCCTGTAAAATGAAGGGTGGGCAGCAGATTCAAGCACAGATCCCAGCCTCAGATCCCCAGCCGCCAGGGTGAGGGTTGCAAATGTGTCCTATAAAGGGCCAGGTAGCAAGTATTTTAGGTTTTACAAGCCTTATGGTCTCTGTAGCAGCTACTCAACTCTGCACTTGTAGCTCATAAGCAGCCAGAGGCAATATGCAAATATATGGGTGTGGCTGTGTTCCAATAAAACTTTATTTACAAAACAGTCAATGGGCCGGATTTTTCCCACAAGCCATCACTTTCTAACTCCTGCCCTAAAGGATCCCCAAAACGCTGCTGGACTCTTGTGGAGATAAAGAAGATTTGAACACTAAGGTTTCTGTGGCCAGCCACATTGACCACTTCACCAAATCTGTCTTGCCATTGACACGAGACCCTGTCTTTTAAAACCTGAGTAACCTCAATTAGGACATGTAAGAAGCACCTTCCTTCTACTGATGCTGGGAAGTCCCCCCACCTCCCTGGGCCCCTAAAAATGTATATATTGAAGGCTCTTCTAGGACAGATTCAGCAGCCAGTGGGGTGTCCAGATGAACAGCCTCAGAACATCAGTACCAAAATCTGCCTCCTATGAAGGTAGAAACTGGGACTCAGAGAGGTTAAGAAACTTGCCTGAGGTCACAGAGCTAGGAAGGATCCAGGCTGGAACCAGAATTTAGTTCTTTGGGCTCCTGACTCTACCTCTCACCTCTTCCTGGGAATGATTCCAAGGCCCCTTCTGGTCCACTTCTCTGAGTCCTAGGAAGGTGGAGGGCCCCACAGGAAAGAAGAGAAGGACGGCAAAGGGAAGACCAAGGAGCTTCTTCCATCACCCAATTGTGTGCCAGGCTATGACCTCAGTTACAGGAGGTGTTGCCCTCCCTGTGGACAGATGAGGAATCAGGCCCAGAGAGGTGGAGGGACTTGTCCAAGGTCACACAGCCAGTAAGTGGGAGTCAGGAGAGGAACCTAGGCCTGTCAGACCCCGTATGGCAGGGCACGGTTGATTTCTCTGGCCATGCTCTGCCCCTCCATTTACATGCTCAGAGTAAGGCAGGAGCCCTACTGGCGTCTCCGCAGGTGGCATACAGGAGAAAGATGGGGAAGACGGCACCCCACCCCCAGTGCCTGTCTTGGGGCACCACCTGAGCCAACAGGTGTCTGTCAGTCCAAGCCCAGAACCATGAACACTGGCCCCCCTTATTCAGTCTTCAAGAAACTTCTGTGTCTGGGACACCAGCTGGTTTCAGCGCCCAGGGAGGTTATCAGTCGCCAGGAAATGCCTGGAGGTCTTGAACTTTTGAACCCCTCACTCACCTCCACTTGAACCCAACGAAATAACCTCTCTGCTGTTATTACTTTATAGCCCTGATTGTAAATTCTTCCCCAATCCTACTTTATGGCTGCAGGATAAAAACCTGTGCCTGGGGTGTAGCTCTGGTGGAGGGTGGCCGCAGGCTTTATAAAGTGGTGCTGTCACAGCCAGGAGGAGGGGTGTGGCTAGGTGGGCCCAGGCCAGAGCATCCCAGGGCTCACCCAGGCGGGAACCCTCTGGGCTCCAAGGAGGGAAAGCCGACCAGACGACCAGATGCTGCCACAGCAGCGAGCGGGGCAGTGCAGAGCCCTAAAATCTAAGCAGCAGCCCCGAACCCTTCCTGAGGATTGTGGCATCCGTGGCAAGTCCCCCGCCATTGGTTCATGCATCCCTGGGACCATATATTATGATTATCTTCATTCTGCAGATGAGGGGACAGAGGCTCAGAGAGGTGGCACGTCCAAGGCCACACACAAAGCCCAGCTAGGACCAGAACACAGGTCCAGAGCTCTGTCCCCACAAACTCTCCTAATAAAGTGTCTGCAGGGCAGCGTATTTTAGCCGAATTGGTTCAGCCTCCGGGAATCCTCAGCCAGCGTAGGAGAGCAAGCATCACCCTCCCCGATTTGCAGACACACGCTCATCACACAGATGTTTACTAAGCGCTCCACACGCTCCGTTAATGAAGGACGCGTTAGCCTCACCTCACTCCTGCTACTGACTTCCATGTGGGAGACACAGATGAGCACCCACCAGCCCCCGCTGCCCCTCATGCCTGCGGACAGGTGGGCCTGTGCAGCCCGGCCCCTCCTCTTCCCAGCTTCTCGGGAGCCACAAGCTCACAAGCCCCCTCCATGGGGACCCCTGCCCGTGGAGGGATGCAGGGAAGAAAGGAGACAGCACCCCTTGTGGGCTGTCAGATTCTGGCCCCCGGATCTAAGCCACATCCTCTATGTCCTGCTCCATCAGTAATAAAGATGCTATTTCGGCCCCCATTTGCCCCCTTCCTCCTTTGTCTCACTTCACGGTACAGGCAAAGGCTGGCAGGTGGCAAATGCTAGTGTGTTTGGGGGACAGTAGGGCCCCCCTCACTGCGATGACTGTCCCTCCCTGTGCCTCTTTTTGCCACTGGGAATGGAGCCATGATAAGACAAAGGAACCTGTGGCAGAGACTGACTAATTGTTCAGCGTGGCTGGACATAAATACATCCCCATGGAGTTCTTTTCCTCTTTCCTCACAAATCAATAACTGCTTACCTTGGAGGAGTTTTCATTAGTTAATGCCTGCTGAGTACTCTGCTGATAAACTAGCCTGCTAATAATGCCTTGCGGTTGCTACTTTTATTATTATATATTGTTGCTGTTTTGAAATCCTCATTTCCTGAGCCACACAGCTGGCTTTTACTCAAAAGACCTGGGGCTTGAGCCGCCTGCCCTGAACCCTGAGGAAAGGGGCGCTTGTGGACAGCCCAGTTCGTCCCTCCCTCCTCAACCTCTTTATACCCTCAACACAACAGCCTCAAAAGAAGCTTCCTTGAGTCCCAGAAAACCACCACTGCACTGGGCCTCTGGCTTCTGAAGCAATGGAGTCGTCTGCACTCTCTGAGCCCCACCCCCTGAAATCAGCCCCCAGCGGGAAGAGCGATAGAGAACATTTATTAAGCACCGACCGTGTACCAGCAATGGCGCCATGTGCTCACTGCTGGGACCTCATCTGGTCTTCAGTGCCCCTGCCCCCCAGGTGCCAACGCAGGCCCTGCTTCCCAATGAAGTGACTGGGACTCAGGTTAGGCCGCTTGTTCAAGGTCACAGCATCAGCAAATAGGGAGAGGTGGATCTAAGCGCCGGTCTGTCTTTCCGGCTCACACCTGATAAGCCCCTCGGGGATCTTTTCTAGCCTTGACCAACTTCTCTCGCTCTTTTTACATCCCTCGTCACGGGCTGCAGGACCCCAGCCTGCCTACTTGTCTTGCCTTCTTTCAGATTGCCCCCACCTACTCCAACTTTTGGGTTTCTGGCCGGCTGGAGGGGTAGGACGGGGTCACAGGGCATGGCCTCTCCCTGACAAAGGCAAACGCCAGAGACCTTTGTGGTCATCACTTAAGGGATGAAAAGAGGGACACAAATAAGAAAAATAACTTCTTCTTGGAGGAAGAACCACTATCTGGGCTTCTGTGGCCCAGTGGTTCAGAACCTGGGCAGAGGAGCAAGGAGGCCTGGGTTCAAAGCATACATGTGCCTCCCGTTAGCTGTGTGACCCTGGGCAACTTATTGAAGCTCCAGTCTTCCCATCTGGGAAATGGCCATTCAGGTAGCATCTACCTCCCAGATTGCTGTAAGCGGAGAGAAACCATGTGAAGGGCTTGACTGCTGCCCAGAGCAAGGTGGTTCTTTATACTGGTAGCGCTAATTATCGGTAACATGTGACAAGAAAAGACTACACGTCAGGTGCTGTTCTAGGGAGTTGTTTTAGCTAATTTAGTCACCACAACCACACTCTGATGCTCTATTTTACATGTGGGGATCCTCCTATGATCTCCATTTCACAGATAGGAAAACCTGAGGCTGAGAGAAGTGAGTAGTTGGCTGAAGGTCATTCAGTTTTAATTATAATTTTTTATATTGAGACAACTGGAGTTTTACATGCAGCTCTAAGAAATACTACAGAGAGACTCTAAGTGCCCTTTATCTTGTTTCCCCCAATGATAACATCTTGCAAAACTGTAGTACAATATATACAATGTATACCATCAGGATAATGACAGTGATACACTCAGGACACAGAACATTTCATACATGAACCCCAATGTTCAGAGCAGCATTATTTACAATTGCCAAGATTTGGAAGCAACCTAAGTGTCCATCAACAGAAGAAAGGATAAAGAAGATGTGAGATGATGATAGATAGATACATAGATAGATACACACAATGGAATATTACTCAGCCACGAAAAGAATGAACTTCTGCCACTTGCAGCAACATGGATGGACCTGGATGGTATTATATTTAGTGAAATAAGTCCAACAGACAAACACAAATACTCTTTGTTATCACTTATATGTGGAATCTAAAAAATAAAACAAATGAATGAATATAACAAAACAGAAACAGACTCTCAGACAAAGACAACAAACTAGTGGTTACCAGAGGGGAGAGGAAAGGGGAGAGGGGCAATATAGGGGTAGGGGATTAAGAGATACAAACTACTATGTATAAAATAAATGAGCAACAAGGATATATTGTACACCACAGGGAAATATAGCCACTATTCTGTAATAACTTTAAATGGAGTATAATCTATAAAAACATTGAATCGTGTTGTATGCCTGAAACTAATATAATTTTGTAAATCAACTATACTTCAATTTAAAAAAGGAACGCAGAACATTTCCATCATCACAAAGATCCCTCAGGTTGCCCTTTTAAATGACACCCACTTCTCTCCGATCCCTAACCCCTCCTTAAACACTGTCTGGAGAACTTTCCTTATCCATTCTTTTAGGTTAGGTCTTTTGGGGGCAAATTCTCTTCGTTTTCCTTCATCTGAGACTGTCTTGGTTTCCCCTTCATTCCTGAAGGATATTTTCACTGGGTTCAGGAATCTGGATTGATACTTCCCAGGGAGCTCTTCGTCATATCGTTCCAAAGCCCTCATCCAGGCTGGCTTCTTCTCTCCACCTTCCAGAACCTTCTTACATTTGTTTTCTATTTAATGCCCAGGGTTTTGGGTTGTGTTTTGTAGGAGGAATAGGGAAAAGTCTGTCTACTCCATCTTCCTGGAAGCAGATGTCCCCCACACACATTTTAATTAGTGATAGAATCCGGGTTCAAAGCCAGGCAGTGGGGGCTCAGAGCCCTTGGATGTAATCACTAGGCGGATTGCCCCAGACCAGGTTATTCAGGGTGCTGCTCTCTGGGGACTGTCCCCCTACCTTGTCCTTCCTTACCACTGTGAAGTCCTCGGAGGTTCACAGGCCAAAATCTCTTCTCAAGAATGACAGTTTCAGGACTTCCCTGGCGGTCCAGTGGTTGAGACTCCGCACTTCCACTGCAGTGGGTGCGGGTTCTATCAGTGGTTGGGGAACTGAGATCCCACATGATGCGTGGTACGGCCAAAAAAAGAAGAAGAATGACAGTTTCAAGTCCTGTTGGTCCAGCTCAGACATCTTTGCAGGAGGTAGACAGAGACCTCTCAGGGGTCCTAGTTCATGTTCTGTTAGACTGTGAGCCTCGCCATTTAAATATGCATGAGGTCCACTTACAGAAGACCAGAAACTTGTTCTTTCTTTGCATTCATCCATTATTTAGTAAATGTAGGTTACCAGGAATACAAAACCATAAATGCCTTTTAAAGTGTGCTCTAACTTTGTACCAGGCACTTTGCCTGGCACTTTACACATTGGCCACATCTTGGGTGACATTTCTAATCTTCTCCGCCTCATGTCTTATTCTAGCCCCTGCTGGGGGAGGGGGAGGGTGTAGGCTTCCATCAGTCTCATGCACACGTACCCTGATGGTGCCCTACCTCAGGCCCCATGCGCATTTCTCACTTCCTGTCCCCAGGTGCCTGGGGGACACCCACTCAGCACCCATTAAGATGAGAACTGGAAGTGTAGGGCAGCTAGCTCCCGTGGGGCAATTCTTGGTGGGGCACCTTCTGTCCTGTTTTTATTTCCCTTGATCCTCCCTCTTCCTTCCTTTTTTTTTTTTTTCGGTACGCGGGCCTCTCACTGTTGTGGCCTCTCCCATTGCAGAGCACAGGCTCCGGACGCGCAGGCTCAGCGGCCACGGCTCACGGGCCCAGCCGCTCCGCGGCATGTGGGATCTTCCCGGACCGGGGCACGAACCCGTGTCCCCTGCATCGGCAGGCGGACTCTCAACCTCTGCGCCACCAGGGAAGCCCTTCCTCACTCTTGAGTAGACATCACGCTTCCATCACCAGCTCTGCCTCCTTGTCAGGTGGGGGTTTTCTTGTCCCTCCATGGTCGAGCTGGGACTGTCATGGTGCAATGGAAATGAGCGAAAGGTGGTAACATATACTAAACTAGGTAAATCATCTCAGGTTTCAGTATAATGTCACCTTTTCCTTATATTTTTGATTTTAGTGTGCACAGAGAAGCATGTCCTAGGAATCATTAACTTACTGAGCTCACTGGGCAGGATGTGGGCCTCATGCCACCAGCGTTTTATTGTTTGGGGGCACGTCTCATGCTTTTTTGCATGGTTTTGTTGCTAAGCAAGCCTGCTTGGTTTTGTGGTTAAGCAAACCTGCTTTCTTGAGTGATCATTAACTTATAGGGGTCTCCCATACTTTTTTTTTCTACTTACAATTCCCTAGTGGGATTAGCTATTTAATCACCTACTTTGTCCGTTTACTCTGTCCATATCACTGACTCGGTGGCAGCATTAAGGATACTCCCCCTTACCTCCTGCAGCTGCCCAGTGGTGGAGTGTGCTGAAAAGCCAGCCTGGGATCTAATTCTGGGGTAGAAGGACTACAGAGAAAACTGAACGCATAGCTGCAGGGGGGCCTCCTATGATAATCAGGGAACTCAGGGGCAAAGGGCAGGACCCTGAGGCCCAGAATGAGGACAGTTGGATGAACTGACCTGAGAACACTGAACCCAGATTCCTCTAAACCACCAGGTTGGCAGACACAGCCCTCTCCCCTCTTTTAGAAAGAGGAGCTCCTCTTTGCCTAGAGACCCTGCCAAGCCCTTTCCTGAGGCCCAGAAGTTGAGCCCCTCGAGCTCCCCATTGCCTGCAGGATGACATCAGGTCTCAGCCCAGCCCAAGCAGGAAAGTACCATTGCTGCTCTGGGTAGAGGCACTTTTCACTCCAAAGGAGTTTGAAGACCCAGCTAAGAAGCAGGCCTGTGTGGGTTTTCACCAGTGAAATATAAAGATGGGCAGGGAAGAACTCGCTGACGTGGGGGCACCCACGTGTCTCCTGGCAGTTAGCACCTGGTAAGGATACTTGGAGCAACCCTAACACTCTGCTGGGACGGCTCCTTGAAGCTCAAACACAATGATGTTCTCTAACAAATATGGTGGAGATGCTGGAAACGTTTTCGCATAGTGCTGAGAAAGGGGCCAGGAGACTTGAGGGCAAGAAGGCTAACTGGGTTTATTATGTGAGATGGGTGAATCCATCCTTCACTGAGGCTGTACGTGAACACAGGGGGTGGAGGCGGGGGCGGGGTTCAGTTAGGACGGAAGGAGAGTAAACCGGCATCTTTGAGAAATATGGGGGCAGCTGTCCTCTGCAGGCTGCAGTCATCCTGAGGACTGCTTCCTAGGGCCAGTCCTTTCTTTTTGGCCGAGCCACTGTGCGGCTTGCAGGATCTTAGTCCCCTGACCAGGGATCAAAGCCGAGCCCTCGGCAGTGAAAGTGCAGAGTCCCAACCACTGGACCACCAGGGAATTCCCCACTAGGGCCATTTCTGGTACCCAGTGTCTGTGCCTGGGTTCCCCCAAAGGTTTGCGTGTGGATGGTTTATTTGGAAATGTGATCCAAGAAGGAGTGAGGACCAAGAGAAATAAACACCGGATGGGAGGGAAACCAATGCAAGGACCTGTTATCCTTCTGATAAGGGTGGGAGATGCTGCCCCAGAACCACAGTGTCCAGTTTGATGGAGATGATGGATTCCGGCCACGTGGCTGTGCCTCGTCTGCGAAGGTCAAGTTGATGAGTTTACCCAGATAGACAGCAAGGCCGAGTGCCAAGCTGGGGACGCCCTCATCAGCCTCTGCCTCAGGCTCCGCTCGGGGGGATCCCAGACTCAGGTGTGAACATGACCTAATTCCAGTATCACTGATGCCCCTGCCCCTTTACAGGTGAGGAAACGCAAGCTCTGAGAAGTCACCTGACGGAGGGGTGAAGACAAGCCCCCTGGCCACATTCTGACCTTTCTCACCCCAAGGTTTTGCAGGACGAGGCCAGGGGAGTAGGAGCCCAAGCAGGAAAGTACCATTGAGGGGATCCTCTCTGACCCCCTACCTATGTGGCTCCTCTGTGGTTTCAAATTCCACCGCTCGACAACAGACTTGTCACCTGTCATAGTGCAGAATCCATTATTATCAATAGCGGTAACGGATCATTAAACAACAAATGCACTAATCTCATTAAGTCATTTATTTAATTAACTTATTTTAATTCATGTAATTAGTTAATATGATAATGCTTTCTTTCATCCAAAGACAGCCTGCAGACTCTCCGAGCTCCCTGTATTACTAGTAATGGATTTTCACACGTTGAGAAGGAAGAAGTTTGGGGAGTTGCTCAAAGTCACAGAGTGGCCTGGTGGGGGGTCATTTAGCCTACGGGGAAGCCCAGGGCCCTTTATCTCCTTTTATCCCTCAATGTCAATGCCACCCATCCTTCAGGACTCAGCTTAGGGGTCACCTCCAGCAGGAAGCCCCCCACCCCACCCCACTGTCTCCTGGCTGGGTTAGATGGCTGTCTGTGCAGCCTGTGTCACAACTGCAGGCTGATGCCCCTCCCCATTAGAACGCACGTCCTTTCAGAGAAAGGGATAGATTATCACAACAGCGACAACCACAAACACAGCGACTACCTTCCTTCACTGAGCATCTACTCTGTGCCAAGCATCTTCCCAAGCATATTGCAAAGATAGTCACTTCTTTTTAAATTGTATTGAAGTAGAGTTGACTTACCATGTGTTAATTTCTGCTGTACAACAAAGTGACTCAACTATATGTATATATATTCTTTTCCATTATGGTTTATTCCAGGATATCGAATATAGTTCCCTGTGCTATACAGTAGGACCTTGTTGTTTATCCGTTCTCTATGTAATAATTTGCATTTGCTAATCCCAAACTCCTAATCCAACCCTCCTCTACCCACTCTCCCTCTTGGCAGCCACAAGTCTGTTCTCTATATCTGTGAGTCTGCTTCTGTTTCATAAACATGCTCATTTTTGTCGTATTTTAGATTTCAATTCCACATACATATCAGTGACATCATATGGTATTTGTCTTTCTCTGACTTACTTCACTTAGTATGATAATCTCTAGACCCATCCATGTTGCTGCAAACAGCATTATTTCATTCTTTTTTATGGCTGAGAAATATCCCATTGTATATATACACTACATCTTCCTTATCCATTCATCTCTCGACAGACATTAAGTTGCTTCCGTGTCTAAGCTATTGTAAACAGTGCTGCTGTGAACATAGGGGTGCATGTACAAGATAGTCACCTTTGACCCTCACTCCAACCCTGAGAGGTGGAAATGGTTTCCTTTTTGGGTTTTTGTTTTTGGGTTTTTTGGTGTTTCTTGGAGGGGCAGGGGGTTGGATTAAGGAAGTGGAAACTTAAAGACAGTAAGAAAACTTGCCCAGGGACACCCCTCGGAACTGGGATTCAAGCTCATGTCCAGATGACCCCACAGCCAGCTCCCTTAACGACCATGCTAGGCTGTCTTATTCATTCTGGAAGTCTCCACCTCTAGCATGAGGTCTATTTACTAAATGCTTGTATAATGAGCGAATGCCTCAAGTGCTCCCTTGACAAATTTAGATCTCATAACAAGAGAAACACAAAGACCCCGTGGTTGAAGGAGAAGTGACAATGACAGGTTTAGAGGAGTTCTGTTATTATATTGATCATTTACGATAATGTTGAAGGACATTAAAAATTTCAGTACTGTTGATGGGATTACATTTTATTCTAAGGCTTAAAACCACACTCAAAAACAATAATTCTATTAGTTGTTGAAAACGGTAATAATCCCAGTGAGTATGAATTTTATTGCTATGGTAACTGTAAAGCCCAGAGATAATAAACAAGAAGTTCCTGCATGTTGTGGGGAGTATATTTTGTTGCCCATCCTCCATCAGGCATCATAATTCCATTAATAGTTAAAAATTGTAATAATGCCCTTGACAATAATTTTTATTGCTATACCTATAAAATACAAAGATAAGAAATAATTTTGTCAACTGGAAAGTGGTGATAATAACTCAGTTGTATTCGTGAGAAGCCTGTGGTTTGGTTTCAGTGTGACTAGCATCTTGACTGGGGGGAGGAAGCTAACATCCGAAAGAGTCACTCAAAAGCTGTTTGGAATAAGTCCTTCCTTCCGTTTCTAGTGCCTTCATGGCAGGGAAAGAATGCACTCAGAAACAGGTAGATGGCGGCCCTGCCACTATCTTGTGATCTACCCTGGGGCTCAGTCTTCCAATCTGTTAAATGGGACTATGTGGATTCTATTTCAGTTTAGACTGATATCTGGGGATACAGCCACACATCATGTTGGCTCTGACCACATGGGGCTTATGGTTTGGGAGGAAGACAGATATTAACACTATTCACACACATGATTTTTTTATCAGTGAGGAATCTGTCAAGAAAACAGAAGCCACTCTGTGTATTCCAAGTATGAAGGGATTCAGGGTAGGAAATCTGAGGTTTGCATGATGCTGGAAGGCAGGGAGCCACCCCTGATGAGCTGGTTTTCAAGAGCTCACCCAGAGGCCACTGGGAAGCTCCCATGAGCCACCTCAGCCTGCAGCCTTGATGTAGGTGCCCCTCAAGAAGCCCACCTGGGCGCTGCTTCCAGCCTCACGTCAGGTGTGCAGACGTGTCGGCTGCAGTGCCTCTGGAGAACAATGGCTCTGTTTCTCTTCCACGGATCACATGTCCCCCAAGTGCCTTGTTGGCCAACTCTAACCCAGAACCATCCTGGGAAGGGGATTCTGGGAAATGGCAGCCCCAGGCTTCACTCCACACTGAAAGGGTGACAGTGATGCTGAGCTGGCCGCAGGCAACCCCATATAATAGGTAAGTTATCACTTGATTAGAGCCTGGAAGGGCAAGCTCAAGGACCAGGAGGGATGTGTAAGGGGGGGACCTGGGGGACACTAGGGATTCTGGGAAGGCTTCCTGGAAGAAGTGTCATTTAACTTGAGAACCAGAGGATGAGTAAGACTAGGTCGAGTGAAGGGAATAGTGACAGGCTGAAGGGGAGAGAATTAGGGAACAGAATTCCAGGCAGTGGGAGCAGCATGTGCCAAGTAGGGCTTTGCTTTCACTGGCAACCTCTGGGGAGCTTCTCCTGCAAGTCAGCAGCAGAGTCCCCTTCAGTGAGCTGGGAGTGGGGTAGGGGGATGACACAGAGGCTTCTCGAATGCGATGATAGAGTTTGCTCATGTCACCAAGTGTTATCATCCACAGACTTCACCATAGCACGTAATTTTTTTGATGAAAAGTTTTTCATGAATATAGCATCTCAGAGTGACTAGAACGCTGACTCATTTTTCACAACGTATATGCCTCGTTTAATTTATTTTTGCCAGTGTTGTCATGTTTTTGACAATTAAATAATTTCCTTCCCCTGCTTAGGACTAAAGGTCACAGAGCCCTCCATGACTCCTCCCACCTAGACACACCTACCTTCTTCCACATAATCCAGGTCTCAGTTAGGAAAACACTGAAAAGACGAAACAAACAGGACCAGATATTTGGGGGTGATGTGGAGGGGGAGACAGGGAGAGCTTGAGTTCAGTTTTAAACATGTGGATTTCATGGTACGCTGGAGACATCCAAATGGAGGTGACAAGTGACCATTTCTGTACTGGTCTGGAACCCTGCAGAGAGGGCTGGGCTACAGATAGAGATTTTGAAGACGTGGGATACAGGTGGTAACTGAAGGCATGACGGTGGGTGGGAAGAGCAGAGCAGTTAGGAGGGAGCTTTGGGGAACACTGACACTTAATGCCAGATAAGGGACAAAGGACAAGTGTCCAGGGAAGCGGGAGGACGGCCAAGACACTACTGCATCGAATAAGCCAACAGAGATGGGCTTTTCAGGAAGAAGAGAGAGAACGAAAAATATCTGCACGTTTAGCAGCGTGGAGAACACTGGCGACCACAGTGAGAGCGACTTGTTGGGGAACCCAGACCGGCGTGGGCCAAGGAGGGAGGAGAAAGAGGACATATAGGCACCCGAGAGGAGGAGAGAGGCAGGGTGGCAGCTGGAGGGGAGCGTGGGGTCAAGGTTGAAGTGGAGGTGTTTGTTTTCCAAAATAGGGGTGGGATTTGAGCACATTTAAAGGATCCAAGAGAGCAAAGGGCAGGAGAGAAAAAAGGCAGCCAAAGCAGAAATGGGAACTACGCTAAGGCAAGCAGGATGCGGGGCGCATTTCCAGCAGCGTGGATGGACCTAGAGATGATTCTACTAAGTGAAGTAAGTCAGACAGAGAAAGACAAGCACCATGTGAAATCACTTACACGTGGAATCTAAAATACGACACAAACGAACTTATTTACAAAACAGACATAGAAAACAGGACTGTGATTGTCAAGGGGGAGGAGAGGTGGGGGAGGGATGGATTTGGAGTTGGGGGATAGCAGGTGCAAACTAGTATATATAGAATGGATAAACAAGGTCCTACCGTCCTATGATAAATTACAATGGAAACGAATATGAAAAAGCATGTGTATATATATGTATAACTGAATCACTTTGCTGCACAGCAGAAATTAACACAAATTGTAAATCAACTATATTTCAATAAAATAAATTTTACAAAAAAGATGCAGGGCACAAACTTAAGGGGGCACTCACTCCTTAAAGTGCAGGGGCATTGCCCAGCCCTGAGAGCACGCACCTCCTTAATTTTGTACCCAAGGAGCCTGGCTGGCTTTACCCTGAACTGAAAGACCTTGGGGTCCTGGAAGTGACAGGTTGTGGAGCACAGGGGTGACTCTGAATCCTGCTCCTTCCCAAAGGGGACGTTATCGTCAAACTTTCAGGACTTGAAAGATCTGTAGAGCCCATCTACTTCTACGGCTTTTCAGACTGTCCTTAGGTGGGAAATCTTCCTTCCTCCGGTGGAAACTGGGAGCCAGGAGCACTGAGCTGCAGATGCTGCAGCACCAGGGGGCACAGAAGCCTGGAGGCTCCAAGGGTCACTCTGCAAACCTCTGGTCTAGTTCAAGTGAATTCATCTGTGAATTCACTGCAAATTTCAGTCCAGTCTCTAAGGGCAGGAGGGAAGCCAAGTGGGGGAGCAGCGGGAAGCCCACACAGCTGCGGAATCTTCTCTCAGTTGCAAAGGTGAACTTTGCTTTCACCTAACCTGGCACATTTAAATTCAATGTATTTATCTCTGCCCTGCCTTGTTCTGTTCCCCAGAGGTTTCAAGGCAGTGTACGGAGATATATGTGACACAACAAGATAAAAGCTAATGGTGTATACAAGTAGATAACAAAATAGCAGAGGGGAGTGAATGGGAGAAAGGTTTGGATCTGAGGTGTGCTCACTGTCTCAGCCGCTGGCCGAAAAGGGGTCACAAACAGACAGATAGAGGGAAAGAGAGGGATAGGGACATAGAGACAGACAGAGAGAAACAGAGACAGAGACAGACAGAAAAAAGAGAGAGAAACGGAACCAGAGAGACAGGCACAAAGAGAGAAAGACAGAGAGAAGGAGAGGGAAGAGGCTGGGGGGAGAGGAGAGGAGGTTAGAGTGAGGCTGAGATGCAGACCGGACAGGACACACGGGGACTCAGGAGCCTTTCAGATCCCAGCTCCGCTGCTCGGCCGTGCCATCGTGGGCAGGTCCCTTACCATCCCTCGCCTCAGTTTCCTCATCTGGGAAGTGTGGGTAGTAATCTTTGCTTTTCCTGGCCGTCCCCCATCCCACCCACTCCTGGGCTGTTGGCGGCACCGGGAGATGACAGATGTCAGCCTTTGGAGTTTGGAGGACGGGAGGGGTGCCGTGATGTTGATGACAGCAGTGAGTTTTTCTACTCCACACAGCAGGCTTCGCAGAGCTCCCCCATTTGGCTGGGCTCAGAACCCAGTGCCCACCATCAGGCCTGGCAGGAGGACTAGTAAGATGGGGGGCTTTGTCTGGCTCTGGGGGAGCCCTCTGCCTCTTTTCACCAAGTGGAAAGGCCAATTCTGAGATGTTTTCTCTCCACCACTCTGAAGCCTTCTGGGGACTCGGGAGGGGTTGACACGGAGGCAACGGTAGAATAGAAACCCTGTGTGGCTGGCGTTTCTCCCCCTCTTCTCTGGGTGTGAAAAGCCCATAAAACAATTAGAGCCCATGTTGCCTTCCTGCCAGAGCAGGACGGGCGTTTGTGCTTTGTCAAGTGTAATCAGTGCAAGCTCCCCTTGCAGCTGTGGGAGAAGATAGGCAGCCCCATAAACTTGGGTCACCAGCAGGGCACAGTGGTGAAAAGGTAAAGGGAGGAGAGGGCAGCACCCCACCCCATCCCAGAGAAAGTTTCCAGCTGGAATTCTGACCTGGTCAGCGGGCAACTTCTCTGATTCTACTGGGCGTGGCCCAGACTTGGGGAAAGTGGCTGGCAGGGGTGGAATCAGAGCTCAACTACTTTTCACCAACAACCAGTAAGCCTAGAGGCACGGGTACAGGAAGGCCATGTGCCAAATATTGAGTCATTTCTATTCTGAGCCCGCAACCCTGCCCCTTGCCTCTGCCCTAGGACTACCCACCATGCGGCCTCAGAGAGCCGCAGGAGTCCCCAGGACCCTGCCTAGCTACAGCCTGCATCAGTCCTGATTAGACAGTGCCAGGAACTGCTAGGGGTTAAACCCTCTGAGTATCTCCGCTGCCAACAACCATGGTCTCGTAAGCATGAATATCTTGAAGAAGGGCCCCTCCTGTATTTGAAAGCAGCAGGACCAGGGAGAGGACAGAGGGAGGGAACAGCCCTTCCGTGCACTTGGGAAACGATATGCCTGCCATCAAATGCTTTCTTTCATTTAATTCTAACCACAGTGAGGGGGCTCTACCCCTTGAGAGTAACATACAGGAAAAAAGCCACTCACCAAATTTCCACCAGTGTGTCCTCAGGAGAGACATTTTGGCAAAATCCTCAGGGTGATGGGTGAAGGCCCAAACTCTTGGTTGTCCTGAAAAGGAAAGGAAATTGATCAGTGCCAGGCGTCAGGGCCTGGCAGTGACATGGATGGTCTTATGGTTTGGGATAAAATTCCCAGAACTGAGGACAGGTGGTCTGAGGCCAAGCCCCTTCCTGGGGGAGAGGGGAACTGGGTGGGGAGGCTGGTGAGCTAGCGGTTTCTCTTCGTGATTCAAGATGTGTCCTCAGCAGTCACTTCTACCCTCTGGTTGTCAGTTTCCTCATCTGGAAAATGAGGGACTAGGATTTGATGACCTCAGTTCTACTCCTTCTGTGATTCTATGTTTCTCGTCCAACCACTACATGGAAGGAATATCTATGGAGGAGGCAATTCCACCCAGCTGAGAGGTGGCACGACGTGACTTGAAGAGCACACGGTTAGGAGGCAGACTCAGGCAGGGCTGCCATGTACGTTTGTTGAGGTCGCGCACTGCACAAACGTGCGCAGCTGAGGGACTGAGGAGGTCTGCTGGAATACCGCCTGGTCCCATTCATGAAGCAGTGCATCCTGGTACAGGGCTTCATCTGCCTGGAGGATGGACCTTCTTCTAACGTGCATAATGAGCTTCATAATGCCATATGAGCTAGTGGAAGCCCTGAACTTGAGTTCTAATCCCAGTTTTGATAGTTTCTAGCTCTATGGCCTCAGGCAATTCAGAGAACTTGAACTTGAGTGTTGTCACCATAGAAATTGGGATTGTCCTTGTCTCCTGGCAGAAATCATGTGAGGCTGAACTGAGAATGTATCTCCAGTATCCAGCAGAGCACCTGACCCATAGCAGGTGGTCATCTGAAAGAGCTTCCTTCTCACCTCTTCCCTTCCTGGGTTTCTCTTGGAGAATGTTCACTGGTGTTCTGGTGTTAGAAATAACTGCCCGTAATGCAAATCAAAACTACAATGAGACACCACCTCACACCACCATCATTAAAGAGTCTACAAATGACAAATGCCGGAGAGGGTGTGGAGAAAGGGAACCCTCCTACACTGTTGGTGGGAATGTAGATTGGTGCAGCCACCGTGGAGAACAGTATGGAGGTTCCTTAAAAAACTAAAAGTAAAGTTGCCATGTGATCCAGCAATCGCACTCCTGGGCATATATCCAGAGAAAACTCTAATTCGAGAAGATACATGCACCCCAATGCTCACAGCAGCACTATTTACAATAGTCAAGACATGGAAGGAACCTAAATGTTCACTGACAGAAGAATGGATAAAGAAGATGTGATACACACACACACACACACACACACACACACACACACACACACACACAATGGAATACTACTCAGTCATAAAGAAGAATGAAATAATGCCATTTGCAGCAATATGGATGGACCTAGAGATTATCATACTAAGTGAAGTAAGTCAGACAGAGAAAGGCAAATTATGATATCACTTAAATGTGGAATCTAAAAAGATGATACAAATGAACTTATTTACAAAATAGAAACAGACTCACAGACTTCGACAACAAACATGGTTACCAATGGGGAAAGGTCGGGAGAGGGATAAATTAGGAGTTTGGGATCAGCAGATACAAATTACTATATATAAAACACATAAACAACGAGGTCCCACTGTATAGCACAGGGAACTATATTCAATGTCCTGTAATAAACCATAATGGAAAAGAATATGAAAAAGATACATATCTATATAATTGAGTCACTTTGCTGTACACCAGAAATTAACACAACATTGTAAATCAACTATACATCAATTAAAAAAAAGGTAAAGTTTGGCCAAAGGTTTGGTCAGCTGACTGCTCAGTCTCTCCTGACCCCAGAACTGGAGGGTTGGTGGGTCCAGGCTCCCAGCAGCTGAGAAGAAAAAGCACAGCGGGATTCCCACAGTCCTTGCCTTTGCTGTCACCTGCATGACAGTGGGCAAGTCCCCTCACCTCCATAAGCCTCAGTTTCCCCATCTGTAAAGTGGGAGTGGTACTGACTCAGAGTTTACGGGAGGGGTTTGATGAGATGACGCACAGTCTGGGACAGCACATGGTGGATGGCATCACACTGGCACATTTCAACCATCAAACATCTCCATCCAGGACCCCCAAATCACAGCCAATGACCTGGGGAGACCAGCAGGGCTGGAGCCGCCTGGAATGAATGACTGTGGCTGCCGTAATTGGGCCTTTGAAAGCCATTTGCCTCATTTTCCCCCCATCTCCCAAGAGGTGGTGAGGCTGAATGCAGCAGTCAGGATGTGCAGAAAACCCCAAACGGGACTGTTTAGGAGACAGGCCGGGCCAGCTAATTAAAATGGGTGCATCTGTACGCGGGGTCTCTCCCGCGAGGCCTGTAATTCTGGGAATCAACACAACCATCAGCAAACGGCCGCTCTACTAGGCACTGGGACTCGAGGAATACTGAGTCGGTCTACTGGGGAAGAAGGTGAGCAGGTAAACAAAACACCATAGCCCACAGCAATAGGTGTCATGAGAGCGGGGATGCCAGGGTCTATGGCGGTGCCGAGGGAGCTCACGGAGACACGAGGGGTCACCTGGGCCACGTACTGAAGGGTGAGTAAGAGTGATACTGAGCAGGACTCTGTGGGGCACCTGGGCACAAAAGCCTTTGTGTCCCCCATTTCCTGATTACAGGAAATAGGCTTCATTCAGCCTCCATGCCTTTCCCTGAGTTCCAAGGGGCAGGTTCAAACAGATGCTAAGTAGGAAAGGGAGGGGATGTGGACACAAGGGAGGAGCAGTGAAGAAACAATAGTGCAAGGCCAGGCTCTAGGAGTTCTGTGTCTTTATTCCCGTCTTACCCCTAGGTTCTTCATACGGGGAGGAGGAAGGGTGAGCTGGGACGAAGTGAGAGAGTGGCGTGGACATATATCCACTACCAAACGTAAAATAGATAGCTAGTGGGAAGCAGCCGCATAGCACAGGGAGATCAGCTCGGTGCTTTGTGACCGCCTGGAGGGGTGGGATAGGGAGGGTGGGAGGGAGGGAGACGCAAGAGGGAAGAGATATGGGAACATATGTATATGCATAACTGATTCACTTTGTTATAAAGCAGAACCTAACACACCATTGTAAAGCAATTATACTCCAATAAAGATGTTAAAAAAAAAAAAGAAACAAAGAAACAATAGTGCAGCCCTCTTTGAACCATGACTATAGAACTTCCCAGGACCCTCCCCAGGTTGGGACACACAGTTTTGAGGGCATTAGCCCGCTGTGGCCCCCTTTGCCTGGCAAAGCAATAAAGCTATTCTTTTCTACTTCACCCAAAACTCTGTTTCTGAGATTTAATTCGGTGTCGGGGTGCAGAGGCCAGATTCAGCTTCAAGAGTCCACCAGGAGGGGAACAGGCATTCCAAGCAGAGGAACGCGCCCGAATCAGTCCCAGAGAGGGAGGCGAGGAGAGAGAAAATGAGCCCCGTCGGCTCTCCCACAAGGAGGGCTCCCCACGGCCACTGGCGTCACAAGATGACCAGGCCAGAGTCAACTCAAGGCCCTCACCTGGGACAGCAGCCTAACGGTTACCTGACTGTCCAGTTGGCTCCAGGCATCTTATACCAGACATCGGGCATCACCCAGCTCGACCCCCTCACTTTGGAGATGTATGCTCCCCACCTGCCCACCACCCTGCCCTTCCTTCCAGGTGAGCCCAAGGGACACCTCCTCCTGTGAGGCCTTCCCTGAGTCCGCCGGCAGACAAGCTCAAACCTCTATCATGGAACTTACGCAGTGTATTCGAATTACCTATCTGCTTCTACACCCAACTTGTGAGCTCCTTGAGAGCAGGGGCTGTGCCACCTGTGTGCGTTCATCGCAGCAGGGTGTAGAGGACGAGGAAGGTAGACAGTTAACAGCCAGGATAACAGTAACCACTAACAGTTATTGAACATTTACTAGTGCCAGATATTAGGCTTACGGCCAGGCTCTAAGTGTCCTCATCACCTTCATTAGTTCACTGAATCCTCAACTTATGGTCACCAGGGGGCACGGGAGTGGGGGAGGGATAGGGAGTTTGGGATTGACATGTACATACTGCTGTATTTAAAACAGATAACCACAAGGATCTTCTGTATAGCGCAGGGAACTCTGCTCAATATTATGTAACAAGCTAAATGGGAAAAGAATTTGAAAAAGAATAGATACATGTATATGTATAACTGAATCACTTAGCTGTACACCTGAAACTAACACCACACTGTTAATCAACTATACTCCAATATAAAATAAAAAGTTAAAAAAACAACCCTGTGAGGTAGTGCTACTATTATCCCCATTTTACAGATGAAGGAACTGAGGCTCAGAGAGAGGAGGTAGATTATCCGAGGTGAGACGGCTAGTACATGTCAGGGCCGGGACTCAAACTGTCTGACCCCAAAGCCTGGGTCTTCACCAGTGAGTATCTTTGATATGTGATATGTGATAAATTTGAATTGGATTGGACGTGACATCTGGAGGAGGAGGAGGGTTGCTGGGAAGATCCTTCTAAAAAGAGGGAATTACAGGAGCCTAAGGTCAGAAATCACTGCCTGGGAGTTTTATTAGTTAATACTCAGCCCAGCGCTCAGCACCAGGTAATTGCTCATTCAATTTAAATTGAACTGGAATTAAAAGATCATCCCAGTAGCTACAGAGGCAATTGCACAGGGAGAGTAGCAGGAGAAAAGCCTGGAAAGGCTCATTGGGCCAGCTCAGGAAGGGCCTGGAATGTCAGGCTAGGGCCTGGACTCTAACCTGAGAGCAGGAAGAAAGCCATCAGAGGCTTCTGAGAAAAGATGCTCTTTGGGAAAGGAGGACACTTCCAGTATCCGAGCTGGCTCACGGGGAATAGGAAGCCCACTCCTAAGGAGAGGGAGTCTGGGCAGAGAGCACCCGCATATGGGGGACCTGCTGCTCATCTGGGAAATACTAGACTGAGACCTAGCTGGGCCACACTGTGTCCTGGGCAGGATCAGGTCCACTCCCAACATCTGTGGGGAGACGAGATGGAGGCCCATGTGACGTGCGCAGTACTGCCCTGAGACGGGCCCAGGCCCAGGGGCCCCACGTTTAGCATGCCTTCTCGAAAGTTCTAACCCTCCTCCAGGGCCTCTGACCAGCAACAGCCAGCAATGCCAGCCTGGAGTGATGCTGCAAGTGCAGGCTGGGTCCTACGTGGGCCACAGTTCCCGCTTCTCCCCTTTGTGGCGCTCTCTGACCCTCTCCCTCCCACCCCCAGCCCCCTTCTCTGGCCCATGACCCAACTCTGGTTCCAGGAAGGGGGCTGAGCAAGCAAATTGTCCCCACTGGCCGGCGTGCTACTTCTTTCCTGAGATGATTCGGGACTGGGCCACAGAATGAGGCTGGCACGCTGATCTGGCGTGGCTCAGGGCTGTTCACGTAAACAGGGACCCGCCAATGTTTGTCCCAGCTCCCATATACCCTAGAAGCAGCCATAACCATACATCTAAATATTTAAAAATTATCACTCAAACTACATACTGTTACATAAAATATGTTCTATCCCCCTTCCTTGACAAGTAGATCTTCATCGCAATGAAAAGTGGGGAAACCAAGGCTAGCGTTGTCAAAGAGCCGAGCTGGGGTTTGACCCCAATCAATCTGTCTGCAGGGCCCCAGCTTTGTCCCCTACACGAGGCTGCTTCTACTGCCTCACCAATGGTCCCCTCTCCAAGCATCCTTTAATTTACAGTGGATGCTCTCCTCCATTTCATTTCCCAACGATATTGTGGGCCCCTTACCCAACCCCTGGCAAATAGGGTCCTCTTTTTAGAGAAAGCAAAGAAAGAGGCAGGTTTCAGAAGGAGCAAAATCATTCGAAACCCATGCCCATTGTCTTGTTTCCAGCCCACTCCCTCACTCCTTCCTTCTATGATCTCTGCATTACAGAGGACAACGTGGGAATCACACTTTACAGAACCTCCTGGCCTATATGACTCTGGGGTAGAGTCTGCCACTGAAAGGAGCTGGCATGAGATTTGGAAGGCGGAAGAGAAGGGGAAGCATCATTCTCAAGAAGTAGCAGATCTTGAGAACCACTGGCTTCACTGCGACCAACCAAGGTGGTTGGAAGGAGGTTCTAGAGATCCCCAGGCATTGCAGCTGTTTCTTGGCAGACTTTTGAGAACCACCTGCTTCAGTGCTTCAGGCCAGGTCAACATCCCTGGATTTGGGGAGCAGTTCCTCTGACCTCTGTCCTCCCCACTTTTCCAACTGTTACGTAGGCCCCTGCTTCTGTAGTAAACCTTCCTGCTTGGAACACATAGGGAGGCTTCCATTTTCCTGACCAAACTAAGGCCGATATAAAAGTCAATGCCATAAAAGAACATTGACTTTTGAGTGGACTACTGATTCATGAAAAGTGTCGAAATTTTAGAACGAGATTTCTTTTGGTTCCATTAATTTCCCAGAAGGGCCATGATCCAGAAATGAGCTGAATTTGTAACTCATGTCAAAAAAGAAGCTGAGCTGGGTTTCCCTGGTGGCGCAGTGGTTGAGAGCCCGCCTGCCGATGTAGGGGACACAGGTTCGTGCCCCGGTCCGGGAAGATCCCACATGCCGGGGAGCGGCTGGGCCCGTGAGCCATGGCCGCTGAGCCTGAGCGTCCGGAGCCTGTGCTCCGCAACGGGAGAGTCCACAGCAGTGAGAGGCCCGCGTACCGCAAAAAAAAAAAAGAAGCTGAGCTTTGGGGACAGACTTACAAGGGGCCCTGACAGGTGGGCCAGTGGTGGTCCACAACTGTGCTTCCTCTCACCAGGACTGTCTCCAGACCATTTTGTCCTTGGAATCCCATTTGGGGGATGGGGGGGCAGCAGTGGAAAGAAACACAACACAGCTCCTGTTCAGAGAAGGCAGCAGAGGGGAGGGCAGTGAGAAGGCAGGGAAAGAAAAGGAGACTCGCCCTGACCGGACAGCTGACCTCCCCGGCTCTCATGCTGGTTTGGCCCGGGAGGCCCTGACAATAGACTGTACCTCCTACAAACACCCACTCCTTCCATCCCTAGCAGGCACGGCAGGCCAGGAAATGGCCCCCCAAATATCCGCATCAAAACCCCGAAACCTGCGAGTGCTACCTTATCTGGAAAAAGGATCTTCACAGACAGTACTAAGGATCTTGAGAAGAAGAATTTACCCTGGATTATCCTGGTGGGTCCTAAATCCAATGCCAAGTGTCCTGATTAGAGACAGGCCGAGGGCCAGCTTCACAGCACCAAGGACCAAGAGCTGGGAGGCACTGCAGGAGGTTACATCATCTGATTAGATGGTTGGAAGGCTGTCACTAGGTGAGAAGGGACAGTGGCACCTACTGATTAGCTGGCCCTTCCCAGCAAGCATGGCCTCTCCTCTCGACAGGCTGTGAACCCAGTGGATCAGCTTCGCTCAAAGGCAGGGGAGCAAGACACGTGGGAACTGAGGAGACCCAGGTCACTGACATGCATGGGTCCGCTCTGGACTCACACCCTCCTTAGGTTGGGTTCACTAGAAACCGACTCTGAGATGGAGATGTGTCTGCAGGCTGTTTCTTGGCGGGGGTGGGGTAGGCGGGGACCTTTCCAGCACCTCTGAGAAAGCACAGGTTGCAGGACTGGGCAGAGGGAAAAGTTGGGCTCAGACGCAGTGATTACAGAAGCTCAGCTGCTCCTACAAACGGTTCCAGAGCTGGGATGGCCTTTCGAAGTTGTCCCGAATGATATTCCTCAAGGGACCAGTCACTGCATACAGGGGGCTCCTGGCAGGGGGCTGGGAGATTATCTAGGACAAAGTCACTCTCTTCAACCGAGCGCAATGCCTAGAAAGGGACTCAGCCGTGAACCACCAGCAGCCTCCGATCCCAGCAACTGAGGGAAGGAAATGGGTGCTCCAGCCTGAGAGCTGCGTAGCAAACCACAGGACCACCGCATACACTCCTCACCACCAACATCTGATAGAAAATGATGTCTAAAGGAGCTAGTAAGAAGCCACAGTAAGAATATTATGGATGTTTTGCTCATGGGATGAATATCAGATACCAGAGTTGGAATGAGCCTTGGAGTTCATTTGGTCCAGGGGTGATAAGCGAGTAGCATTTATACTCTCCCAGTCTGGGCCATGGCAGACATCACTAATCAATCATAGCCTTCTGTCTTTGAAGAGCCCGATGGATGTGGCCTTCACGTGCTTCTCAGCGAGACATTCAGGCAGCCAGGACCAATCAAATAATGTTGACCTGCAGGATGGAACCTACTCTCCACATTTTCTGAGAAGGTGCTGTGCAGAGGAGTGGCTAACTCTCCAGCACACAGTATCTAGAGGCAGAACTGGGTGGGAACCAGTGGGGCGTCTCCCCCCAGGGCTCCTTCCAACGGTGCCCGTCTCATAGAGCACCTGCCAAGACAGCAGCGCTACCTGGTGCACAATAGGCACCCAGCCCCCTCTCCTGGTTGAATCCCTGTCTCAGGAAGCCAGGCCACAGCCTCAGGGTCACGGTCTCACACCCCCTCCTCCCACAGCCCTGTCAGAACTGAGGGGACAGGTTTGCACCAGTGCTGATTTCTATCACCCTCGCAGCGGGTTAGCAAGGGCTTAGAGTAATCTGCGCCTCGGCACCAGGAGACCTTCATTAAGCATTACGGGATAATCCTGATTGTATCAAGGACTCTTCCCCTAACTTGGGAGAAAAGAAATTCACATGCTCAAAAACGGGAGGGAGAGAACCCCCCAAAACGTTGCCATCATTATGCTGCTATTTTTAATCCTGCGTGACAGCTGGAGATGGCAGCCAGATGTGGGGCTCAGCATCCCCCTCGCCGAACGCCAGGGCCGGGAGGAGGCTGGAGAGTGGGGAGGACAGCCACTCGGTGCTACGAATGGGGCGTCCCAGAGCCGACGAGTGACAAGCCCAAGGACGCCCACCGAGCCCCCCACCCAACCTGGGATTCGTGACACGCGGGCCAGGGCTTTTGCTATCACACTCCGCTGCCTCGTAACCGGGTCCGCAGCAGGACACCGGTGACCAGGTGATGCCACCAGCTGGCTTGCCCCTGCGGGTCTGGCTCCCAGCCGTGAAGCGGGCGCTAGGAGCTCTGTCTCCCCCTGGTGGCCGGACCAGAGATGTGCCCCGAATGACGCTGTCCATTGTCAGCTGGAAGAGGGCAGCCAGGAGGGCGAAGGAGATGCCCACCACCCACACCCTGCAACCCGAGTCACCGTCAATTTCCTCATTAGAGTCTCTTGGTCCAGTTTTCACCTCCTTAAGAGTAACAAACGTGACGGCCTGCCAGTCTATGGTCCTTTGGGACAGCAGCCCTAGCAAACGAATACAGACCCCCATCCTCCTTCCTCCTCTGGCCCCCCGTGACTCCCCCTACCCGAGTCTTCTTCCTACCCTTCTTCATCTGAAGATAAACCCTTGGTCATTCATTCTACAAATGTTTCCCAAGCATGACCATGAACTAGTTCCTGGAGAGAGAGAAATGAATAAGAACTTTAATTCATCCAACAAATATTCACTGAGCAGCTATTAAGTGCCAGGTTCTGTTCTAGGCATTGGGATATGATGATACACAAGAAAGGAATGATCCTGCATTCAAGGTGCAGACAGCCTGGTGGGGGAGACTCACATGCAAACCTCTAACACATCTTCCACCAAGTTCTAGGTGCAAATTCAATATGGAGTTTGCACTGGGTGCCCAGCTGCTCAGAGGAAGCAGTAACAAACTCCCAGGAGAGTGGAGAGGAAAGGGCCCAGGAAGCCAGGAGGGAGAGGTGATGCTTGCTTGCGCTAAGCCTTGTAGGATGAGGAGGAATTCGCTCTCCTTCTCCTTCTCCAGAAACGTGCCCATCCCCCAGCAGTGCTTGGTGGACATTTGCTGGCCACGTGAGCAAAGAAATTAAAGGACACAAGTCTAGACGGATGGAGAGAAGGGGGGACAGAGGCAAGGGATGGGCAGGCAGTGGCAGAAAGAAGGCAAAGAAAAAACACTTGCCCCAGAGCTGCTAGCCCTCCCCAAGCTGACATCTGTTCTGATCTGAAAGTTAGTTATGGTATTTGGATGCTTTATTTTCCATCCTGCTTAATAATTACAACAGAACCCAAAGTGTGAGATAACACTGCATCATTATAAAATGAGATTTCACTATTCTCCCAACTTGTGAGAATTAACGGGCTTCGGAGAAAACCCATGCTTTCATGTAGCGATTTGGCCAAGCAGGTGTCTCCCTCCTAATTTCTCCAATCCCTCATAGGCAGGGTGCAAAGGGGCAGAGATGGCGGCTTCTCCCCCATGCCCGCGGGTGTGAGCACGCTGGGGCACAGCTACACGGGGCCACAAGCCCATGAAAGTATCTGGCTATTCCTCCTGGGTTGAGCGCATTCCCAGGAGTCAGGACTGTGAATTTATTCATTCAGCAGAGATTTATGGAGTGCCTAGTGTGTGCCAGGCATCGACTGTCCTAGGTCTTGGGGAGACAAGGTGAGCAAAGCAGGCGAGATCCCTTCTGAAACACTGATTACACTTTAGCCAGGGAGACTACACTCGTAGACAAGCAGAACGTCAGACAGTGAGGATGCTGTGCAGAGAATTTAAATCAGAGGTTGTCCCAAGAGAGGGGCGAGATGGCCACTTGGACCTGGTTTGCTGAGACAGACTCTCGGAGCAAATGACATTGAAATTGAGGTCTGAATGAAAAAAGAAAGAGGTAGCCACCCCAAAGTGGGCTCAGGGAAGAGCAAATGCAAAGATCCCAGGGTGGGAGTGAGGGACAGACAGCAAGAAGGGGTGGAGGGAATGAGAGCGAGTAGGATGCGCTGAGGGGGGAACACGGCAGCAGAGGAGTCTTGTAGATCAGAGTAAGGAACTGGATTTCATTTTAAGGCCAAAGGGAAACTACTGAAGGGTTTTAAGGGGTGGGCAGGATCATAAACTAGTTTTGATTTTTTTAACATTTATCTTATTGAAGTATAGTTGATTTACAATGTTGTGTTAACTCCTGCTGTACAGGAAAGTGATTCAGTTATACATATATATATATTCTATTTCATATTCTTTTCCATGATGGTTTATCACAGGATATTGAATATAGTTCCCTGTGCTCTACAGTAGGACCTTGTTGTTGATCCATTCTCTATATAACAGTTTGCATCTTATTTTTGGTTTTACCACATCACCCTGGCTGCTGTGTAGAGGCTGGATTGTGAGAATGATGGAAGATGGGGAACAGTGAGGGGACCTCTGCAGCCAGGATGACATTGGTACAATAGTGTCCGTCCTGCCCCTCAGCCCCAGTCACATCTCACTTGGTACAGTGCTCTGCAGCTGAGAAGGCACCTTCACTTGATAATGACATTGGATTGTAATCCTCACAACAAATACAAGAGACAGTACTGTCATCCCCACCTCAGAGATGAGGAAACCACAGCTCAGAGAGGTTGAGTGACCTGTCTGCCACAGCTAGTTAGTGGCAGAGCCAGGGACTGGAGGAATATCACTCCCTGATGAAAAAGATGGTAAACACACACATCACACACACACACACACACACACACACACACACACACAGAGCTTTGAGAGAGTGACATCTAGACCCACAATGCCCAGTGACAAGTTTTTTTGGACAAAAGGCCGGGACTTATACAGCCTGATGGCCTTCCTGCCCACATCCTTCAAAGACGTCCCCAATGTGAATAGACATTCATTCCAACAAGGCGCTTGGTGTTCAGGGCATTACCGGGGCCAGTGCGGAGGGACAGAGGGGCGTCGGCTTTGGAGCCAAGGCCCTCAAATGGGACTCCAACTTAGCCGCTTCCCGGCTGGGCCACCTGGACCCGCTTGTCTCCTCAACGACACATGGAATTAACCCAGCTTTGAGGGGGGCTATAGAGCCTGGGGCACTTTCTCTGAATCGTCCACGTGGGGGAAATCTTTCTCCTTAGGGCTAGTTTGTATATCTTGAAACACCCCAAGATTGCTGGGAGTTGGGGGACACACGGGTGCGGACGGTGGGGACACTTTGAAGCCTGAGACATTGCTTCGGTTGCAGCCCAGAGCCTGGCTGGCTCTGCCTCTGCCCTGCTCGGCCTGGCGATCCCGCAGCTCCATTCTGGCCTCTGCCCAGGCAACACCCCCACCTAGTGGTGACGCTGCCCTCTCTCCAGGATAGCAAAGAGCCTGGGAGATGAGGAGGCTTCGCATAGGAATCGCCGGGTCAGATTCAGACAGCAGGTTGGGGACGGGGCCTGAGACTCTGAATTCTAAGGCGCTCCCAGGAGAGGCTGGTACTGGTGGTCCTCAGACTCCACTTCGAGTGGCAGGGAAAATGGCATTCCTTTATGACTTTTTTTTTTTTTTCTTTTGCGGTACGCGGGCCTCTCACTGTTGTGGCCTCTCCCGTTGCGGAGCACAGGCTCCAGATGCGCAGGCTCAGCAGCCATGGCTCACGGGCCCAGCTTCTCCACGGCATGTGGGATCCTCCCGGACCGGGGCATGAACCCGCGTCTCCTGCATCAGCAGGCGGACTCTCAACCACTGCACCACCAGGGAAGCCCGAAAATGGCATTCCTGAGCAGTGCCGACCAGAGGCAAACGTGCAGGGGCTTATCCACGAGGCTTGTAGGTTGTCCGTGGCCCCACTGGGCACAGCCTGCCGGTGGTCGGAACAGAAGAAATGGAGTTGGACTGGGCCACACATAAGGAAACGCTTTCTGGTGTTACCCCAAAGCACTCATATGTAGAGAGTGTCCACAAGCACAGGACCACAGGGCCAGGTGCTGGGGATGCCAAGACTCACAGCCTGCAGTCCAGCTGATTTCTTCACAATCTTAGGAAGAGTGACTATTTCCAGAGAACCCAGCAGGGGGCAGGAGATGGACAGTGTCGCAGAAATGGCACTAGATTCAGCGTTCAAAGACCAACATTGAATCGTGTGTGTTATCATAGCAGGGGACTTTAACACCCCACTTTCACCAATGGACAGATCATCCAAAATGAAGATAAATAAGGAAACACAAGCTTTAAATGATACATTAAACAAGACAGACTTAACTGATATTTATAGGACATTCCATCCAAAAACAACAGAATACACTTTCTTCTCAAGTGCTCATGGAACATTCTCCAAGGTAGCTCATATCTTGGGTCACAAATCAAGCCTTGGTAAATTTAAGAAAATTGAAATCGTATCAAGTATCTTTTCCGACCACAACGCTATGAGACTAGATATCAATTACAGGAAAAAATCTGTAAAAAATACAAACACGTGGAGGCTAAACAATACACGACTAAATAACCAAGAGATCACTGAAGAAATCAAAGAGGAAATCAAAAAATACCTAGAAACAAATGACAACGAAAACACGACGACCCAAAACCTGTGGGATGCAGCAAAAGCAGTTCTAAGAGGGAATTTTACAGCAATACAATCCTACCTTAAGAAACAAGAAATAACTCAAATAAACAACCTAACATTACACCTAAAGCAATTAAAGAAAGAAGAACAAACAAACCCTGAGGTTAGCAGAAGGAAAGAAATCATAAAGATCAGATCAGAAATAAATGAAAAAGAAATGAAGGAAACAATAGCAAAGATCAATAAAACTAAAAGCCGGTTCTTTGAGAAGATAAGCAAAATTGATAAACCATTAGCCAGACTCATAAAGGAAAAAAAGGGAGAAGACTCAAATCAATAGAATTAGAAATGAAAGAGGAGAAATAACAACTGACACTGAAGAAATACAAAGGATCATGAGAGATTACTACAGGCAACTATATGCCAATAAAATGAACAGCGTGGAAGAAATGGACAAATTCTTAGAAAAGCACAACCTTCGGAGACTGAACCAGGAAGAAATAGAAAATATAAACAGACCAATCACAAGCATGGAAATTGAGACTGTGATTAAAAGTCTTCCAACAAACAAAAGCCCAGGACCAGATGGCTTCACAGGTGAATTCTATCAAACATTTAGAGAAGAGCTATCACTACCCTTCTCAAACTCTTCCAAAATACAGCAGAGGGAGGAACACTCCCAAACTCATTCTATGAGGCCACCATCACCCTGAGACCAAAACCAGACAAAGATACTACAAAAAAAGAAAATTACAGACCAATATCACTGATGACTATAGATGCAAAAATCCACAAAAAAATACTAGCAAAAAGGATCCAACAGCACATTAAAAGGATCATACACCATGATCAAGTGGGGCTTATCCCAGAAATGCAAGGATTTTTCAATATATGCAAATAAATCAATGTGATAAACCATATTAACAAATTGAAGGAGAAAAACCATAAGATCACCTCAATAGATGCAGAAAAAACTTTCGACAAAATTCAACACCCATTTATGATAAAAACCCTCCAGAAAATAGGCATAGAGGGAACTTACCTCAACATAATAAAGCCCATATATGACAAACCCACAGCCAATGTTGTTCTCAATGGTGAAAAACTGAAACCACTTCCTCTAAGATTAGGAACAAGACTAGGTTGTCCACTCTCACCACTATTATTCAACATAGTTTTGGAAGTTTTAGCCACAGCAATCAGGGAAGAAAAAGGAATAAAAGGAATAAATCGGAAAAGAAGAAGTAAAACTGTCACTGTTTGTAGATGACACAATACTATACATAGAGAATCCTAGAGATGCTACCAGAAAACTACTAGAGCTAATCAATGAATTTGGTAGACTAGCAGGATACAAAATTAATGCACAGAAATCTCTTGCATTCCTATACACTAATGATGAAAAATCTGAAAGAGAAATTAAGAAACACTCCCATTTACCACTGCAACAAAAAGAATAAACTACCTAGGAATAAACCTACCTAAGGAGACAAAAGACCTGTATGCAGAAAACTATAAGACACTGATGAAAGAAATTAAAGATGATACAAGCAGTTGGAGAGATATACCGTGTTCTTGGATTGGAAGAATCAACATTGTGAAAATGACTCTACTACCCAAAGCAATCTACAGATTCAGTGCAATCCCTATCAAACTACCAATGGCATTTTTCACAGAACTAGAACAAAAAATTTCACTATTTATATGGAAACACAAAAGACCCCGAATAGCCGAAGCAATCTTGAGGAAAAAAACAGAGCTGGAGGAATCAGGCTCCCGGACTTCAGACGATACTACAAAGCTACAGTAATCAAGACAGTATGGTACTGGCACAACAACAGAAATATTGATCAATGGAACAGGATAGAAAGCCCAGAGATAAAGCCACGCACATATGGTCACCTTATTTTGATAAAGGAGGCAAGAATATACAATGGAGAAAGACAGCCTCTTCAATAAGTGGTGCTGGGAAAACTGGACAGCTACATGTAAAAGATTGAAATTAGAACACTTCTTAAAACCATACACAAAAACAAACTCAAAATGGATTAAAGACCTAAATGGAAGGCCAGACAGTATAAAACTCTTGGAGGAAAACGTAGGCAGAACACTCTATGACATAAATCACAGCAAGATCCTTTTTGACCCACCTCCTAGAGTAATGGAAATAAAAACAAAAATAAACAAATGGGACCTAATGAAACTTTTGTACAGCAAAGGAAAACATAAACAAGATGAAAAGACAACCCTCCGAATGGGAGAAAATATTTGCAAATGAAGCAACTGACAAAGGATTAATCTCCAAAATATACAAGCAGCTCATGCAGTGCAATATCAAAAAACAAACAACCCAACCCCAAAATGAGCAGAAGACCTAAATAGATATTTCTCCAAAGAAGATATACGGAGTGCCAACAAACACATGAAAGAATGCTCAACATAACTAATCATTAGAGAAATGCAAATCAAAACTATAATGAGGTATCACCTCACACCGGTCAGAATGGCCATCATCAAAAAATTTACAAACAATAAATGCTGGAGAGGGTGTGAAGAAAAGGGAACCGTCTTGCACTGTTGGTGGGAATGTAAATTGATACAGCCACTATGGAGAACAGTACGCAGGTTCCTTAAAAAACTAAAAATAGAACTACCATATGACCCAGCAATCCCACTACTGGGCATATACCGTGAGAAAACTATAATTCAAAAAGAGTCATGTACCACAGTGTTCATTGCAGCACTATTTACAATAGCCAGGACATGGAAGCAACCTAAGTGTCCATCGACAGATGAATGGATAAAGAAGATGTGGCACATATATACAATGGAGTATTACTCAGCCATAAAAAGAAACAAAATTGAGTTATTTGTAGTGAGGTGGATGGACCTAGAGACTGTCATACAGAGTGAAGTAAGTCAGAAAGAGAAAAACAAATACAATATGCTAACGCATATATATGGAATCTAAAAAAAAAAAAAAGATTCTTAAGAACCTAGGTCCAGGACAGGAATAAAGATGAAGAGGTAGAGAATGGACTTGAGGACACGGGGAGGGGGAAGGGTAAGCTGAGAGAGAGTGAGAGAGTGGCATGGACATATATACAGTACCAAATGTAAAATAGATAGCTAGTGGGAAGCAGCCACATAGCACAGGGAGATCAGCTTGGTGCTTTTTTTTTTTTTTTTTTTGCGGTACGTAGGCCTCTCACTGTTGTGGCCTCTCCCGCTGTGGAGCACAAGCTCGGGACACGCAGGCTCAGCGGCCATGGCTCACGGGCCCAGACGCTCCGCGGCATGTGGGATCTTCCCGGACCGGGGCACGAACCCATGTCCCCTGCATCGGGAGGCGGACTCTCAATCACTGCGTCATCAGGGAAGCCCAGCTTGGTGCTTTGAGACCACCTAGAGGGGTGGGATAGGGAGGGTGGGAGGGAGAGGCAAGAGGGAGGAGATATGGGGATATATGCATATGCATAGTTGATTCACTTTGTTTTAAACAGAGACTAACACCACTGTAAAGCAATTATACTCCAATAAAGATGTTAAAAAAGCAAACAAACAAAATCCTGTTTGTTACCGGGTTGCATAACCACAGGCAAATGAATCCTCCTCTCCAGGCCTCAAGTTTGAAAAAAAAAAAGGGGGGGGGGGATGGGGTAGGGAGATAGGGGAGTGCCACTGGTTGAGATCATCTCTAAGAAATTTTTCAGTAATAAGATTTCAAGATTTGCAAGATGGTGTACATAGCAGTTAGGCACACAGACAACTAGACTGCCTGGGTTTGCAGTTTGTCTCGGCCAATCACTAGCTCTGTGACACTGGGCAAGTTACTTAACCTCTCTGTGCCTCAGTTTCCTCATCTGTACGAAAAGAAATAAGAATAGTGCCTACTTATTGAAAAGAATAAGTAAAATTGATATATAAAACACCACCTGCCCCTTTGTGTCATGTGAATGCTCGGTACTATTATAATATGAGGTGCTCTGAAGTCCTTATCAGCCCTTTAAAAACCTCATTAAGCCAGGCAGACTGAGAGGAATTCTAAAATGATGAAGACACCAGATTAGAAATTCTTTGAAAGCAAGGCAATTTGTAAATGCCAGGCATCCTTTCCCTGCCCCCATTTTTCTGGCCATAGAGCAGCTTTCCAGGGGAAATTCTCAACAATTCTTCCCACACTCTCTTTTATAAGTCTCCATATGACCAAGTTTTGGCCAATCACAGCTCTCCGTCCCCAGGCTCAGTGATTGGTTCAGGATGGGCACATGACCCAGGCCAGGCCAATCAAAGGAATCTCTGGGGCTTTTGCCAGAGATATTGGGAGAGACAACCTCTTTCCTCTGGGATCAATAAAATCCTGGTGCTACCTAGATCATCAAAGCTGCTACCAGGGAGAGAGCCAACCTGACAGTGGGGCCAATAAGAAGAAATTTGAGCCAAAGAAATTTGAGCCAAAAGATGGAAAGAGAGCTCTGAGAGCATCATTTGAATTCCTGATCCAGGCATTCCTGACTCCAGACACCTACACTTCTGAGTTATATATGCCAATAATTTTTTTTTTTATTTCTTAAGCTAGATTAAATTGGGTTTCACTTGAGAGTTTACAAAAGAGTCCTATGATGGGTATTATGGACTGTCTGTCTTCTATCCTGTGATGCCCAGATCTGAAGTCCCTTTCTTTGTGGAGGAGACGGAAATGCCTATTACCACAATGCATGATGGGTGTGACTGTGCCCATTCTACAGATGGGGAAAGTGAAAGCAGTATCACATAAAGGTCAGACAGGTGGCAGAACTTGATTAAACCTGGTCTATCCAGCTCTAAAGGCCATGCTTTCTACATTAATCCATACTGTCTTCTCTGAACCCACCCACTCCCCTCCCCCTAGAGGAATGAATCACTTATCTGAAAACAATGATGTTGAATGTTGACTGTCCCTTCTCAAAGGGTGGTTCCTAGATCAGCAGCACAGCATCGCCTGGGAACTTGTTAGAAATGCAAATTCTGGGCCCCAACCCAGACCTACTGCTTTAGAAACTCTGAGGGTGAGGGCCATGAACCTGCTTTAACAAGTCCACCAGGAGATTCTGATGTACACTAAAGCATGAGCACTTCTGCCCAAAGTGAACAAATCAGCTTCATTCTGGTTTAATTAGGTATTTGCTGAGCAGTCTGCCAGGGCTGGGGGTGCAGAGATAGGCCAGACGAGGCCTTTGACCTCAAAAAACTCCCAGGCTGGAGGTAACAGCCAAAGCAACACTCCACATCCACCGAACCAACATTCTGGTTTCCTTGGTCTTAGCAAATATTCTCAAACCTCCAGGCCTTCAGATATTCACCCTGCCTGCCTCCACCTTCTGCATCTCAAAGGCTCCTATCTCGCTTCAATATCCAGCTTCAGTGTCACCTCCCTGAGGCCTCCCAGCAGAATTATTAGCCCCTCACCTAGGAGGTGGTCCCCCAGCAGGACTCAAGACCGAATCACACTGCACTAGCAGTGCTTATGAAACAGTGGTCTCTCCCATCCAACTGTGGGTAATTTGAGGGCAGGCACTGTGTTCCATCCCTTGTCTGCCCCCAGCGCCCAGCACAGGGCCTGGCACAAAGCAGAAGCTCATATATGTTCGATGAATGGGTTAAGAAGGGAATTAAAGGCAGCCCTAAGGAGCAAAGGCTCGCAACCACAGCCTGAGAGGGTGCCGGGTCTATCCTCGGCTATTCAGATCCAGCAACGTCAGCACCAGCATCTCCTGGGAGCTTGTAAGCAACGCACAATCTCAGGACCATCCAGACCCGCTGAGTCAGAGACAGCATTTTATTAACAAGATGCCCAGGTAACTTACACATTTAAAGTTTGAGAAACCCTGCAAGGGGCTATCTCACCCCCTCTGCGTTCATGCACAAGGATTTATCATTGGGGTTGATTTTATGAATATAGAACACATCTATAGATGCCATCAGCTGAAGCCACTTTCTTCTCCCCTGCGGAAACTCGCAACCTTGACACCTCCTGGAAGACTGAGGAGTCCACGGACAGACACACCTCTAATTTCCCCTAGCCCAGGACACAGCTGCCGGGCAGCATCCCGAGAAGGGAACAGAGACACAGCTTCCTCTCTCAGCCGAGCTCTCGGCACTGCAAAGACTTCCAAGAAAGATACACAGAGCTTGGTTCTGGTCGAAAAGTCTCCACTCATCTAAGAATACAATCAATAATGGCCAGGGGAAATCAGCAGCGCCTGGAGATCGATCTCTCTGTGTATTTATGGAGCTCGGATCCCAGGGTGGCAGGGGGGCTGCGGCGGGCCGGACAGCGTCTGTGCCGCTTTCCAGAGATCCTGATTCCCTTCCCAAGAATTATGGGGTGTCCTTTGTCTCTGCTCGATAACACCCTGGAGTTACAGAGCCATTTAGAAACGAATTGGCTCATTTTTCTCCCTCCACCTTACTCACGGTGACAGGTCACCCTGGCCTGGGCCAAGGTTTCGCTCCTTGTCAGAGATATAACATTTTAGAGAAAAAAAAATACTGAAAAATTGAGAGGTAGGCATTTTATTTTATTCCAAGTATTTTTTTTTCCCCTTGGATGGAGAACATAGCATTTCTTTTCTGCAAACTTTCCCATTTCTCCCCCCTCTAAATATGCCAGACCGCATAATCCCATGAGCAGACAGTGACAATACTGGGTTTATTTTTCCCCAAAGCTGCAAAACCATGTGCTAAAATTAAACTGACGGCAAGAGTAGGATTGAGACAAAGCATTTAACCTCCCTAGATCTGTTTCCCCATCCATGAGGATGATAATCCCAACTGCTAAGGTCACTTCAAGGAAAGCGCTTCCTACAGTTCCAGTAGCTATTCATTCATATCCATCTACAAAGTGTTATTGTGAGAATATTCAGTGCCACGTTCTGAGCTTAGGTATCTCAGGCGCTCCATGAAGATGGTACCACTTGTCACAGGGGGTGTGGCCTGCGCGGTGGTCAAGGCTTTGGGGCCACTGCTTATTCGCCGGGATGACAAATCATCTACGCTCGCTGAGCGTCCTCGTCTGTGAAATAAAGATGCTAATATGATACCACACAGGGATGGAGGGGAGCTTACAGGAGGATATATTTAGAAACCCATGAGGAACAGGGCTTGGAAGGGGTGAACCACCATCACAGTTAGTCTTCACTGGAATCCTGGTTGTAGTGTCACTGTCCCCACTATACCAGCAAGGGCCCTGAGATTCACCTACGGTATCTGCTTAAAGTCACACAGCCAGCAAGTGGCAGAGCCAGGAATTAAACTCAGGGGTCTGATGCCACTGGGCCACACTGATTTCTTGCCCCTGACCCTCCGGCTCCCTGTGGGGAGCACCAATGGTAGGCAGCAGCAGGAGACTGGAGGGTGGGAGGAGAGAGGGGCTGGAGTATTTATGCCCCAGCTCCCTCCTTCCTCAACCCAAAGCCCCTGGTCTCCTGGCCTCTCCTATGGCTACAACTCTCTCTAGATCCTGAGCAGCTGCACCCTTTGCAACTTCAGGTGGAGGACTGATGGTGCCTCCAGATGCTTCCAGGCCCGGGAAGCTTCACCAGCGCTTGAAGGTTTCCTAGTTCCACCTGCACCTTGTAAACAGTCCCTTGAGTACACGCTGTCCAGTTTGAGGGAGGCATCTGTCTCCTGCCGGGCTGCCTGCATAGAGGAGGGCGTTGGACTGACTTTCCTCTGAGGTCCCCTGGGGCTCTGGGGATAGGTCCAGGTGGGCAGGTAAAACACATCACCTGGCCTGGGATGTCACTTCCTCATGCCCTCTGAGGTCCCTCTGGTCCCTGGCACAGCCAACCACACAGCTCTCAGGCCAAAGGCAGGAGGGTAGGCCAAGGCTGGCCGGGCCTGGCCTTCGCCCCAGTGGCTGAGGGCCCCACCTGGAGCAGGCCCCTGACCGCCTTCCCCATTTCTCCCTACTCACCCCCTCCCTAGAGAGGGAATCCTAAGGCAGAGGGCCTGTGAACAGGACTCAGACAAGGGCACAACCCAGATGAGTCTTGCTCCCGAGGAGAGGACCAGAGTCAGAGAAATCTCCCCACACACACAGACGGAGCCCCTGGAAAGGGGGTCCCCTTGGCAAACCCAACGGGCTTCTGGCTCATCCTGAAATGTACCCCCACCCCTGTGTTTGAGTCATGGGTGCCAACTAACTTCTGGGGTAACCAGCAGAGTGGGTTAAGAGTGAGCCCATTCTCATGCCAGAGGTCTCTGGGTTTGAATCCTGGTTCTGCCTTTTACTCGTCTGGATAAGTTAATTTTTCTGTGCCTCAATTTCCTCGCCTATAAAATGGAAATAATAACAGCACCTCACGCAAAGGCTTTCTGCGAAGATGAAGTAAAAATATTACATGAAAGGCTCTGGCGCGTATTAAGGGCTCGGTGAGTATCAGCTATTATGGTTCCTGAGCGTGATCCCCCGCCCACAGGCCCTCTTGTGCTTCTGTATCTTTGCACATGCTGCTGCCTCTATTTAAAATGACGTTTCTCTCTTTCTCTGCCTGGTGAACTCCTGTTTATCCATCAAGACCCAACTTAAGTATCACCTCTTTCAGGAAAGCCACAGGCAAAGATAGTTGTCCCCTCCTCCCTCCTCTATAGCGGCAGTTGCCAACCTGGGGGCATCACATCCGAGGAGAAGTGGAGTGAGGGCAAGGGTTCCTGATTCAAGCACACACCTATCACCCTCTAAAGGCTGAATAAGTAAAATGCCCCATAACGTGTGAACAATTGTTTGGGGCATGGCTGCTGTCGCTGTCTCCCCACCCAGGCTAAGTTAAGGCTCACTAGAAGGCAGGTTTTTAAAACTTCCTAATCGAGTCATCTCCTGATCACCCAGCGCATCCCTGTAAGAACGGGAAGCCTTCCTGAGTATATGATCTGACCATTTGCACTCACCCCTAAATGTGGGATATGTAATGTCCAGAAGCCCCCAAATCTGAAATGCTCACCCTCAAAACAATTACAGCAGAGTTCCATGTCTGTGATAAACCAGTGGCTTTAAAAGCCCTCATTCTTCACCCCTCCCTGTGCCCATGACCTTTGCCGTGTAACTGCCCACACCCTTGACTCGACTCTGGGCTCAGCCATAGGGTTTTCTTGCCTGCAAAGAGGTGTTAGCAAATGGAGCTGAAGCAGAGGCGCGACAAAGCACTCGCTTGTTCCTGCTCTCGCTCTTGCGTTTGCCATCACCACAAACACGCCTGGATGGCCTCCAGTGAGAGACATGTGACCTGTCCCCAGCCGAGGCCATCCTGGCTCAGCCACACCTGCCAAACCCTAGACATGAGAGGGAGGGCAGCCAAGACCAGCAGAGCCACTCAGGTGACCAGCAGTTGTCCCCAGACACCTCAGTGACCACAGCTGAAATCAGCCAAGCCTGGCCCAGATCAGCTGAGCCCTGCAGACTCCTGAGCTAAATAAATGCTTATTGTTGTAAGTCATTGGATTTGGGGCTGTTTGTTATACAGCATTACTGTGGCTATAGTAACTGATGCAATGTCTTATTCTACCATATTCCATAATTCCTCCACTAACACTATGAAGGGTTAGTGATAAACATACATGACCACCATTTGATGTCTGGACACACCTCCTGCTCAAGCCGGCTGTGCCCTGGTGGCAGGAAGCAGCAAAAGTCAGGTAGCAAAAGAGTTTAAGCTTCAGACCTGGGGTGTCCAGCCCACTAGCTCCCAGGTCCTTCCCTCAAAATCCCCATCAGTGGGTGTACACTACAGGATTTTGCATAAATCTAGGTATCTAAGTCTAGTATCTAAGTTTCTATCACCTGTACTCAGACTTTGGTGGTGGAGACAAAGCCTCAAGCAGCAGGAAGGATTACCCATGGGCTCAGGCTCTGCCAGAGGGACCCCCGTATACAGTTGTCCCTTGGTATTTGTGGGGGATTGGTCCAAAGCCAATGATGGTAATACCAGGGCACACACTTCTGCCCTGGATGGACGACCACAGAATAGCAAACCCAGAAGGAACTCCTGAAATGTTTAGGTCCCATCAGTTCATAGAGGAGGATTCTGAGACCCAGAGAGGATGGGGGTCCTGCTTCGGTAGACCTGTGACTACAACATGCCACCCTGGTGAGAACATGCTTCTCAAGGCAGTTTCTGGGTATGTCATACCCTTAGCCTACTGCCTCTCCAGGCAAGGCTGTCTCAGTCTGTTCAGGCTGCTATTACAAAAATATCACAGACGGAGTGGCTTATAGACAACAGAAATGTGTTCCTCACTGTTCTGGAGGCTGGGAAATCCAAGATCAAGGTGCCAGCAGATTTGGTGTCAATAAGGGCCAAGTTCTTGGCTCAGGGTCCATTTTCTCAGCATAACTTCACATGGTGGAGGCAAGGGAGCTCTCTGGAACCTCTGTAATAAGGGCACTAATCCCACTCATGAGGGTTCTGCCCTCATGACCTAAGCACCTCCCAAAGGCCCCACCTCCTAAAACCATCACCTGGCGGCGGGGAGGGAGGGGGCGTTAGCATTTCAACATATGGATTTGGGGGCTGGGCACAAACATTCAGTCCACGGCAGAGGGACTGTCTATTTCCTTCAGTCCTCACTTAATGCAGCTCATCTTCATCATCACGTATCCGTGAGGCCCTGAGGGACCCCCACACCCTCTGGGCCTTTATTTCCCTTATTGAACTGCCTGGATCCAGACTGGGTGATGGGCGCTGTCCAGGATCTTCACCCCTCCTAAGAATTGTCATTCTGTTAGAAAGATGCCTACAGCCCAGAATTTCCAAAGGAGGCAAAAGAAGGAGGAAAAGATTCTGCTTTCTCTGATGAACCAGAAAAGGATCGTTAAGCACTCAAAAGTATAAAGCCACACAAAGATGCTTAACAGCCGCCAGAGATAATTTGTGAGGAACGGCAGAGAGAAAAGAAATGGGGGAAATGAATGATTTCAAGCCTGCAAAGTGGTTTCGTCCCAGAGGACCTAAGAAAGATGTTTCAAGTTCAACTCCCTTTGAAGACAAAATGAAAGATTCTGAAGTCAGGGGCTGGGAGCCCTGTCGCCCTCACTGGAGACGGAGGTAGGTCAATGTCGTTCCCTAAGGAAAGCGGGTGGGGACACGCTGAATGATCCCAGCCCCCAGCTCCTATCTGAAAAGAGTCTTTTAGATAACAAAGTGAGGGCAAATGTTTACCAGAAATATTACAGCACAGGGATTAATATCATTATATTCAGAGATATATAAATAGATAACAAAAAAAACCATTCACCCCTAGTGGAAAGATGAGCAAAGAACAGGAAGTTTATAAAAGGAAAAAAAAAGGTTAATAAACAGCAAAGTACAAACCCTCACTAACATAGACATGTACATTAAAATGACAATTAGACACAATTTTTTGCCCATGAAATATGCAAAGTTGTTTCCTGTTAAGAAATATTCATTAGAACATGTCAAAAGTTGAGCTGATATATTTCATGATAGGTATAAATTTGTCCAACCTTCTTTGAAATAGTCATTAAAAGTACACATCCGGGCTTCCCTGGTGGCTCAGTGGTTGAGAGTCCACCTGCCGATGCAGGGGACACGGGTTCATGCCCCGGTCCGGGAAGATCCCACATGCCGCGGAGCGGCTGGGCCCGTGAGCCATGGCCGCTGAGCCTGCGTGTCCGGAGCCTGTGCTCTGTGACGGGAGAGGCCACAACAGTGAAAGGCCCACGTACCACAAAAAAAAAAAAAAAAAAGTATACATCCTTTTGCCATATAATTCTGGCCCTAGAAATTTAACCCAAGGAAATAATTAAAGATATAAACAAAGATTCATATATAGGGATAGTCGTCACAAGATTAATGGCAATAGAGACCCAGACATTGAACAAGGAAATGGTCAAGTATATTCATATAATGTACACATAATGAACATGTAATGGTACATTCATATAATGAAATACAAGCATGCATGACAAGTCATGTTTTCCAAAAACATTTAGTGGCGTGAAGAATTGCTCACAATAAAATATTAAATAACAATACAAGACACAAAACTGAATATATAACAATACCCATAGGTAAAAATATGTAATTTTGGAATACCTAAATATGGGCATAGAAAAGAACATGGCAGGAAATATATCAGAATGTTAGCAGTGAGACTGTAATCAAGAAAAAAACATTTAAGATATAAAAGGCCTTTAGATAAGACTTGAAATCCTATAGGAATGATTAGGTTGAAATCAGATTTCCTTTTAAATTATAAGATATAAGCCTTGAATTCCACTCTCTCCAATACAACTGCATTAAAAAAACATAATTAGTCATTCATTCCACAAACACAGAGCACTTTTATGTCCAACATTTTAATAGATTTTAAGGATATAGAAACAACTAAGTCAGAGACCCCAATGCCAAAGACTTTGTTTGTTGTCAGCTGAGGAGGAGATATACACTAATAATTATAGTAGAATACAGGTGGCTTCACAGAAACTTAAGCAGGGAGTGATTGACTCCCAGCACACAAGGAGTGCAGGGAAAGTTTCTTGGAAGGCAGGGGAGAAGGATATTTGAATGAGCCTTGACAGGTCCATAGAAGTTAGCCAGGTGGACACAGAGGAGGCAAGAAATTCCAGGTAGAGGGAACGGTATGTGTGCGGTAGGCAAAATAACAAAGATGTCCGTGTCCCAATCCCCAGAATCTGTGAATATGTTGCCTGACACGTCAAAAGAAACTTCGCAGATGTGATCAAGGTTAAGGACCTAGAGATGGAGAGCTTAGCCTAGATTATCCAGGTGGGCCCAATCTAAGCACGTGGGTCCTTAAAATCAGAGACTCTTTCCTGGCTGTGGTCAGAAGGACATGTGAGTACACAAGAGTGACCAAAGAGATGCAACATTGCCGGATTTGCAGGTGGAGAAAGGGGGCCAAGGGTCAGCCTCTGGAAGCTGGCAAAGGTAAGGAAAGGGATTCTTCCCCAGAGCCCAGCGAAAGCAGCCCGGCCAGCACTATGATTTTAGCTCAGGGAGACCTGTTTCAGACTTCTAGCTCAGTGAGAAATGTAACATCATAAATTCATGTTGTTTCAAGCCACCAAGTTTGTGGTAATTAGTTACAGCAGCAATGGAAAACTAATACATGGTGCAAAGACATGTAAGACAGAAATGCACGTGGAAGGAGCTACCGTGAGGTCAGGGGTGTGCTATGTACTATCTATTAATCACCTGCCAAACATCAGGTCCTCTCTTCGGCTTTTTGCACGAGACCCAGTGCCCACCCTTTCGGGGCGCACAGACCAGCAGAAGACACAGACAGGTGATAAATAAGTGACAAAGGGCTCAAGGGAGGGCAAGACCAGGCTGCCTGGGGGACTGGGTCACGGCTCCATTGAGAAGGGGACCATTGAGTTGGTTGGGTCTGGAAGAGTGAGTAGCCATCGACCTGGGAGAAAGGCCTCCCAGGCTGAAGAACGTGAGCTAAAACACTGAAAATAGCTCAGCATCTTTGGGGAGCTGAAATCCATATACCCAGCAAGGCCATGTCGTGATGTCAGGATGCGGGTGGCAAGTAAGGGCTCCCATGACTAAGCAGAGGATAGGGCTCTCGCCATCTGTGGACCTCTGTCTCTGCGTTGCCACACTCGGGGTGCATCTCCCCCTCCCCCTCCATCGTGAGCCCCAAAGGGCAGGAGCTGTGTCTGTTCACCTAGGTTTCCCATGAGTCAGGCACAGACAGTGAGCCTCATACATAAAAGTGCTGCAAAGTGTTTATAGAACAAATGAATGGAGGACAAACAAGGAAGTGAACAGAACTCAGGTGTAAGGTGCAAACACAGGCTCAAAGGGGAGACAGAAGCCCATCGTTAAGCCGAAATCAAAGTAGCTCAAATAGCAGGAATGGACGTGGTTCCAGCATGAAACTCGAGCTACCTAAGGCTCTCCAATCCCGGGGAAAGACGAGCTCAGGGCAGGCCTGAGCCTTCAGGCCAAGGAGCCACAGCTGTGGGGGACAAATGTGGGGTGGGGGGAGCAGGCGGGTCGTGGCCACTGAAGGCCCCTTCCCACCAGCAGCCAGGCTCCGTTTCCTGCGTCTCCAGGATACAGGCAGAATCAGTAGTTTTAGCCACTGCCTGGACACCGCCTGGGATGCCCCTGAGCCCTTTGGTGAAAGGTGACTCCTTCTTCCTTCCTTTTGGGCCCAGGAGGCTAATCATAAAATACTCTCTGCTTCCGAGTCCCTAGGAGAAAACACCTTCTAAATCCATTAAGTTGCTAATGCATGCATTCGCAGACCAGAAAGAAAGGTGCGGGATTGATGGATGTACTTGTCATACTTATGGTTTGTAGCCATGTGATTAATGGGCTTTGTGGTTTAGAATGCAATGCTCATTTCACTCTCCTCTTTAAGCTCCGGGTGATTTATAGGACCTGGCATTGCCGCTGCATTTCAGTGGGATGACAGTGATAACATTTTATCACCCTGGATTATCAATTAGTCTCCTTTAAGAAAAGGATGTCCCAAATTCAGTATGGAGACAGGAGGGAGAGAGGGGATGCTCCTCAAGAGCATCTGTGCCGGGCCTTCTGGAGATCACGGCTTTTCTCCCTGAGAGCCACATCCCAATTCATCTCTAAGACAGGCTGCAGGCATTTGGAGACAGGACGGACGCCGGGACCTTCCACCCCAGAGCATCCTCTCACCCCTCACCAGGCTGTGCCGTGGCTCCTCCCTGGTCTCCAGCTTCCACATACAGCTGGTATGAGCTGAAAAAATTCGTATGTTGTAGCCTTAACCCTCAGGACCGCAGAATGTGACTGTACTGGACATAGGGTCTTTAAAGAGGTAATTAAGCTAAAATGAGGCCCTTAGGGTGGGCCCTAATCCATTATGACTGATGTCCTTATAAGAAGAGGGGATTAGGACAGAGACAACACACAGAAGGAAGACCACGTTAAGACACAGGGAAAAGGAGTGCCTTTTCCCAAAAGGCTGGTGTTTCTAGGAGCTCGTGTCAGCCCCCAAACAAGAGGGGGGCCCACCATCTGCAAGCAAAAGAGAGAGGCCTCAGGAGAAACCAACCCTGCCAACACCTTGACGGTGGGCTTCTAGGCTTCAGGACTGTGGGGACATAAGTTTCTGCTGTTTAAGCCCCCAGTTTGTGGTGCTTGGTTGTGGCAGCCTGAGCAGACTGATACGAGGATCTCCTCTCACATTCACATCCTTTCCCAAAACCTCCACCATCTTCACTACATTCTCACTGTGTGGCCTTGGCCATCCCAGTTAGCCTGCCTGCGCCTCAGTTTCCTCATCTGTAAAATAGAAAAATAATAATTACCTGGCAGAGTGGTTGAAAGTATTGAATCGCTTAGCCCAGTAGCTGAGACACAGCCCATGCTGCAGCCACGGAGAACGCGACTTGCTGTTGGGCCATCCAGCTGCTGCTCCTTCGGGCCAGAGTGCCCTTCTCCCCACTTCTCTTTCCTCCCAGGAAATCACATGCCTCCTTCGAGTCCCAGCCCAGGTGCCCTCTCCTCTCTGAGACCCCTCTGGTTCTCCAGCAAGACAAGGTTCCCCTGCCACTTCTCTGCACTCGTCCCATTGCATCCATGCCTGCTTCTCTGCTCCACGAGCCTCATCTCACCAGGGACAGTGAGTTCGCTTAGGACTGGACTAGGTCCAAGCCTCCTCTATCACCCACACCTAGTGCAGGACCTGGCACACAGCAGGTGCTCAGTACAAGGGCCTGGAAGGGCCAAGGGCAGGTTGAGCAGGAACCCAGGAGTAGCTGGTGAGATCTTGGGAACCAGACAGGGCTCAGTTAATTAGGAAAGCTGGGCGTGGGTCTCACCTGCTCACCTGCTGTTGCCTACCCCCTGTACCTTTATCTCACCCTCTCTCTTTACCCCCATCCCCTGTTCTGCTTCTGCCCTTGGTCCTTCATCAGATGTGAACTGATGCCCACAATGTGCTAGGTGCTAGATACACACGGGGAACCAGACAGAGAGGGCTGCTGCCCTCGGGCGCTGGCAGCCTGGGGGGACATCCAGTAATAAATAAGTCAGCATGTAGATGCACAATTCCAAGTTTGACAAGAGCTAGGAAGACCAAAGAGGGAAGTAAGGACCAGAACAGCCGCGGAGACCCACACCAGACAGGGCACTATGGGAAAAGCCTCTCCCAGAAACTGGGGTTCAAACTCAAGGCAAAAGAGTAGTCAGGAACAAAGGCTGGATTTCAGTTCCTACTTGCCCCCCCATGGTAGGCAGCCTCTTGTGCAGTCCACAACCTGTGCAACTGAACACAGTGTACAAGGGTCCCATTTCTGGCCTCACCCATTTCTAGACTTCCTGATTTTGACCTTCTGTGCTTCCTAGGGCCTAAGTTCACCTTCATAATTGGTCCCCTCTCACTCTTGGCTGCTGGTATTACACCCTACTCCACAGATTCAGCTCTTGATTCTGGAAGCAGATGTTGGCTTGAGCTCCTGGCTGGTGTTTCTAGGAGCTTGTGTCAGCCCCCAAACAAGAGGACACAGATACCAAAGCAGAAAATTCATCAGTGAGTTGGAAGTTAGCATATAGAGAAAGCAAGGAGGAACCCTGGCTGGGAGCCCCTTAAGGACAGGGACCACACTACCATCACCTCTGGACCCCCAGCAGGCACTCAGGGCCTGGTACAGAAAAGGCATGCAGCAACACTGATGGGGCGGGGGGAAAGCTGAGGGAGAGGACAGGGAGGGGCAAGGAAGGGAGAGGGAGGGGGGAAAGGAAAACCCTGGGGACAAGAACCCAGACAAGCAGTCAGAGCAGCAGATCCACAGGACAAGGGTGGAAGAGGGACCAGAATTAAGGCAATGGTGTCATCCAGGTGAGAGATGATAGTGAGAACAGTGGGCAGGGTTACGTTTTGGAGTTGTAAGTTTGAAACGTTTGTGAAATATACCAGTAGAACTAGGCAACTGTCAAGCAGATAATTGGATATACACAGCCTAGCTTCAAATAGGCATGGGCTAAAGGTATAAATTAGAGAGGAGTCAAGGTATAGGGAGTCTAGGTCAGCCTTTGGAAGTTGAAGAGAGGAGGAAGAGCCAGACAAGGAGAGTGAGAGAATGAGCAGGGCAACAGCAAGAAAAACAGGGAAAGTGTGGTTTCGTGAAGCCTACAGAGGGGAGTGTTTCTAGAAAGAAGGAATGACCAACAGGGTGGAAAGTCGCTGAGAGGTCAGTTAAGACAAGAACACAAATACCCACTAGATGTGGCCACTGGAGGTTTAAGCTGGTGGGAGATGTAGGAGCAAATGCCTGATTGGATTCAAGAGTGAGTGAGAGGGCTTCCCTGGTGGCGCAGTGGTTGAGAGTCCGCCTGCCGATGCAGGGGACACAGGTTCGTGCCCCGGTCTGGGAAGATCCCACATGCCGCGGAGCGGCTAGGCCCGTGAGCCATGGCCGCTGGGCCTGCGCGTCCAGAGCCTGTGCTCCGCAACGGGAGAGGCCACAACAGGGAGAGGCCCGCGTACCGCAAAAAAAAAAAAAAAAGAGGGAGTGAGGGGGAAGTCGTGGTGATGGGGAGAACAGTCAACTCCTTCAAAGAGTTTCGCTGTAAAGGGGAGTAAAGAAAGGGGGAAGGGGCCATAGGAGGGAAATTCGGAGTCAAAGAAGGATTTTGTAATTACAGCGTGTTTGTATGCTGATGGGAACCACCCAGAGTTTAGAAGGAAAAACTGATACTGCAGGAGAGGGGAGAGCAGCTGCATGTTGTCCTCAAGAAGATAGAGGGTGTCTAGTGCCCAGGTGGAGGGACGGCCTTGGATAGGACAGCTCAGCAACTATACCAGGAAGGAAACAGATATGGACAGAAATACAAGCCTCGCACCCAGAAGATGCTCAGCGTATGTGGAAATTACACCTTACTGCCCACCTGATCCCAGAGTGGCTCAGCTGCTTCTCACCTGTCTTCCTCACCCAGACCCAGTGCCTGCTCTGACCATGCTCTCTGCTTATTCCCGGCAAACCTATGGGTCCCTAGCATGATTCCTCTGCACTGTCCCAGGCCTGCCTTTCCCCCCACCACCGTCCTTCGCCCAGGCTTTCAACAGCCGGCCTCCATTCTCAGAGCTCCCATCCCTGAGACGTGCCAACAAGCAGTGCCCCGGACAGGCACTGATGGGCAGGAGAATGTGGTCATGCCCTTGGCGGCCACCAGGAAGCTTTGAACAGCTGGCAGCCCCGGGAACTGGACCGTCTACACAAAGCCAGCGACCTCTTGCCAAATGTTAGTGAAGTGTCCGAATGGAAAATTAAAATGCTGCCGTCCCTATTCTCTGCTTCCTCTCCTCTCTGAAGCAAGCCCCTTCCACTGCCCTGTCTCCCAGAAATTAGAGGACAGAGGCTAAGCCGGGCATGTCTACCGGAGCCAGGGACGGCTGTGACTGAAAAGAGAAATCAGAGAGCACTGAACATCACAGAAGCATCTGAGGAATGCCAGGGAGATGCAGCCAGTGTTCTCTGTGGATTCTCTCTGCTGGGGCATCCATCCAAGTACATCCAAATGCACAATGGCTGAATGGCTGGCAGAGGGGTTAGGCACAGTAGGGGATGCTCCCATTGATTCCAAATTTGGGGGGTTAACTTTCTGGTCTTCTTAACAGGAAGTTGCCACAGACAAAGCTCAGCTGGTTGCGGAGCTGGGACCAAAGGAGAGGCAGCCCCAACTCTGCCTCTCCCAGCCCCCCAGGTGCTGTCCTTACGCTGCCGACATCCAAAGGACCATCTCCCAGCCAGAGACCAACAATTACCTCTGTTAGCTGGAAGGTGGTGGTTAATTAGTTGGTAAATATTTCAGAATAGCGGAAGATAGTGTGAAGTCCCTACCTTTAATGAGTCAGAAAGAGTGTGAGCCCTGACTTGTCAAAACCTCAATGAACTGAAAAGATACATGTACCCAATGTTCATAGCAGCACTATTCACAATAACCGAGACATGGAAGCAATCTAAATGTCCATCAACAGATGAGAGGATAAAGACGATGTGGTGTATACAATGGAACACTGCTCAGCCATAAAAACAAAGAGTGAAATAATGCCATTTGCAGCAACATGGATGGACCTAGAAATTATCATACTAAGTGAAGTAAGTCAGAGAAAGACAAATATCATATGATATCACTTACATGTGGAATCTTAAAAAAGTATACACATGGACTTATTTACAAAACAGAAACAGACATGCAGACATAGAAAACAAATTTATGGTTACCAAAGGGGGAAAGGGGAGAGGAGGGATAAATTGGGAATTTGGGATTAACAGATACACACTACTGTATATAAAATAGACAACAAGGACCTACTTATAGCACAGGGAACTATACTCAATATCTTATATATAATAACCTATAACGGAAAAGAATCTGAAAAAGAATACATATGTATATGAATGTATATGAATCTGTCTCCCTGTCTCTTTCTCTCCTCTGCTGCTCTCTCGCTCACACTTTTCCTTCTTTTACTCTCCTCCTTACTCTGTCTTGCCTCATCAATCCCACTTCCTTTTACTATTTCTCTTTCTCCACTGCCATGCTCCTTCTCTCCTCACTGCCCCCTTCTTCTAAAACAATCAGGAGAAGAGTGTATGCATATTTGCTAACCAGCCTCTTATTCCATGACTGTTAGTATCAAGCCTGGAACTAAAATCACTAGAGAATACTATAGATATGTTTATACATAATCCACACAACCCAGAAGGGTAATAAAATAATAATAATAATGAAGGGTAACAAAATAATAATAAATAAAATAATAATAGGTAATAAAGGGTAATAAAATAATATAAATAGGTAATAAAGGGTAATAATAATAGGTAATAAAGGGTAATAAAATAATAATAATAATGACATGCTGTATGCTTACTGTATGTCAAATGCCGTATGCTAACATATATATATGGAATTTAAGAAAAAAAATGTCATGAAGAACCTTGGGGTAAGACAGGAATAAAGACACAGACCTACTAGAGAATGGACTTGAGAATATGGGGAGGGGGAAGGGTAAGCTGTGACAAAGCAAGAGAGAGGCGTGGATGTATATACACTACCAAACGTAAGGTAGATAGCTAGTGGGAAGCAGCCGCATAGCACAGGGAGATCAGGTCGGTGCTTTGTGACCGCCTGGAGGGGTGGGATAGGGACGGTGGGAGGGAGGGAGCCGCAAGAGGGAAGAGATAGGGCAACATATGTATATGTATAACTGATTCACATTGTTATAAAGCAGAAACCAACACACCATTGTAAAGCAATTACACTCCAATAAAGATGTAAAAAAAACAAAACAAAAATAAACCACTTTCACAAGTATTAAAACACATTTAATCCTCACAGTAACTCTTAAGGCCAAGTGCTATGATCTCCCCTATTTTACAAATGAAAAAAATTGAGGCACACGTGACTTGCCCAAAGTCACACAGTTGTGTTCTTTACGGGGTCAGAATTCAAATTCAAGTAGTCTGGATTCAAAGCCTGTGCCACTGAGACTCAAAGAGGTTGAGCGACTTGGCTAAAGTCACACAGCCGAGAGTTTGTACAGCCGGGATGAGAGCTCAGGAACGTCTGATCCCACAGCCCAATTCTTGCTTCCCACCAGAGGTAACGCATGCGATCCCTGCTCCTAATTTGGAATGCACAAGAGATGGACATTCTACACTTGTTTCTGAAACTCCTTGTCAACTTTTCTGTTCCTTTTATAGGTGACCTTGGATAAACTATTTTCTCCCTGTGGATCCCAAACTCTGATTAGAATTAAAAATTTCCCACCCCTTAGCTTACCGGAATTCCTCTCTTCAAAGGATGCATGCAATTAAATACACTTCCAACTAAAATTGCCAGGTACTAATCTTTTTTTCCCTTTGAGGATTCATAAGTGTCAGTGGTTCACATATATTAGATGTTCCCGTGTACTTAACCACCACATTTTGAGTGCCCACCACATGTTGGAGATAAAGCATTTCCCAGCCCTCAAAAAGCTCACAGTCTGGAAATGCATATAAGGCAGGGCCATTAACTCTCAGTCAAGGCAAAAAAATGATACGAGCCTTAAAATTGGAACTGCTAAATACTACAATAAATTATTAAATATTTATTGCAACCAATAAAATTGGTAAATTAATAAATTATTGGCCAATAATTTACCATGATAAATTGGTAAGTTGATAAATTATTGGCCAATAATTTATCATGATAAATTGGTAAATTGATATACAGGGAGACAGATTCATATACATTCATATACATAATTATATACACATATATATAATCACAATAAATTATTAAATATTTATTGGAACTGATAAATATCTAGCTTGGGGGCTAGAAGGATCCTGGAAGGCTTTCTGGGGGAGGAGGCACTAGAGCTGGGCTCCTAGATGCACTAGATCTCAATATTTCGTTTCTTGTAGGGTCTCATCACCTTTGGAAACCTGCACATATGAGGATGTAGAAAGTTGCAGAGACTGGATATACTCTATGTTGTGTCTAGAAGTTGGATTTTTTTCAAATAAATTAATTTATTTATTTATTTTTGGCTGTGTTGGGTCACCGTTGCTGCCCGCGGGCTTTCTCTAGTTGCGGCGAGCAGGGGCTGCCCTTTGTTGTGGAGCACAGGCTTCTCTTTATTGCAGAGCACGGGCTCCAGGGCACACGGGCTTCAGTAGTTGTGGCTTGCGGGCTCAGTAGTTGTGGCTCACAGGCTCTAGAGCGCAGGCTCAGTAGTTGTGGCACACGGGCTTAGCTGCTCCACAGCATGTGGGATCTTCCCGCACCAGGGCTCAAACCCGTGTCCCCTGAATTGGCAGGCGGATTCTTAACCACTGAGCCACCAGGGAAGTCCCTAGAAGTTGGATTTTTCCTACTGTTAACCCCTCTATGCCCATCTGACCCATATCACTTTATAATTGGTCTCTTTTTCCTTAAAAGCGAAAAAAAAATAATCTAGGTTTTCTGTTGTTGTTTTTTTTAAAGCTTCCTAGATGTCTCAGTACCAGAAAAACAAGCTAATCTTCTTAAAACACCATTCTCATCAAGTTTCTCCCAGAGTTTAAAATCCAATGCCTCTGTACTCCACATGCCTACAGGATTCTGTCCAAACACATCAGCTTGGCATCAAGGTCTGCCATGATGTGTTTCCAAATCACTCTTCTGGTTTTAACTCTAACATAATGGCATATGCATTCACTATAGGTATACTATGGGAGTGACGCATGTGCTGAAAAAGAACACAGAATTCTCTGAGATTCGATTAAGGAAGAAGGTAAAAAATTGCTTCAGGTAGTCAAGTGCACTCGGTAAAGACCTAGGATATTCCTCACTGAGCTTTCCCTTCCCCCTTAAACTGTCCCAACTGGCTCCTGCCTAAATAATGGACTAGGAAAAAAACAAAAAAACAAAACAAAGAAACCCACAAAGAACCAAACACTAAAACAGAAAGTGGTCTAGGCATCCAGGAGGCAAACCAGCACAACTTTAGTTGGCTCGATATGTCAAAAGAATTCAACCATGTGATTCAATCTTTATGGGATATCTATTAAGTATTGAGTATAATATGACATAATACAGTAAATAAACTTGTGAGACTTGCTTAATAATCTGACACAAGGAGAGCTGGGGATGTCCTAGCGGAAGCACTTGATATCCCAATAATAATAATAACAGTCACCATTGCAGATGGAATCTGCACAGTCCAAAAGCTCACAGATACAAGAAATAAAACTTTTTATATTGCTGTCACTGCATTTAATTTCTCTCTTAAGCTTCATTTTCTTTGATGGCAGAAACTAAACCTCACTCAGTTTCTAGTCTTCTTTCCTACTGTGTAGTCCCATATTCTTAAGAGTTAAATAATGTCCAAGCACAGGTATAAAGAGCAGAATCTGATCCTCAGACATTATTATCTAACCATGTGGCATCTTCAGAGAGTCTGCACTGTTGTGTGTCCTTGTCCCAACAGTGAAGCCTACAGGCTAAATTCTACTGAGGGCCTACAGAAAACTCGCTGGGGGAAGACTGAAGCTTTTCTTGACCTCTAGTAATACAAGTGGAATCCAGAAAAGGCATTCTTTGCTCCCCAGGAAACTTAAGAGACTGACCCAGTAATCTCTGCCTGACAGACACCTGGAACCATTTCTACTCAATTCCTCAGGCCAAATAGAGCACAGGAGACTCATGGGGTCTTGCCATTTTCCCAGCGTTTATGCAGGAAAGGGGGCACATGTTCCCTCTGCTCTCAGGTACCGTAATTAACTGGGAAATTCTGTCATTTCCTCTCCCCTTTATTTTTCCTCAGAAAGGAAGGACAGGCAGAGCTCTTTCTAGGGAGTAAACAGCGAAGCTCCAATCTTCACTAAATATTTTCTCTCTGTTTTTCAATCCAGAAGATTTGTATCTCCTCTGTGGTGGGAAAACTTTTAAATCATAATGCATTCTTGCCACTATATTGAGAAAAGTAGAAAATGTATGTGATGGGTTCATCAAAACTTACTTTTATTAAACTTTGTTTTAAACTTCATCTCTACACAAAATTCAAAAATTTATTTTAGACCCAGAGATCCAATAAGAATGGTGAACTCCACGCAGGATAAATACAAATAAACCCACACCTAAGCACATCATAGTTAAACCACTGAAAAGATTTTTTTAAATCTTAAAAGTGTCAAGAGAAAAAGGCCATATCATATATGGAAGGGACAATATAAGAATGACAGCTGACGTCTCAATGCAAACAAAAGTGGCTGGAAAACAGTGAAACAGCATCTTTAAAGTGGGGAAAGAAAATAAAATCTGTCAACCAAGATGTCTATGTCCAATGAAAATATCTTTCAAAAATGAAAGTGAAAGAAATATATTTTCGGCAGACAAAAATGCTAAGAGAATTTATCTCCAGCAGACTTGCACTATAAGAAGCGCTAAAATAAGTTCTTCAGGCTTACGGGGAATTAAATCAGATGGAAGCCTGGATCTAAAGGAAGAAATAGAGAAATAAGAATGATAAATATGAGGGTAAATATTTATATAACTCGGGCTTCCCTGGTGGTGCAGTGGTTGAGAGTCCGCCTGCCGATGCAGGGGACATGGGTTCGTGCCCCGGTCTGGGAAGATCCCACATGCCGTGGAGAGGCTGGGCCCGTGAGCCATAGCCGCTGAGCCTGCGCATCCGGAGCCTGTGCTCCGCAACGGGAGAGGCCACAACAGTGAGAGGCCCGCGTACCACAAAAAAAAAAAAAAAAAAAAAAAGATAAGACAAAATAAAAACATATACCAAGAAGGAAACTCAATACTTTCATTAATGTAAAAGGACTAAGGATTCTGATTCAAAACCAGAGATTGTAAATCAACTATATTCCAATAAAAAGTATTTTAATAAATAAATAATAAAATAATTTTAAAAACAAAACCAGAGATTATCAGAGTAAATAAGAAAACAAGACCTAACTACATGCTATTTGTAACAAAAGCACTTTAAATATGAAACTGACAGATTAAAAGTATTTTTAAAAAGACACACCATGTAAACACTAAGCATGAGAAAGCTAGTGTGCCTATATTAACATTGGGCAAAGTGGACAGAGGATAAAGTGGATGAATCCCTTGAAAAACACAACTTACTGAAACCAACACAAGAAGATTAGAAAGTCTGAATAGCCCCATATCTACTGAAGAAAATGAATTCTTTTTTTAAATTTATTATTTATTTATTTATTTAGGCTGCACCGGGTCTTCATTGCAGCAGGCGGAGTCTTTGTTGTGGCATGCTGACTTCTTAGGTGCAGCATGCGGACTCTTAGTTGCAGCATGCAGACTCTTAATTGCAGCATGCGAACTCTTAGTTGCCACATGCATGCGGGATCTAGTTCCCCCGCCAGGGATCGAACCCGGACCCCCTGCATTGGGAGCATGGAGTCTTACCCACTGGACCACCAGGGAAATCCCACAAATTGAATTCTTAATCAAAACTGTCCCACAAGGAAAATTCCAGGTCAAGATGGTTTAATGAATTGTAACATCTAAGAAATAAATAAAACCAACTTTACATAAACTCTGTCATAGGTTGAGCTCCCCAAGAAATAGACATTGGGATAGAGTTTTAGTCAAGTCGTTTATTGGGGGATGCTCTTGGGAACAACATCTATAATGGAGCAAAGGAAGAAAGATTGAACAGAAAAAGTTGAACAATGATGGAGTTGCAACAGAGGTTTCAGCCTCTTTAAAGTCATCCCAAACACAGGAGGGGTCCAGATCTCTGTAGTCCTACATCAACCTAGTCATTGGGTGCAGAGTAGGCAAGACAACTCCATTTGTCTCAGGGCAATTCCTGGGGCTGATTCATCAACAGGCACCATTCCCAGAAGCTGGAAAAATGAGCCCTTCATTCCTGAAAGTGGTATCTGGAGTGGACAGGGACACCACAGGATCTGTTACGAACTCTTTCAGAAAGTAAAAAAGGAAGAAACACTTTGCAACTCATTTTATGAGGCCAGCGAAAATTCAATAACAAAAACTGAAAAAAGGTATAGCAAGAAAAGAAAATTACAGGCCAATAATCCTTTTGAACATAGATGCAAAGATCCCTTAATTAAATATTAGCAAATTGAATCTGCAAGAGAGTAAAAATATATAATACAGCGTGGTCAAGTGGTGTTTATTCCAAGAACTCGAGACTTGATTTAATATAAAAAAAGAAATCAATGCAATTCACCACACTAAAAGAATAAAGGATAAAAATCACATGATCATCTCAAAAGATTCAAAAAACGCCTTTGACAAAACTCAATTCCAATTCATGATTTTTTTAATTCTCAGAAAACCAGAAATAGGAAGGAGCTTCCTCAATCCGATAAAGAACAACTATGAAATATCTACAGCTAACATCCCACGTAATAGTGAAACACTGAAGCTCCCCAAGATCTGGAAGAACTCAAAGATGTCTGCTCGCACTACTTCTATTGAGCATGATACTGGAAGTCCTATCCAGTGCAATGAAGTGATAAAATGAAACAACAGCACAAATATTGTAAAGGAAAACATAAAGATATATTTACTCCCAAATGAAAAAAGCTGTTTATATAGAAAACTCTAAGGAATCTACAAAAACACCAATAAGACTAATAGGTGAATTTAGCAAGTTCACAGGATACAAGACCAGTACATAAAAATTAATTGTATTTCCAGAAAGGAACAATTGAAAGATTAAATTTTTTTAAAACAACCTAGTTAAAAATAGCATTAAAAATTAATTACCAAAGAATGACTCTAACAAAAGACATGCAAGACCTCTCTATTAAAAATTAAAGGTCTAAATAAATGGGGAGATACTGTGTCCATTCTCTTCAAATTTATGTACCATTCAATGCAATCTTAGTTAAAATCCCAGCAGACTTTTTTGAAGAAACTGATAAGCTGATTCTAAAACAGATGAACATGTAAAAGACCTAAGATGGCCAGAGAATTCTTGAAAAATAAAGTTAAAGGACTTTCACTACATGATTCCAAGGTTTACCATAAAGTTACAGTAACCAGGACAGTGCGGTATCAGTGCAAGGGAAGGATAGAGGGAACTTAAAGCATGACAGAGAAAGAAGAAGCAATCAAGATCACCAGACATATGTTTAAAATAGAATTATAGAAATAAAAGTATAATTAAGGGCTTCCCTGGTGGCGCAGTGGTTGCGAATCTGCCTGCCAATGCAGGGGACATGGGTTCGAGCCCTGGTCTGGGAAGATCCCACATGCCGCGGAGCGGCTGGGACCGTGAGCCACAGCTACTGAGCCTGCGCATCTGGAGCCTGTGCTCCGCAACAAGAGAGGCCATGACAGTTGAGAGACCCGCGCACCGCGATGAAGAGTGGCCCTCGCTCGCCGCAACTAGAGAAAGCCCTCACACAGAAATGAAGACCCAACACAGCCAAAATAAATAAATTAATTAATTAAAAAAAATATATATATATATAATTAAAATTTAAAACTCAGGAGATAAATTAGAACTAGCCAAAGAGAAGATCAGCAAAACAGAAAATAGATTTAAAGAAGTTATTCAAAGTGCCCATGAGACAGAAATGGAGGTAGGAAAAGTGAAGAGAAATAAAGAATAGAGTGAAATATCCAACACATGTCTAATTAGAACTGAAAGTGAGAGAGTAGAGAGAATGATGAACAGGCTGTATTTGCAGGCATAAAAAGAAAAAGACTAAGGTTTTACCAGAACTGATGAAAGACACAAAACTAAACAGTCAAGGAACCCAAGAAAGCCCCAAGCAAGATAAATTTAAAAGAAATCCCTATCTTGATACATCGAAGGCAAATTTCAGAATGCCAAAGATCCAAGGGTATAGGTTCCATGAAAGGAAGGAGCACCAAGCACATAAGAGCCATCAATAAATATTACTTGGGCAGTGAATGGATTAAATAGGAAGTCTCAAAACAAGTCAGAGAAAAGGCATCTATTATCAATACACACAAAGGAATAATCAGATTGACAACTGACTTCATAGCAACAATGGAAGCCACAGAAAAGGGAAGTAACATCTTCGAAGTGCTGAAAGTAATCATCAACCTAGAATTCTGCACCAAGAGAAAAACTATATATAAAGGTGAAATAAAGGCATTTGTGGAGAGAGGAAGGGTAGGGGAGAGAGAGAGAGAAAGAAAAGACTACTAACCAACAAACTTTCACAAAGGGAACTTTTAAAGGATGTGCTTCACAAGGAAGGAAAATGATCCCAGAGAAGATTTCACATGAAAGAAGAAACAGGAACAAATAAATGGTAAATATGTGGATAAACCTAAACAAAAATTGATTTTATAAAATATTCACAATAATGTCCAATATATGAGGTTCAAAAAAACCAAGAATTGAAATACTGAACAATGACAAAGAAGCCTGGAGGCAGATAATAATAAAGTATTCTCATAGCCTTGCTTTGTTCGGGAGGAAGGTAAAGATGTTAATTCATTTTAGAACACTGTCATAGATATGTATATGCTACATATAATATATATTACATTTGTGCATGTTATATTCTTATATTGTCTATATAAGAATATATAGTATTACCTGTTATACTTTAGTATATTTTATTTAATTATAATATATATGTTGTAATATATTATAATATATAATAATATTATATATTATTATCATGTATATTTCTAGGGAAAACACAAAAAATAGAAACATAGGTTTAGTACAACTTCCAGACAAACAGAGGTAAAATTGAAATAAGGATTAAAATATCTCAATCAAGGCAAAAGAAAATAGGAAAGCAAAGGTAAAAACGCTAGAAAAAGTGAGATGCATAAAAAGTCAAAATTGAATAGCAGAAATGAATCTAAATATATAAATCATAATCGACGTAAATGGACTAAATTTTCCAGTTAAAAGACAGATTTTAACACTGGGTTAAAAATTCAACTATATGGGATCTGGGAATGGGTTCTGCCTGGCAGCCTATAGGGGTTTTCTGTTCTGATGCACCCTCTGGGGTCAGGATGGGGTGGGACAAGGATATGGATGAACATTTGTTCGCTGATATACTACTTGATATCCAAAAGGAATCAATGTGGCTTACAGAGATGCATATAGTAAAACAGAATTTTTCTGATGAACTCAAAGAAAAAGGAAAATAGGTTGAAAATAATATAAGATGAAGTCAGATTAGCACATAAAATGCATCCATAAAGCCTTGCTGGAGGTCAGCTGGAGAGTTAACTCTGAGATTCCCAGCAGCAAAAGCAAAGAGGGAAACGTGAACATTATTGTAACATTCCCAATGTCCAAAGCATCAAATACAAACCAAAAGAAGAATGACAGCTCTCCCTGGTGCAGAGACCTGAGAGAAATTTGTCCCCAGTACAGGGGAAAGTATGCAAGGTAATGGATACCACTTTCTAGATATTTCTTTAACAAATCCAAGAACACGGTTTTTGCCCTAGCTTTTTATAATGCCCTTCAATGAAGGCCTATATGAAAGCAGTTCTACAAGGGCCAAGACAGTAAAGTCCAAATACACAGCTCCCTGATGTCTGGCTTGATCCAAAGGCAATATTGATAAGAACTGGGATAATGGTTCTTGACTGTTTGGGGCCACTCGGATAATCCAATTACAGCATAGCGGTGCCAAGAACATTTCCTGAAAGAAGTAACATATTTGCTGAGTCTCAATTCTAATTCCCATGAGGTCCTGCTGCACTGACTTGTTACCCTTGGATTCTATTAGAGATTAATAACAAAAATAACAGCAACTACAATAATAAGCAATAATATCACCAGCAGCACCAATGCTTATACAGTACCATGTCTCAAGCACTTTTTTAAGCACTTGGACAAATTTTGTAACCCCTCCCAACCCGCATGCACACACACTTTTCTTGAGCAAGCTTGTATAGATTTTCTTTCCTTAGACAAGCAGTAGGCATGAAAAAGCCACAGTAGGTTCTTTTAAGAAGTAGAATAAGACAAACCCTCTTTCAGGAGAATCTGTCAACCTGAGATGGAAGAGACCCAGGCAGGAAGATCAGTGAGGAGAGGTTACAGCAATCTTGGCATAAAGTGGTGGAGAAAGGATTAAATATATATATATGGTATATATCATATATATTATATATATTATCAGAAGAGTCAACAATGCCGGACCAATTAATGAAAGGGGCCATGGAGAGGGAAGAGTTAAATACAGGTGACCTTGCACGGGTTGCTTGCTTCCTCTGCCCTTGGTCTCCTCTCTGTAAACAAGGGAGTCTCTGATCCTCTGATTATGTGAGCTGGCACGTGGGCACAGAAGCAGTGCAACAGTGGTGATATTTATTGTGCGTGCTGATTGATTTAAATGGATGGCCTTGAGATGTTATGCAGCCTTCTGAACACCGAGGAATGATTAAATGACACCCACTGCAGCTTTGTTGTTAAGCGTCTTGTCTTTATCCATCAAGACGTTTTAGAAAGGCCACCAGGTGTCATACACTGAGCTAGCGAGCTAGGTCCCTGAGATACGAGACATAGCTCCTAGCCTGGAAGAGCGTGCTGTCTGCAGCCCCCAACCCGGGGGAAGAAGCATCTCCTCCAGATGCTTGAAGCCCAGCCCGGGAGACAAACACAGAAAGAACCACTGAAGACCCAACATAGATGTGCTGTCTGAGCTCGCAGCCAGGCTCCGGGGCTCAGAGGTGGGCGAGATGGATTCCTGTGCTGCCGCTTAGAAACAGGTTTATTAATCACAAAACCCATGAAGATGATTTTGTTCTCCCCAAAACAAGTTAAATCGTGAAAGCTTATTACATGGGGAGAAGTGTCAGAGGGATTTGAATACCATTAAAATATAATCAGGGCTCTTAAGCACATTGTTTTCACAGCCGGTGAAAACACAAACTTTTGTCGAAAAACATAAACAGCTAAATAGCCAATGTCAGCCTTGAGAGGTGGCAAGCCCGCCCATGGGGCTGGTAGAACAATGGATAGGGATTTCGTCTCATTTGTCCAAGGCAAATCCGTGGATTTTCATTTCCCCATGTATAAAGTAGCTGTAACCGTTTCTGCCCTGCTTCTCCCATGAACTTCACGGCTACCATTTACTGAACACATACAATGGGCCAGACACCATCCTAGGAAGTTTCCATGCATTTATCATCTCCATTCATCTTGACAGTGATGGTGCAAGGGCAGGGCATTATTATCTCAGTGTGATAGAGGCCACAGAGAGTTGACATAACTTCTGGAGTTCAAAGGGCTATGTGGGGTAAAGCTACATTCTGAACCCAGAGCTGTGTTGCTCTAAAGCCTGTCAGCTGAAGCGGTCTTTGAGGGTCTGTAACTCCAAGGAAATGAACTTGGTAGAGGCAACGCCTGACTGTGAAGCTCCTTGAACATCAGGCTGGAAGACACCTTGACAGAATCCACTCTTCTAAACCATGTCCTCTCCTGACCTAGGCAACTCTGCCACCATAATTAAGGATCCAAGTGTCCCAAGAAAGACAAAGGTGCTTAGCACTTGTCTCTCAGTTGGCAGGTGCCCAAGAAGAAACAGTCACGAGTGGATGGAGTTGCAGAAAACCTTACCTCCCCCTTCCTTCCAAGAGCTTTCCACCACAACCCCCATCTCCACGGAGCCAAGCATGCATGCAGACCCACATAGGAATCCCGAATTAGCTCAACCTGCCTCCCAGCAGCTGGATGAGCCTAATTAAACCAAATTAATAATTTATTCAAGCAAAATGAGACATGCCAAGAATCTCCGGGGAGGCTGTAAAATGATAAAGCCGTCTTACTAGGAAAATGTGTCAACACCCCATGCAAACTCTTTGGCTCTGGGGTAGAAGTGGGAGGCCCATCTGACATGAGTCACCTTCTGAGGCCGGCTCCTGGGTCCCATGCAGATGGGAGCATCTGCATCTCTCCACGCGTGACATCACCTGTCCTGCCACACGCTCCTCTGCTGCCCAAACCCTTTCCATCCTCTCCCTCCCCTCATCCTTCTCCCCCTCTTCCTCTTCCTTCACCCTGACACATCATTAACCTAAACTTTCAAGATCACTCTCCCCCACCAGAAAGGAAAGCTGGATGACAAGCTAATATTTCCATGTCACACACTGAGTGGTTCTTACATAAAAATTAACAGGCGCTTGACAAAGTCATAATTACTAACTAATGGTGCATTATGCAATTTCCATAATTAGTCATGTTATTGATATTTCCTTCCGACCACAGAGCCGGTGAGGGAAATGGCTAGTCTGTGTGCAGGTTGTTAAGAAAAAACTTCTGCGAAACACTTCCCTTCGGACTCAGACACACACCCAGACCCGGCTCCGACCCTCCCGGGGGCCGGTCCCCTCTGGAGCTGGTTTCTTTCTTCAGTGCAACAGGAACCAATCAGTCCATTACATGCAACGGGCAATGTGAAGACACTGAGGCTTGGCACTGGGACAGATTTCTCAACTGTCTCAGCCATTTGAGGAAGTTGAAGATTTTTATAGAACTCTGCAAACAGCCTCTTCACCCATGATACTCACGGCCATCCTCCTGGAGGCTGTAGCTGTTAACCCATTTTAACAGGTGAGAGGACTGAGGCTTGGAGAGGTGAAGCAATATGCCCAAGTACACAGCGGGCATGTGCAAAGCTGGGATGCAAATGCACATCTTCTGATTCAAAGCCTGGGAGGCTGTGCCGCGTAGTGGGGTCAGGCAGCGAGTTCAAACACTGGCTCTGTACTTCAGCAGTTATGCTGTCTTCCAGAGAAAACTCTAATTCAAAAAGATACATGCCGGGGCTTCCCTGGTGGCGCAGTGGTTGAGAGTCCACCTGCCAATGCAGGGGACACGGGTTCGAGCCCTGGTCCAGGAAGATCCCACATGCCGCGGAGCAACTAAGCCCAGGCGCCACGACTACTGAGCCTGCGCTCTAGAGCCTGCAAGCCACAACTACTGAGCCTGCGTGGCACACCTACCGAAGGCCCGTGCGCCTAGAGCCCGTGCTCCGCAATGAGAAGCCACCACAATGAGAAGCCTGCGCACTGCAATGAAGAGTAGCCCCTGCTCACCGCAACTAGAGAAAGCCTGCACGCAGCAACAAAGATCCAACGAAGCCAAAGATAAATAAAATAAATTAATTAATTAAAAAAAAAAGATACATGCATCCCAATGTTCATAGCAGCACTATTTACAATAGCTAAGACATGCAAGCAACCTACACACATATTCCATTGTGTACATACACACAATGGAATATTACTCAGCCATATAAAATAAAATAATGCCATTTGCAGCAACATGGATGGACCTAGAGATTATCATACTGAGTGAAGTAAGTCAGAGAGAGAAATACAAATATCATATATCACTTATATGTAAATCTAAAATATGACACAGGATGACGTGAGAGAGTGGCACTGACATACATACACTACCAAATGTAAAATAGATAGCTAGTGGGAAGCAGCCGCATAGCACAGGGAGATCAGCTCGGTGCTTTGTGACCACCTAGAGGGGTGGGAAAGGGAGGGTGGGAGGGAGACACAAGAGGGAGGGGATATGGGGATATATGTATATGTATAGCTGATTCACTTTGTTATAAAGCAGAAACTAACACACCATTGTAAAGCAATTATACTCCAATAAAGATGTTTAAAAAAAGCCAAAAATAATAAAATATGACATAAATGAACTTATTTACCAAACAGAAACAGACTCACAGACACAGAAATCAAACTTATGGTTACCCAAGGGGAAGTGGGGAGAGGGATAAAATGCGATTAGCAGATGCACACTACTATATATAAAATAGATAAACAACAAGGATTTACTGTATAGCACAGGGAACTATGTTCAATATCTTGTAACAAACTATAATGGAAAAAAGAATCAAAAAATAATATAGACATATACATATGTGCACCTAAAACTAACACAATGTTGTAAATCAACTCCTCTTCAATTTAAAAAAACGTGTTGTACTCCAAAGTGTTGAATCCAGGACCTGGACCAATGGATGGATGCTTCAGAGAAATAAATTTGGGTGCAAAAGACAGAAAAACAAACAAGCAGACCTGAACCAAAAGAAAACAGGCTTATACAGGAAGTAGTGAGAGTCCCGGCCCTGAAGGCATGAAAGCCAAGGCTGGGAAGCACTGAGCAGGGATATGGAGGGGAGCTGAGTATCAGAAGAAGTTAAAAAAGATGACTTTAAGTAAGGTGGCCCTATGTCGCAGTGTGCCCACCGCAGACCCTGTTACCACGGTTGTCCCGGTGCAATGGTTAACAGCGCTCTTTTACTCCCCAAAAGTGTCCCGGAGTGGACCCCTCACTTTATACCCCTTTCAACCCTGAGAGTCTGATTCTCTTCCCTACCCTGCTGGCTCTCTCCCCGCTATTCAGCTGCAGGACTTGTTTGAACATCACTTCCACAAGAAGCTCCACCCTATGCCCCCAGACTAGGTGACAGCCTGTTCGTTCCATCTGCCTGGCAGACCTTCTCCTGTAAAACCAGCCTGAGTTTCCTTCTAGAAGCCTACTGTCAGTCCTCAGGGAGTGGGCGGGGTGGGCACACGACCTGGCCTCTGACCATCCTCCTGACCACGGTAATCAGGGTAGGGACTGAGAGCACCACTTGGAGAGCCTGTGGAGGACAAAGCCCACATGGAGCCAAGCTGAGAAGTGAAGCAGCGACTTCGTTCTAAAGCCACCCTTAGAACACCTGGATTCAGCCATGCCTGAAGCCAACCTAACCCACCTTGGAAAGTACCTGAACCAGCAGGGCCCTCTTTTCATTAATCCAGTCGAGTGGGGCTTCTGTCACTTGTAGAGGAGAGACACATGAATAGGTGGTGTCCTCAGAGTGCCCTGCATTTTTCCTGTGGCAGCTCTTGTCACCCTTGCTTGTAGGTCCAGACATCACATCTGACTCTCCCACCAAAACAAAAGTCTCATGAGAGCTTGATGCCTGCCTAACTCCTCCCAATCCATTGAGGAACATGGCCCGCTCCCTCCCATCATTGGAGTCTCCACAAAGGTAATCTCCGTGAAGAGACCTTCCTCGACCACCCTGCCTAAAATAGTTCCTCCCACGATGCCCCACTTCCCAGGCTATGTGGCGTCTCTTCAGAGCATCTCTCCTGTCCCTTTATAACATTTCACTGTAGGTGACATTTTTGTTAGCTTCTTTTCTGTCTCCCCACGAGAATGTAAATTAATGTAACTGGCTGGAGCAGGGACCTTGTTTCTTGGGTTCTCCATTGTACACACAATGCCTGGCACAGTGCAGCACCCAGCAACCATGGTCAGTGAGTGAGTGAGTGAATGAACAGCACTGGCCTGGGAATTAGATAAGATAATGGATGCAACAAGCTTAACAAAGTGCCTTGGTAAGGATAAGGGTTCAATAATCGTTAACTGTTCTTTCCACCACCAATTCTACTGGAGCTATTCTTCCAGCATGTTAACCACACCTGGCCATGTACCAGGCACAGTGAGACTGCTAACACATTAGAGCTATAGCTAAGAGCTTTACACGTACTCTTTCCCTTAGTTTCACAACCACCCCAGGAGGTAGGTATTATTATCATCCCCGGTTTACAGATAAGAAACTGAGGCACAGAGAGGTAAAGTAATGTGCCCAAGATCACACAGCTAAGTGGCAGAGCCAGGGTTGGAAGCCAGGAAGTCTGGCCCCAGCATCCATCACATCATCACTAATTAAACAGCTTGTATCTTGTGGAAATACGTAAGACAGAATCTTTGCTCCCAGAGAGTGGGCCAGATACATAAAACAGAGTGCCCACCACACAACTGTTTAATTAATTAATTAATTAGTAATGCATCGCCTTTGTGAGGAGGGGAGCCACCCGAGCCACAGAAGCCAAACTTACTGTCTCTTTTCCGTGAGATTTACCTTCACAGATTTACCTTCATTTAAGCTAAGAGGTCATTTTAAGCCATAATTTCAGCTTTTTTCAATTCTGGAGGATTCAATGGAAGGGCAGGCTTACCTGAGATCTTTTCCTTCGAAGATTGGTGGGGGAAGATGTGGAGTGCAGGGAGGTAGGCAGAAGCGTGACTGTTGATTATATTCAAGATTATATTTGAAATAATTTATAAAATGTCACATAGAAAACGGTCCTTTGAATGGAGATCGATGCTCCTTCACGCTGCCATTTTTCTCCCCTCCACCCGTGAGAAGTGTTCTCTTTTTACTGTCTCTCCCCCTCCCACCTCTGAGCAGCGTACAGGCACATTTCAGAGGAGCCAAGAATTAAATCACAATTACATTTCTCTCGTTGTCTCTCAAACAAGTAAGACTGTTCACTTCCATTGGCTCCTGGAGGCCAGTGGCGGGTTAATGATAATAACACTCTGTATTCACAGGCCGCTGTGCAGCAGGGAGTGCCTGCAAACATCATCCTGCAGCAGCCCATGTTATTAACTGGTAACTGGGCTCTCAGCCCTAAGTCATAGGCTGGAATGAGACCCCACAGTCTAGTGAGAACCAAAAGCTACGTCTAAAAATGGCTAGATCCAAGGGTTAGTGCTCTGTAAGAGCAGGCAGCATTTCCTTGGCCCCCACCCTCCATGCAGGCCCTTCCTCCTGTCTGAAGATCTCAGTGCTTCACCTCTAAGAAGAGCTCAACAAGGGGAAACGCAGTTAGAGATGCTTTCTGCTGCTAGTAACAGAACATCTGACTAACACAAGCAAACAAGGGGCTGCCAGAATCCACTCATTAGCTCAATGATGTCAGGGCAGTGTCTCTGCAATTTTCTCAGCCTTTCCCTCATGGTTATAAAATGGCTGCTACAGCTCCAGGCATCACGTCCACATTCCAGGCAGGATGAAAGGCAGAGGAGAGCAAAGACAACTCTACCTATCCCTTTTACCAGTAAAGCAAAAGCTTTCTTGGAAGCCTCACTTCACCCACAACAAATTTCCACTTACATCTCATTGGCTAAAATAGGACCACATTAAAACACCTAGCTGTACTCTAGATTGACTAATCAAGGGAGAAAATGTTGGGAATGAGTGCCGGGTTAATCAGCTAGCAGTGTAAGGTAGTGGAAAGAGCACTGCCCCAGGAGTCAGATGATCAGGCTCTTCTACCATCTGGGACTATGGTCTCAGTTTCCTTGCCTGTAAAATGGGAAGTATTGAACCAGATGATCTACAGCTCTGACACTGAGTCTGTTTATGACTTCTACAGAGACACCTGGGGCTGACATAGAAAGAGTCAAAAGGCTGTGATCCCCTGCTCCTTACTCTACCCTGAAATTGTAGCCCTGGGTGCTGGAGCCTAGTCTAGGAGGAAAGGAATTACAGCCATGGGGAAATCAAAGGAACTGGAGAGTCAAGACACTTGAGTTCCCTTTCCTTGTTCAAACTGCTAACTGCCCGAGGGTTTGAGTGTGCTCAGTATAGAGTCTTCCAATCGAAAGTCATGTAACCTGAAATAACAGTAAATTAAGAATGTCAAACATTGAATGAAACTTTACTAGGCACCAGACGCTATGCTAAGAGCTTCACCTGCATTACCTCATCAAGTCCTAACAATCCCATCATGTAGGTATTATTAACACACCTATTCGATAGATGAGTAAACTGAGGTTCCAAGTCATGCCCTTGCCCAACTTCACACAGCTATGAGGTGGAGGAGTTCGGGTTCAGACCCAGGGACTTGTACCTACAGCCCATGTTCTTTTTTTTTTTTTTCTGTGCTTCTGACAATTTATTGGAAGAAAAAACACATGTCACTTACAGAGCCTGTGCCACTCCAAGTGCTCCAGGGGGATGCTGCTCTATTAGCTGGAAAGAGCAGCCCAGGTTCTTAACACTACCTAACATTTATCCTCTACCCATCCGTTATCCTGCTTATCCTCATTCCCATGGCAACCCTATGGGGGATGCATTGTCCTCGTCTTCTACAGATGAAAAGAGCGAGTCTCCAAGACATTACACGATTGACCTAAAGTGACCAGCTGGTAAGTGCTGGAGGGTGAACGGGAACACAGCGCTTGCCCTGAGCCTGAGCCGTGCCCTTGCCATGCTGTATGGGAGTGTGTCGGGGCAAGAGGCCCTGGGAGGCTCCCCGCCTTTGGATCTGTCCTTTGTAAGCCCTGCCACAAAGCCAATCAGTGCTGACCCTGCTTGGCCTGGAATGTGCTAATTCCTGCTAATTCTGGAATCTGCATTATTAGTAATAGCCCGGGGAGGGGCATCCTTAGCTGTGCTGCTCCTTTGGGGGTTTCTGTGGCAGCCGGGGGTGTTGGAAGAGCTGAGTCATGACAGGAGATTGACAAACACCACGGCTCAACCTCCGCCCCAGCCGGCTGTCCTGGGGCTCAGGGTGGCCAGTGATGGGGTGCGAGAGGGGAGACTGAGCCCCTCAGCCCCTGTCTCTGACCCTCAGTCCCTACAGGAGCAGAACGCAAATCACATGACAGCCGTGCCTTCCAGGAAGATAAAACGCTGGTCTGAGGGATTCTGGAAGTCTGACCCTTCGGACCACAATTTACAGCTGTGCAGTGTGCGGATCCCCCCTGCCATGAACATGGTGGTAATGCCAGCCTCCCCTTAAATCCCACCGCGGACCCACGTCCCAGCCATACTCAGTTCCAAGGTGGAAGGGGGCGGGGGCACCACTTCTGAGGACGCAGCATCATCAGGATGCCTTCAGGAGTCAAAAGGAAGCTCAGAAGATCATGTCATGTCAACACCCCCACTTCCTTCAGTCCACACATCCCCTTTACTACAGCCAAGTAAAGAGGGGGTGCCCAGGGACTTCCCTGGTGGTCCAGTGGTTAAGACTCCGAGCTGCCAATGCAAGAGGCACGGGTTCCATCCCTAGCAGTGGAACTAGGATCCCACGTGCCGCATGGTGCGGACAAGAAAATATATATATTTAAAAAAAGAGGGGGCCCCCAAACAAGGTAAGCTCCTAGTAAGACCCCCCTGCCTCCCTCTCCCCTGGCCCAATACTCACGTCTGCCAAATGTCTGGAGACCCCCCCCGGGTCTATTCTCATCATGGCCTTTATGTCCATTTGCGCCAGTCCCCAGTAGAAGCCCAGGACCCCCGGCACTCTCAGCCTCATTCGGTTCTACAGGTGGTGAGGCCAACCCTATTCCGGGACCCCCTTCCCTACTTTATTTTTCCCCACAGCCTTCATCCCCATCTGAAATTCTCTATGTTTTATTTACTGATTTGTCCATTTTCCACCTCCCACATCTGAAAGTAAGTTCCGTGAGGGCAGGGATATCACCACCTTAGCCCCAGTATCTTGAAGGTCCTGATACACAGTCAGACATCTACAGATAGTTGTCAAACAAATGAAGAATGAAGAATGAGTGCAGAAAGGGATGCCTAACTAAAAGCGGCTTGCAGAAATGTATTTTATATCTCAAGAAGCGCACAGGCAAATTGCTTCCGGGGGGTATAAATCAGCAGCTCCATGACATAAGGGATCCAGCTGGTTTCTCTGCGGTTCTCCTGGCTTTTCCATCATGCTTGCAAGATAGCTGTCCCAGCTCAAAGCATCACATCTTGATGTGACAATGTCCAAAGTCAGGAAGGAGCAGGTGTCCACCCTCTGCCCCTTTTTAAGGATGAAGGGAAATTTTCCCACAAGTCCCCAGCAGCCTCACGGGATAATCTGCATCACATGTTTATGCCTCAACCTACCATTGGCCAGGAGAATGGGATTACTGTCTTCAGCTTACACCAATCAGCATTCAGTTTCCACCTCCCAACTAGGGAGGGGCCCACGGAGTATCTGGGCACTCGTTACCTCAACAAAGCCTGGATGCTCTAAGAAGAAAGGAGGTGGGAAGGAAACGACTATGGCGGAGGCTGTGCTGGGCATCTGCCATGGATGCCTTAATTTTAAATGCAATCTCCTCCTCCATTATGCTTTTCACACGGGCAGAACACTTCACTGTTCCCCAATGCTTTACTGCCTCTTATTCTACTTTGACCCTCACAACGTGGGCATGGCAGATAGTGTTGCCAATTCACAGAGGAGGAAACTGAGAACTAAAGAAACAAACATCTCCAAGTGGTGGCAAAACCGGAAGTGATTACCACGTGGGTCTGACACCCAAGTCGAGAATGCTCTTTCCATGGTATCAGAGTGTCTTCCTGATGAAGGTTACATTATATAGAAAGCTCCTTTCCTTGGGAGAACCTCAAATCAATCAATCAATCAATCTCGCTCTCTCTCTCTCTCTCTCCCTCTTCCATATATGTATATGTATAAGTATATTTGTAACATCATTACTTTCATTCCATGTAATCCCTATAAAACCAAGTGGCAGCGGCTTCTCTCGTGGCACAGTGGTTGAGAGTCCGCCGGCCGATGCAGGGGACAAGGGTTCGTGTCCCAGTCCGGGAAGATCCCACATGCCGCGGAGTGGCTGGGCCCGTGAGCCATGGCCACTGAGCCTGCGCGTCCGGAGCCTGTGCTCCACAACGGGAGAGGCCACAGCAGTGAGAGGCCCACGTACCGCAAAAAAAATAAAATAAAATAAAAAAACCAAGTGGCGGGACTTCCCTGGTGGCGCAGTGGATTAGACTCCGCGCTCCCTACGCAGGGGGCCCAGGGTTCGATCCCCGGTCAGGGAACTAGATCTCACATGCATGCCGCAACTAAGAGTTCAAATGCCACAACTAAGGAGCTGGCGAGCTGCAACTAAGGAGCCCGTGAGCTGCAACTAAGGAGCCCATCTGCTACAACTAAGACCTGGTACAACCAAATAAATATTTTACAAAAAAAAAAAAAGTGGTCTTAGGGTTCTACCTAGACCCAATATTGCATGTGACCCAGTATCGTATTCCAAATCAACAGTCTCTATGCTCTGGTTTTCTTCTTTTGAAAAGCAAGGTAAATCCTTACTTGAAGAGTCTCACATAACTTCTAAAGAAGGAAAGTCTATAACACACAACAAACATCTCACAACTCCTCTTTCCTCAACTCTCTCAATAGCTCCCATGAACCACCCTCCAAAATCCTCTTCTCCCTTTCTCCAAACTTACCTAAACTCTTCCCCCAATCAGTCCATCTTATCTTTCTTCCGTCTTCTCACACCTTTCATGTGTATTCTTCTGGCTTTGAGCTGTATCTTTCTGCATTTCCTTTTCCACCCACATTAATCAATCCAGCCAGCCTGAGTGACTGTTTCTGCCCTGACCCATTATCTCAGCCCTACACAAGGGCCCAGGAACAAACCTGACACAGACCCAATCGCCTCGGCAGCCTGGGGAGGGAGGAGGATGTGCCGTATCACATGGTAACATTCTCCCCGATCCCAGTCACAAGTCAGAAGTTCAAAGAGCTTCTCACACCAGCACTGCCTCTAGGAGCACCTGATGAAGAAAGACATGGTGAACGAGAAAACAACCTTCCTCCTTATTCATGGTGCCTTTTCATGATCTAAAAAGCAGTTTCCCTTTCAATTGTCTCACCCAATCTTTACAACAAGCCTGTGAAGTGACTGTTATGCTCATCCCCATTTTACAAATGAGGAAATGAAGAATCAGAGAAATAGAACGGTTTGCCAAAGGACAGAGCCGGAAGGAGACCTAGAGCAGTTCTGGCACATGGCTACTGCATAAATGAATGCCAACTTGAATGCATGGGTGGATGGATGGGCAGAGGGATGAATGAACAACTTCAAAACCCATATATGTTTCACCACATCACACGGACCCCAAGACAAATGCTGCTTCTGGAAGTTTCCCCAAAGATATCTCCTCTGAATTCTCTTTTCAGGAGTTCCAGAAACCATTCTGACAGCGGCACTAGATTCACCCTGTAGCCCTACATCAGGTCCCACCTGGGCCCCCATCCCTAGAGCCCTCCTCTCCCCACCACCAAGGCCATTTAGCAACCCTGCCCTGGCTGTGGGTTCAGACCCACTCAAGTCAGACAGAGTGAGGACTGAGCTTCAGCGGGGTGGATTTAACCACTTGAAACTCTAAGTGGGGTCCCCAGCCCAGCAGCATCAGCATCACCTGGGAGTTTGTTAGAAATGCAGAATCCCAGGCCCCACCCTAGATCGCCTGAATACAAATCTGCATTTTAACAAGATACCCAGGAGACTCACAGGGGTGACGGCAGCCTCAAGGCTTCTTTTAGGGTACAGCTGCATGCTCTTGGCCTGACCCTTCCCTTGTGCCTCACTTCTGCAAGGAGAGCTTTGCCTTGTTTCCAAGAGAGATCCCTGCCTACATTCGACTTAGGATAACTACGTCCCTTCATTGTTCCCAGTAAATGAATGTTTTTGTTGGGGGGGCCCTGCTTACCAGCCCCGCTCTCTAAGGCTGAGAGCCCCAGTTTAAAATCTCGCAGTCTTAGTACAAGTAGGTTCCCATATGTCTATAGATCATGGATAGACTTTGAAATTAGAAAAACCTGTATTTGAATCCTGGGTCCACTATTTAACTTGAAGTATACTGCAAACTCTCTGAGTCCTACCTTTGAAATGAAGGCAGAAACCTCCACTGCAGGATATTTATGAGTATTTCATGGATCACAGAAGAAAAAGCCATTGGCCCAAGATAGGCACTCAGTAAATGTTAGCTCTGTTTCCCTGCCCCTGCCATAGATGGCTTTGTTAAACCTGCAGACGAACCTCTGGGGTCCTGACATTGTGAATCTGTAATTACGCCCCTAAATTTTTTAGGATGCTCTGGGCTACAGGTAATAGAAGACCCAACTGAAAGTGACTTAGATGATAAGGAATTTATTATCTCACGTAACAAGAAATCCAAAGAAGTCCAGGATTGGTAAATTCAGTGATGCAACGCCTTGAAGGACCCAAGCGCTTACTTGCTCTCTACAATCTTCATCATGCCTCATGGGCCCAAGAAGGCTACAGTATTTTCAGGCATCACACATCACATCCAGCAAAAAGGAAGTTTCCTATCATGTACTTTTAAAAATCTTTACAGAACAACAGACAACAGGCCTCCTCTCAGTTCCCTGGGCCAAGATTGGCTCATACACCTATGCCTGAACTATCCATCGGTTTGACCACTCATGATCTCCCTGGGGCTGAGTAACGGCCCAGCATCTAATGAAGCACATAATTCCTCCGAGCAGGGAAATAAGGTAGGGGAAGCTGTTGGCTCACCAATCAACAGTATCTGCTACCCACCTGCTTCCCAGGGTGGGCCTTCCCTCCACTGCCTGCTGCAGTAAAGCGCCACCCAAGCGGATGGCCATGCTCTCAATGTGCCCATTCTGCCTACGGCACTGGTTCTCAAACTCACTTACACCTTGGAATCTCTTGGAGAATTACTTTTTTTTTTTTTTTTTTTTGGAGAATTACTTTTTAAGTACCGATGCCTGGGTCTCCATCCCAGAGATTCTGATATTAATTGGTCCAAGGTGAAGCCTGAGCCTGGAGATTATTTAAATCTCCTAGAATAAGCTAATGTTTGAGAACCACTTGTCGGTTCCAGTAGTTCTCAACCATTAAGGTGCATCAGAGTTTCTGACTGAGCAGGTCTTGAGTGGAGCCTGAGGGTTTGCATTTCTACAAGTTCCCGGGGGATACCAATGGCACTGATCCAGGGACCACACTTTGAGAACCAATGGTCTAGATTACTGCTTTTTAAACTTCAATGTGCATAGCAATCACTTGGAGAATCTTGTTTAAATGTAGAGGCAGATACAGTAGGTCTGGAATGGGGCCCGCGAGTCTGTACTTCCAACAAGATCCCAGGTGATGCTTGCAGCCCAAACTGCATTGCAGGGTCTAGAATAGGGATCAGAAAACTAGGGCCCATGGGCCAAACCCAGCCCACTGCCTGTTTTTGTAAATAAAGTTTTATTAGAACACCACCTCACTCACTTATTTACACATTGGCTATGGCTGTTTTTGCAACAGCGGCAGAGCTGAGTGGTTGCGATAGAGAACACATGGGCAGCAAAGCCAAAAATATTTACTACCTGGTCCTTTACCAGAAAAGATTGCGGACCCCTGGTCTAGAACGATAACCGGTTCTCAAACTTGGCTGTACATTGGAATCAGCTTTGGAGTTATAAAAGCTACTGATCCTATTCCCAGAGATTCTAACGTAATTGGCATGGGGGTTCAGTCTGGGCCTCCAGATTTCTATAAACTTCCCAAATGATTCTACTGTGCATTTGAGAAACGCAGGTCTCCCGGACACACCCCCAGCCCTGCAGCTGTGTCAGTACTTACATCCTTCACTTTAGCTGGAATCTGCTTCCAGAAGAACTAGGCTTCTGCTTTTATCAGCTGCTTTAGTTAAACACGACAGCCAGCTGGGTCCTGAGCCGTGCCCCTCCCCAGGGGAGAATTTTGGAGGAGTTTCTGCTCCTTCCAATACGTCAGGTTTTGCATGCTCATTTGCAATACATAAATGGACATTCCCACCCATTCCCAGTTAAACTTCATTCAGTTTGCAAAAAAAAAAAAAAAAAAAGTCCATCCTGACCCCATCCTACTGAGACAGTCACCGTTGTCTGGATTGAGCCATGGCATGAGGCCACACACCAGATGTGCTCCTCAAAACATGAGAATTGTCCTTCCCGGAAATAAGGAAAAGAGAGAGAATTACTGGCAACAGGAGGGGAGTTTTCAGGCCTCCCTTTCCAAATGTAGTGTATACAAGCCCTCGGCAATGGGCTCCAATTAAAGTCCCTAGGAGTCCCCTGGTTAAAATATTTGCATATCGCACAGGGAGATCAGCTCGGTGCTTTGTGACCACCTAGAGGGGTGGGATAGGCAGGGTGGCAGGGAGGGAGACGCAAGAGGGAAGAGATATGGGGATATATGCATATGTATAACTGATTCACTTGGTTATAAAGCAGAAACTAGCACACCATTGTAAAGCAATTATACTCCAATAAAGATGTTTAAAAAAATTTGCATATAGCCCTTTAGTAAACCCCAGCTTTAGAAGGAGAAATGTTGAAAGAAAAAAAATCAAATGGGCACTGCAGATAAAGCAACTGAAGGTCACGAGGTTATTTCCCAATTTTACATCGCAGATAATGACGGAACCAGATTTTGACACCTACTGACTCATTACATTGTGATGCACAGTCTTATAATGCATGTGTATCCTTTTTTTCATTTGAGTTAGAAAAAACATGTTCCAAAAGGTCCCAGCCCTGACCACTGGATGCCTGTTATCCTCGGATCCATGACAAGACAATACAGTGCTGGCTGCAGCTGTCAGCCAGAGCGAGAGAAAGTTCCTTCTAGCTCCTGCCAGGCTGAGGGAAGAGGCTTGATGTGCAGGTTCAACGTGTGGAAAAGGTCATACGCATCCCTCTGTTGGCGTGCAGTGTTCCTTCGGCAGATACTGACCATCGCCTGCCTAGGCGTCATTCCTCCCTTCTCCCTTGCTAATAAAACGTCCGTTTCATTCAGGTGACAAAGTGCCTAGCTCAGGAGATAAACCATGACTGATTGGTCCAAACTAGTTGTACAATCTTATTTCCCTTTGCCAGGTATTAGGTCTGAGAATGGGCATTCGATCCAGTTCTGGAAAAAAAGATACTCAGAGGAGACAACCAGGTGCTTCTGGGAAAGCTATTTCTATCTAGTAAGAGGGAGACATCCTCTCCCTTACTGTTTGGTCACTGCAGTGAGGGCATGATCCTCAAAGCTGAGGCAACCATACTGCCCTCATGATAAAAGACATTACCCAACACGCAAGAATACTTGACAGAGCAGAAAGATAGGAAGATCTGGGTCCCTGATGACACCATTCAGTTGCTGAAACAGCCCTGTAACTACCTAATTTCCTGTTAGGCAAACAATTAATCTCCTTGTGCTTTAAGCCACTGGTAGTTAGGTTTTCTATTACTAGCAACCAAACACATCTATATTAGTTATCTATTGCTGCATAAAATCACCACACACTTAGCCATTGAAAACAACACATGTGTATGATCTCAGTTTCTGGAGGCCAGGAATCTGGGCACAGCAGAGTTGGGTCTTATGCTCAGGACCCCTTAAAGAGGCTGCAGCCAGGGTGTCTGCTGGGCCTGGGGTCTCATCTGAAAGGACTCTGGTTGTGAAAGGATTTGGTTCCCTGCTGGCTGTTGCCTGGAAGTCACCCTCAGTTCCCTGCCATCTGGGCTTCCCCAGAGAGCAGCTCACAACGTAGCCATAGCCGCTGGCTTCATCAAAGCCAACAGGAGAGAGATTCCACAAATATAACGGAAGTCAGCATCTTCCATAATCCAGTCACAGAAGTCTGCACCTTTGCCATATTCCACTGGGTAGAAGAAAGTCACAGGTCCTGCCCACTCACACAGAAGGATTTAGACATGGCAGGACTGCCGGGGGTGGGCATTACTGGAGCCATCCTTCAGCCTGCCCACCATCCTTATTGATACATCTATTGATCAAATTCAGAGTAAAATCTTCCCCTCCCACCTCACCTGGATCCTGAGTGAAACAACCCAACTCCTATAAAATACATTTAAGGCACTTGGGAAATTTTGAATATAAACTATATATTAGATGATATGAAGAAAACAGTGTTAATTTTATTAGGTGTGCTAATAGCACTGTGATTCTATAAAAGAAAATGACCCTTTTCTTTTCCTTTTATCGCCATGGTGTGCGGCTTGCAGGATCTTAGTTCGCCAGCCAGGGATTGAACCCTGCCCTGGCAGTGAAAGCTCAGAGTCCTAACCTCTGGACCACCAGGGAATTCCTGAAAATGACCATTTTTTAGAAATACATAATAAAGTATGTTGGGATGAAATGCCATAGTGTCTGAAGTCTACTTTCAAGTATTTCAGCAGGGAAAAAGGAAAAGAAAATGGATAGAGCAAATGTAACAAAAACACAGTAATTATTGAATATATGAGAAGTCATTGTACTATATCTCAATTTTTGAGTATGTTCAAGTTTTCTATAATTATTATTTTAAATCTGGCCATTCTTTTATGACCTCCATAACGCTAAGAACTCCACATTAAACACAGAAGATTGAGCAAACTTGTGCTGAGAATACACAAGTGGCTCTGAGCTGATGTCCTCCAAGGTCTGTCCCTGCCTCCCTCTCCATCCTGCTGCTTTCCTACACATATGCTCTCACCCTGCCAACCGAAAACCACCTATTTCCCCAAACAGACCACGATCCTTCATGCCCCCTACAAGCTTTTGCATATTCTGCACCTTTCCCTGGTGGTTTCTTCCAACACCTTCCTCAATGCCATCTACCTATCTGGTCTACCTCCAAAATTCAGCTCAAGTGTCAGATCTTCAGTGAGAACTTTCCTGACCCCATCTGCTATGTAGAATGGACCCTCCCTCTCTGGAGCTCCCACTGTGCCTTGTGCACTATAATGATTATTATGGTATGTATCACAATGTGTTGGAATTATCTGCCTTCGTATCCGATTTCCCCACCAGGCTAACAGCTTCTTGAGAATATAAGATTTCTCATTCATCTCTGTATCCAGTGATTAACACAGGGCTTGGCACACGGTAAGTGCTAAACAAATGTTTGTTGAACAAATAAATGAGAGATCGAATGAATAAATAAACGAATGAAAAAATCTATACATCCAATTGCAATCTATTGATCGGGTAGAGATGAGTCCCGGAAGAGCATCAGCTCACTAAGTGATTTCTGCAAACCAGCTGTGCCTCCCTCACGACCTGAGTCTCCCTTGGTCTAAATATGGGATCGTTGCAAATCCCAATACAGAAAAGACTCCAGGACGCTGATATTAAGACAAAGCACTAAGCACAGTTCCTTTATATGGCTCAGAAACAGACACCAAAACCAATTTTTAAAGAGGAGCTGCAGAAATTGTCTTCAAATTGATCTTGGAAAGGATAGCTTCGTTGGCAGCTACCATTCTGTGCGGGTAGCGCTCAGAACAACAGGGCCATGGGATAGGAAGGCAGATTTGGGCTCAATATCGAGAACTTTCTTGAGGCAAGTTCCCCATTTACCCAAAAGTGAACAGTTACTTACCAAGCACCTGTGGTTCCAGGTGTTGGGTTACTCCCAGGAACAGCACAGAAAGGTAACTACCCTTGGAAATGACGTGCTGGATAAGCCAAGGCCAAGTCTGGGCGATTCCAAGAATACTGCAGAGGGGGTCCTTTCAACCTAGACCCCCAGACATTGGACCAGATAATCTCTAGTTCCTTCCAAATATCAGAGCTGTTCTTCTTGTCCTAATGCTCCCTTCCCAGTTATAAATTTCACATAGTGGCTTCTAGGCATCTTCTAGGGAGACTGGAGAAGATACTAAATATCTTCTATCAAAGAATGTAAACTGAATCATATCTCAACAAAGGGAGATAGAGGGAGGGAGGGAGGGGTAATGAAGGGAGGGAGGGAAAGAAGCGAGAACCTCAGGGACAAGAACCCAGACAGGCAGTCTGAGCAGCAGATCCACAGGGCAAGGGTGGAAGAGGGGCAGAAATTAAGGCCACTGGTGTCATCTAGGTGAGAGATGACAATAACAGTGGTGGACACAGACCTGGGAAAAGCTGGGGGGAAAATGTAAACTTGAGAAAGCAAGAACCACGTGCCTCTGGTTTGCCATTATATTCAGAACTTGGCACATAAGAGAGAACACAAAATTGAATAAATATATAGTAATGGAAGTGGGTGGGAGGGGACAAAAGCAAGAGGGCCATTGTGGTTGGGATGATTGGGGTGAGGGGAGCTTCATGTATGTGAGAGACATGAAGAGTACAAGAAATAAGGAGAAATGAGTATTAAGAAGTTTTGTGGGCTTCCCTGGTGGCGCAGTGGTTAAGAATCTGCCTGCCAATGCAGGGGACACGAGTTCGAGCCCTGGTCTGGGAAGATCCCACATGCCGCAGAGCAACTAAGCCCGTGAGCCACAGCTACTGAGCCTGCGCGTCTGGAGCCTGCGCTCCGCAACGGGAGAGGCCGCAACAGTGAGAGGCCTGCACACCACGATGAAGAGCGGCCCCCGCTCGCCGCAACTGGAGAAAGCCCTCGCACAGCAACGAAGACCCAACACAGCCAAAAATTAATTAATTATTTTTTTTAAAAAAAGAAGTTTTGTTATGCCTTTTAATGCCAATTCTCTGTCATTTTCTCAAGAGGATTGCAATAAAAAATTAAGTTGCCTGTTCAGCTACTTTTGGGTTCTGGACCGATCATTCTTTGCATGAGATTCCTGTTGAAAACAGATAAAAAGTGGCCTACAATTTATATGAGTGACGATGTTTTTAACATGATAGGAGACCACAGCATTAGTCGATCGGCAATGATGTCTTTGAGATGCCAGTCTTATGCAAAATGAGAAGGCCATAGAATTAGCTTGACATACAGCAAACTTAAAAGTCATTCCTGAGGTTCACTGATCTACAGTCAACTTGTTGTCTGGTCTTGTTAGATTGTCCAAATTTCCTTTTTGTGTTTTTTTCATACCCTAGCTAAGGAAGAAGGCAGGAGTGGAGAAAGGACCAATGAGAAGATTTGTTGTGTGTGGTTTTAACAGGCAGTGACAGGTCCAGCACCTTGTGATACAAAAGGCCCCAGTAGCTCATGCAGCATGGGTTGTCCAAAGCAGCAGAAGAGGAACTCTCGGATGGATGTGCAACGGAAGTTAGATTCCCTCTGACTTCCCAGCGGGTCAGTGGGCCACTGGATTGGATGACCTCTCCACTGGTGGGCACGGAAAATACTCTTGCCCTTGCGTTGTTCTGGGAGCCAGACGCTGCTCCATCATTCCACTAAGGAACCACAGCCTTCAACATTTTCTTCCACTTCAATACAAAGTATTACCTGAATTAATTCATGCAAAAGTCCCAAGAGTTAGCTATAATTGGCCTAATTTTATAGATCCCAGGGTCACACCGCTATAAACAGAGAAACATGATTCTCAGATCCAGTTTTCCAACGACTCTGTTATGGACTGAATGTTTGTGTTCTCCAAAATTCACATGTTGAAGCCCTAACCTCCAATGTGACTGTATTTGGAGATGGGGCCTTTAGGGGGGTAATTAAGGTTAAATTAGGTCATAAGGGTGGGGCCTTAATCCTATAGGACTAGTGTCCTTTATAAGAAGAGGAAGAGACACCAAGGATCTCTCCCTCTCTCTCTTTCTCTCTCTCTTTCTCTCCCTCCCTCCCTTCCTCTCCCTCTCTCTCTCTCTCTGTCTCCCTCTCTATGTCTCTGTCTCTCCCCTCCCCCCACCTGCACAGAGAAAAGCCCATGTGAGGATATAGTAAGAATGCAGCCATCTGCAAGCCAGCAAGAGAGCCCTCATTAAGAAACCAAATCAGCCAGAACCTTGATCATTGACTTCTAGCTTCCAGACCGTGTGAAAATAATCGTCGTTCAAGCCACCAGTCTGTGGTCCATTGCTCAGCACCTTCTTAATGTGCCCCTGTCACCTGCCCCTCCCTCTGAACTTTGCTCACCCTACTTCCCTGCACTTAGGTCCCTTTCCTGGCTTAGGTGCGCCAGCACCACTCAAATCTCTGAACAAGCATCACCCTCTCCAACAAAACGTTCCCGACTCTCCTTACGCTGGCCCTGTACAGATGTCAGTAATCACGACGGCAACAAAAAACATTTATTAAGCACTAAGTGTAACCAGGCACTCTGCCATGCATGTGTCATTTACTCCTCCCATCCACTATTTCTATCCACTTTATCAAATAGGCACTATTTCTATCCACTTTGCAGATGAGGAAACTGAGGGTAAGCACCTTGCCCAAGTAAGTGGCAGGGCCCAGATTCGAACCCTGGCAGTCTGACTCCAGAGCTTGTGACTCGCCAGACCTTGCCCAATCTCATAGCACGTGAACACCTGATCACCTGCCCTGTTTATCACTTCATCTCCTCCCACCAGACTGTGAGCTCGGCAGGGGCTGGGACCTTGTCGACCCATCTCTGCATCTCTATGCCTCCACTGCCCGGCACAACGCCTGGTGCATCCTGGGCCTCACAATGGCTTGGGGAATGAATGAACAAATGAATGAATGAATGCCTCGACCTCACACTGGTAGCCACCTGTCACAGAGATCAGAAAATCTGCAGTGCCTTTGACTGTGGTTATTAACAAAGAACCTCAGTGTGGGATAATGAAAGTTACAGCGTGTGCCGTCTGTCCACACGGCCTCCCTCTGTCTCCATGCACACATGTCTGAGTGAACAGATAACTCACGCTGAGATTTACTTAAAAGGCATTTAACTCAGCTCGCACGTCTGCCAACCAGGCCTATTACTTGCAGTAATCTATTCCATGCATTACCATTTTGAGTGCCAGCGCGGAGAGACTGTGGTGGGTTGGTAGGGTTATTTTTCCCCCTCTCGCCAGTTGAGTTATTGTCTGCTTTTGTGGAATAAATTGCTGTAAGTTGAGTCACCAGCACTCCAAAATGGGCGAAAATATTCTAGATGCTCTATGGGCAGCTGACAACATTACAGAAATACACAAAGTGTATGTCCAAGTTTACACAGATGGTGATGAGTTGTGAGGGATGTCGGGAGAAGGGAAGGGGTGGGGGGTGGCCTCAGGCAGAGAGATGCTCACAACATGCTATTCCTCCTGCAACGGGGTTCAGCCTCTAGGAAGGGAGTTTGGGAGATGAAATGCCAAGAAGATTTCAGCTACGAGGATAAACAAGGGGGCTGATGGCTGGAAAAACCAGCTTGGGAAATAAAATAAAACCAGCCTAGTAGGGATGGTATTGGGGACGTTGCTGGTGCCCTGCTCATATCCCCTTTGATGGCTCTTACCTGTCCTGTGTGCCCATCACCCGGCTTCTAGGTGCTTTGATTCTCAAGGCTACACCTGTAAACTCTCTTTGGAAGCCTGCCCTTTGGGCTACTGGAGTGACTTTGTAACTCTGCAGTCCACCTCCCAACCCCAATCTCCAACCCCGTCCCCCCAGCCCCACGACAGCTCTCAGCCAGTGACTGTCTGGTGTGACAGTACGAAAGCCCAGAGCCCAAAGCTCCGAGTGGGGAAGTGTTCTGAGGTTTAATATCCACTCCAGAGCTTCCCATGGAACCAGAACGATGCTGCGGCTTCGCCTAAGGTCGCACGGCTGCTAGGCTTCTTCCCCTTCCCTGTCCTCCTTTCCCAACTTGCTTACAGGTTTCTCTGCGGAGCATCTCCTTAATAAACCACGTGGACACAAAGGTTGGTCTCAGGATCTGCCTCTGGGAAAGGACCCAGGGTTTGCAAGTCAGGAGGATTCTAACAACTGCAAGGATCTGTGGGAGTGAATTGTGGGAAATCCAGGAGCTGATGAGGCAGAAGTGTCCAGGGGAATTGAATGGGAGTTGAGGGCAGCAGTGGGATCCCCAGAAAATCCATCTGGCGCCTGAAAGAGCAGGTCAGCTCCACCGACCACTCCAAAGATCTGGAAGGCATGTGATGACACTACCAGGCAAATAAGAACTTTCCTGACCCCTTTTCCTCCTACCCTCCACATGCTCCTACCCAATGCTCCACAACCCCAGAGGAGCCAGAAATAGGAACTCTCAGTGGGAAAAAGAGAAGGACCATCCCCTTCCCAAAGCCAGAGCCCTACCTGCAGTCGGCCCAGCTGGATGGGGGAGGGAGGCATCTTACCTTGGAAACACACTGAAGTGCTGACTAATAGATTGGACTGTACATTCCAATTTCCGAACAAAGGTTCTGTTTTGTATCTTAAAGTGACCACAGGGGTTTCTCTTGCCTCAGCTGACCCACAGAGCCATGAGGACACCAGAATTTTCCTCCGGCACCAGGGAAGGGACAACTCTTCTAAAGCCAGGGTTAGAGGGACAGGAAGAGACAATAATAAAGTGACTTTTAGAATTACACCTCACAAGTCCTGAAAGTTCAACACACCAGGACACATATAATAGACATTTGTCATGGGTGTTATTATTACCATCTGTACTGTAATTGATTTGCTGCATATAATGGTTTCTTATGACCCTAAGACAGACATGTTGTCAATGGGAACACTCTGGTGAGAACAGAGACAGAAAGATCAGTTAGGAGGCTGCTGGGATGAGGGATGATGTAGCAAATGCCAGGACTGTCTACCTAAAGCCATTTGCATTCCCCTTTCCCCTGCCTCCCTCTCCTATAGAGCCTGGAAAGTGAAATACTCACCTCCCCAGATTCCCCTGAGACCCGTGGGAGTCATGTGACATGGTTCTTGAGACGTAGATGGAAGACTCTAGAGAAGGGTCCCCTTCCCAAATAAAAAGACAAAGGCTCTCAATTAAAAGGAGTGATGGCCTAGAATGTGGAAGTGATACTCAGAGAAGCAGCAGCTATCTTGTGACCATGAGAACCAATGCCAACGCTGAGGATGGTGGAAGAGAAAAAGTGGGAGGAGGGCTTCCCTGGTGGCGCAGGGTTGAGAGTCCGCCTGCCAATGCAGGGGACGCGGGTTCGTGTCCCGGTCCGGGAAGATCCCACGTGCCACGGAGCGGCTGGGCCCGTGAACCATGGCCGCTGAGCCTGCGCGTCCGGAGCCTGTGCTCCGCAACCAACGGGAGAGGCCACAACAGTGAGAAGCCCGCGTACCCCAAAGAAAAAAAAAAGTAGGAGGAGCCAGGGTCTCTGACGACATCCTTGGGCTTCCATTCCGATCTGAAGCGCCTGTCCCAAACTTCTTGTTGCATATGATCAATTCACCCTTTACTTTTTTAAGCCACTACAGCAGAGTTTCTTGATACTCAGTCCTAGCTGATCTGAATGATGAGGGCTTGACCTAGAGAAGCTGTAGAGGGACAGAAGGGGGAATGCGGGGGATGCTTCGGAGATATAACTGATAAGACTTGACACCTGATTGGACATGAGAGGAGGAGGGAATCAAGGATGAAAAGAGTGAGTGTCTTGCCCTAGATAAGGAATAGAGGAGTAGAAACAGATTTTAGTGGACAGAGGTAAATCCTCACCATTTTAACAAGTTGCTAAGAACTGAACTGTGTCCCCCTAAAATTCATATATTGAACCCTAATGTGATGGCATTTGGAGCTGGGGCCTTTGGGAGGTAATTAAGTTTACATGAGGTCATGAGGGTAGCGCCCTCGTGATGGGACTAGTGAGCTTATAAGAAGAGGAAGGGACACCAGAGCTGTCCCCCTACCACATGAGGACACAACGAGAAGGCTGCCAGCCAGAGAGAGGGTTCTCACCAGGAACCCAATCGGCCAGCACCTTGACCTTGGACTTCCAGCCTCCAGAATACTGCGAAATAAATATCTGTTCCTTAAGCCAGCCAGTCTATGGTATTTTGTGTGGCAGCCCGAGCAAACTAATACCTAAGTACTGTACCTAAGTACTGTGTGTTGTGCTAATGAATGAGTTTTTTCTCCTATTGTCTCAAAATTGTACATAAACCCCCAAATTTAGGACAATGGACACCAAATACTCTCACATCTGAACAGAGCTGTGACACAGCCACGGAGGAGGAGGATCTAAGAGCAGACAGAAGCACCTCTGCCCCCCAGTCATCCCCCCTCCCAGAGCCCCTCCAGCCTCTATCAGCAGAAGAGCTAATACCTAAATTTAAGGGGATGCATTAGAGAAGAGAGCCTTGATCTAGGGGGAGAGGGCGGCCACTTTTCCTTTCCTGTCACATACCCCTCCCCTTCCCCAGCCAACCTCAAGAAAACCACTTACAAAGATTAGGGCTCAGTCTCCCTTTGGGTTCCCCCATAAGGAGACCTTGACACAAGGGTTGAAGGACAAGTGGTTCACTTGAGAGATGATCCCAGGAAACATCAAGAGGGCAGTGAGGAAGAGGAGGGGAAATGAGGGCAGTGAAAAGGGTTTGGTTATTGAGCAAGGGACCCCTTGAACAACGGAGCTGAATCCCGCTGGGGAGCGCTGGGGTCAGGGAGGAGCACGAGCCCCAGAGCTATCCCCCATCAAGGGACAAGGGGACAATGGGGGTTAATTCACCAACACTCATTAGCCATCAGCTGGGGGCTGCTGCTGGGCTGTTGATTCCCTGCACTTCTGTCTGCCACTCCTGCCAAGGCCCCCGTAGAAAGCTCTGGGGTAAAGAGATGCAGGGGCTGCCCCAGAAGTCAGCAAGTGAGCACTTTGGGGGGGCGGGGCACCCCAGCACCTGCTCCAGGTGGCCTGAAAGGAAGGAGGCTGAGTCTGTGTTAATGTCACAGGCTTTCCAACTTTCCCTCTAACTCAACGGGGAAGAAAAGAATTGAAGAGAGAGGATGGAGGAAGAAGCTGTGAGCTCCACCGTCAGCAACGGCACGGGGGCGGGTGGTAAGGATGGCCAGGGGGCAGGACCGCGGAGAGGTCTCCACAGGGCCCTCGGAGAAACCCACACGGGGGCCCCTTGGCTCTCAACCTTCTCATCCCCCACCCCGTGCGGGTCCCTGCTGCCCTGGGTCAAGTGTGTGCTGCAGGGAGGGAAGAGGGCACGAACTAGAATGCGGAATTGAAGTTCTCAGCTGCAAATAACCAGAGAGCTGTGGGATCCGCCTGCAGCAGTATGAGAGGGAGACAGTAGTGTGTATTGCGCCCCCACGTGGTCAAGAAGGTCCAATACCTCCACATGGCGATGCTACTGAGTACCAGACACACAGCCCTGTGCTTGGCATCGGCGAGCTCGGTTAATCCGCTCAGCAACATTACGAGCAAGGCATTACCGTCCTGATTGTACAGCTGAGAAACGTGAAGCTCATAAAAGCCACAGAGTTTGCTGAGAATCGTACAGCTGATGTGTAGCGGAGTCTAAATTCAAACCCAGGCAGCTCTGCCTGACTTTTAGGTTAATTTTAGATGCCTCGTTCATTGACTGGTAGGTGGAGAAACAAATCATGCAATATCCATACAATAGAATACTACTCAGTCATAAAAAGGAACAAACTACTGCTGCAAGACAGAACATGGGTGAATCTCAAAGACATTACCATACGTGAAAGGAACCAGGCACATTCTGTGGGACGCCATTTCTGTGAAATTCCAGAAAAGGCAAAATACAGGGACAGGAAGCAGATCAGTAGTCGCCAGGGGCCAGAGATGGGGGAGGCAAGGGGGCCATGAGGAAACTGGGGGGGGGGGGTGCCAGAAATGTTCTATATCGTGAGCATGGTAGAGCTTATGCTCTTGTGTGCCTTTGCCAAGACTGCGATAGCCGCTTGAAACGGTCAATCACATTATATACAAATTACACCTCAATAAAGCTGATAGAAACCTTGGACGCCTGAGTTGGAAGTGCCAGTGGAAATATCATGGCAGAGATGGGTCTGGAGTTCAGAGGACGTGCTTGGCTGCAGAGTTTGTGAGTCATCGGGGTATCGCACAATAGACACCTGGCAAGTGGATGAGCTTACCGAGGGAGAATGTGCAGAGCAAGAAAGGCAGAAAAAGGAGCATGCAACCCTGCAAAACCCCAAAATTAAAGGGGCAAAGCTCAGGAAGGAGACTGCAAAAGAACCATCAGAGCAATGGAAGGAAAATCAGAAACGGTGTCCAAGAAGTGACCAGAGAGGGCTGTTATGTAAGCCCTTGGTTCTTCCTTGGCTAATGTGGCTCTGGAAACCAGGATGGCAGAGTGGGAGGAAAAGTGAAGCTAATGCGGGCAGCAGAGGGGGACAAGGCAGGAAGGGAGCAAAGCTTTTCCTCGTGCTTGAGCAGGTGCTGAGAAAAGGGTAGCTCCCCATCCCCCTGCCCACGCTACCCACCCAGCATCATCCTTGGTTCCTCAGACACAGAAACCCAGAAAACCACACCCTGCTGAGGACTCCAGACCTCCCCCAAGGGTGTTAGCAGAACCAAGGGGGTTCTGGCCATGTTAAGGCACAGGCTGGGTGCAGGGGTGGGAGGTGGCAGAAACAGAGAAATTAAAAGTCAGATGAGAGGCAGCAGAGGAGAAAAAAGGAGAGAGAATAGAGAGAGAATCTAGAGAAAATCTCTGGCCAGGAGGGGCCTCAGATGAATTCTAGACCGCCTCCCCCCACCTCGGAAATTGAGCAACTGAGACAAAAGAGGAGAAAGAGGAAAAGATAAAAGCAGTGACACTGGCCGATGTTTGCGCCTCGTTTATCCACTCAACAGACATGTGTAGACAGCTTACTGTGTGCTACAGGCCAGGAATCAAGGTCAAAAAGGGCAGAGTCCGGCTCTCTGGGGGTCCACAGTCCAAAAGAGGGGACAGCCACGTCCCGTGGAAAGTTACTCTCTGTGCTGCTCACGAGGGTCAGTGTCTCAAAGCTCCCAGCCCTTAGTTCTCAAAGTATTTGCATGAGCCGGGGTCAATACAGATTTGGGGGGTCTGAAGCTTATTCGGAGATGCCTCTTGTGGAAAAATAATTCAAAATTATAAATGCAAAATTGGGTACAAAAGTAGAAGGGGTCTGTGCAAGTGAAAGACCCTGAAGCTTAAGCTTTTTTGGCTTTTATAGCAATTCCTGCTCTGACCACACTTAAGTTGTAGGGAAAGTAAGTACCTCTAAACTGGGCCAGCAGTGCCCTCTAGTGGAAACGCAGAGGAAAGCCTCAGAGAGCCCCAAAGCTCGGATACAGCTGCCCCGCACAGCACAAAGCCAGGCATGCCAATTTGGCCATCGGCTTCCCCGAAGTTTCTCATCAGCCCCACCTTCCAACCCCAGAGTTGTGTCATTATCATTAGAGGTTCAGAGATCAGCATGTACAGTTACCTGCAGTTGGATCTGAGGCAAGTATCTACCCTTCTGAACTTCAGTTTCCTTTCCCATAAATAAGATGTATCTGTATACGATTAAATTAACTGTCTACTTTGAAGGGTGGATCTAAGGATTAAATAAGATGACTCACATGTAAGTGCTTTATACAAAGGGCAGTTTGATGTGTACGTTATTTTTTAAGGAGAATGTATTGACACTGACCTATGTTTCTGCTTCTCAATCAACTCTTCTGAAGAAATCACCTTTACTATGCCCCCAAGACGGACCACGCAGGGCCCCAGTTACACTGTGCAGGATGGAAAGGGGGGGTGTGTCTACCTCATGCACAACTCTGCAGCCCCCAGGAGAGTCAGGTGGGAGTTTATTCATCTCCGGAGCACCCCCAGCATTTCCCTTCCAAAAAAGTCTTTAAAAAAGTCGGTGTGGGGACTTCCCTGGTGGCGCAGTGGTTAAGAATCCGCCTGCCGATGCAGAGGACACGGGTTTGAGCCCTGGTCCGGAAAGATTCCACATGCCGCAGAGCAACTAAGCCCATGCGCCACAACTGCTGAGCCTGCACTCTAGAGCCCGCGAGCCACAACTACTGAGTCCGCATGCCACAACTACTGAAGTCCGCGCGCCTGAAGCCCGTGCTCCGCAACAAGAGAAGCCACCGCAGTGAGAAGCCCACGCACCACAACGAAGAGTAGCCCCCACTCGCCACAACAAGAGGGAGCCCGCGCGCAGCAACGAAGACCCAATCAACCAAAAATAAATAAATAAATAATAAATTAAATAAATAAATAAATGGCCCTAGTGGGACTTCCCTGTTGGCCCACCGCCTTCCCTGCGCTTCCACTGCCAGGTGGCCCAGGTTCGATCCCTGGTCGGGGAACGAAGATCCCGCAAGCCACACAATGCAGCCAAAAATAAATTAATAAATAAATGCCCCTAGTGATGAAAATGAATAAATAAAATTTGGTTCATTGCCACCATAGAATACTATACAGCTGTGAAAATAAATTACCTGGTTGTGAACGTGTCAACACAGATGGACAGCAAAGACAAAATTTTGTGTCTGTGCATTCTGCAGCTTGGTTTCTGAGGCCTTCTCTTCTTTTTCCTCCCTGATCAGTCCAGCTAGAGATTTATCCATTTTATTGATCTTCTCAAAGGATGACCTTTTGAAAATAAAATAATTGGAGTAATTTTAGACTTACAGAAAACTTGCAAAGATAGTCCAGAAAGTTCTCATACACCCCCCCACCCACCCAGTTTCAGGTTCCCTTTATATTACTATCTCACATTACTGTTGTATATTTGTTAACTCTAAGAAACCAACACTGATACATTATTATTAACAAAACTCTAGACTCTGGATTTTCCAGGTTTTCTATTAATGTCCTTTTTCTGTTCCAGGATCCATTCTGGAATACCACTTCATGTTTTGTTGTGTTAGTGTCTTCTGGTCTGTGACAATTTTTCAGCCTTCCCTGGTTTTTCATTACCTTGACAGTCTTGAGGAGTGCTGGTCAGGTATTTTGGAGAAGGTCCCTCAATTTGGGTGTGTCTGATGTATTTTCTTGTGATTTGGCCAGAGTAATGGATGTAGGGGAAGAATACCTCAAGGTGAAGTGTCCTTCTCATCTGGCATATCAGAGATGACTAGTATCATTTGGTTAAGGTAGCATTTGTCAGGATTCTACATCAACACTTACTATCTTCTCTTTCCATAATTTACTCTTCAGAATTGAGTCACTAAGTCTAGCCAACTCTCAAATGGAGAGGTGGGAATTAAGCTCAACCTCCTGGTGGGGGCCAGGGGTGTCTGCATATACTATTTGGGATTCTTCTACAACGCATATTTGTCTCTTCTCCTTTATTTATTTATTTATTTATTCATTCATTCATTCATTTATATCATTACAGACTCATGTATATTTATTTTATAATCTGTGTTATGATCCAATATATCATTTAGTTTGTTGCTTGAATTGCTCCAGCTTTGACCATTGGGAGTCCTTTCAGGCTGATTCATCTGTCCCTCTGACATACCCTCACCCCCTTCTCTCTTTGTTAAGAACTCTCCTTACTTTCTGGTACTACGGACTGCTCCAGGCTCATTTGGATTTTCTCTTCCCCAGTCTAGAATCCATTTTTCAGTCTCATTTCTTTTCTCTATTTTTCCTCTGCTTTCCACTTTACTGATTTCTGCCCTTCCCTTTATTACTTCCTCTCTTCCACTTATTTGGAGTTTAATTTGCTCTTTTTTTCCTCTCATTTCTTAAGGTGAAAGTTGATGTCCTTGATTTAAAACTTTGAGACCCGTCTTTTTTTTTTTTTTAAGATATTGGGGGTAGGAGTTTATTAATCTATTTATTTATTTTTGCTGTATTGGGTCTTCGTTTCTGTGCGAGGGCTATCTCCAGTTGTGGCAAGCGGGGGCCACTCTTCATCGTGGTGCGCGGGCCTCTCACTATCACGGCCTCTCTCGTTGAGTAGCACAGGCTCCAGAGGCGCAGGCTTAGTAGTTGTGGCTCACGGGTCTAGTTGCTCCGTGGCATGTGGGATCCTCCCAGACCAGGGCTTGAACCCGTGTCCCCTGCATTAGCAGGCAGATTCTCAACCACTGCGCCACCAGGGAAGCCCTGAGACCTGTCTTTTGCTGATAGATGTATTTAGTGCTATAAATTTTCCCCTAAGCACTACTTTAGCTGCATCTCACAAATTTGGATATGTTTTATTTTCATTCTAATTCAGTTCAAAATACTTTCTAATTTCCCTTTTATTTTTGGACCTATGCATGATTTAGAAGTATATTATTTCATCTCCAGATATTTGAGAATTTTCCAAGTATCTTTATGTTATTAATTTCTAATTTAATTCCATTGTTGTTAGAGAACATATTTTATATGACTTGAATCCTTTTTAAATTTATTAAGACTTTCTTTAGGGCTCACTGTACAGTCTATCTATCTTGGTAGATGTTCCATGTGCCCTTACAAAGCATGTATTGCTGTTGGGTGGAATGTTCTGTTAATGTCAATTAGGCCAATTAACATGCTGCTCAAGTCTTTAGTGGCATTCCTGATTTTCTGTTTACTTATTCTATCGGTTATTGAGAGACGGTTGTTGAAATCTCTGATATAATTGTGTATTTGTCTATTTCTCCTTACAGTTCTATCAGCTTTTGCTTCATGTATTTTGAAGCTCTGTTATTGGACCATAAACATTTAAGATTGTTATGTCCTCTTAATAAATTAATTGACCTACTTATCATTGTGAATAACCCCCCCCCTTTCTCTCTGGTAATATTCTTTACTCTGAAATCTACTTTGTCTAATAGAAAAAGTTACTCCAGCTTTCTTTAGAATGTCTTAGGCTGCTGTAACAAAATACCACAGACAGGGTGGCTGAAACAACAAACATTTATTTCTCATAGTTGTGGAGGCTGGAAGTCCAAGATCAAGCTGCTGGCAGATCCAGTGTCTGGTGAGGACCCACTTTCTGGTTTGCAGATGGTCTTTTCCTCATTGTATCCTCACATGGCAGAGAGCAGAACAAGAGAGAGGAAGAAAGCTCTCCTACATCTCTTTTTACAAGGGCACTAATCCCATTTGTGAAGGCTACATCCTCATGACTCTATTAACTCACAAAGGTCCTACCTCCAAACACCATCACATTGGGGATTAGGTTTCAACATATGAATTTGAGGGGGCAGGGGGAACTTCAGTCTATAGCACCATATTTTTTTCCATATTTTACTTTTAATTTATTTGTGCTTTATATTTAAGGTGGGTTTCTTATAAGCAGCATATAGTTAGGAGGTTTTTTCCCCAACCTGTCAATTTCTTTTATTTTTGTATTGTTTACGCCATTTCCATTTAATGCAATTATTGATATGGTTGGTTTCAACCTACCATCTTGCTACTTGTTTTCTGTTTCTCCCATCTTTACTTTGTTGCCTTTTCTCTCTTTTTCTGCCTTCTTTTGGACTAATTAAGTATTTTTATGATTTCCTTCTATCTCTTTCTTTGGCTTATAAGCTATAACTCTTTTGAGTGTTTCTGTGATTGCTTCAAGATTTACACTATACATCTTTAACTTATCTCAGTCTGTCTTCAAGTGATATTTACCACTTCATATATATTACAAGGATCTTTCAACACTTTACTTCCTTTTTTACCACTCTTGACCTTTGTGATGTTGTTGTCATTCATCTTATTTTACATATGTTTTTAAAAACCCACAATTCGTTGCGACTATTTTTGCTTTTAAAAGCCAATTTTCACTTAAAGAGATTTCAAAGAAAACAAGCTTTCACATTTACACACATAGTTACCACTCCCAGTGCTGTTTATTCCTTTATGCAGATCCAGATTTCCATCTGGGATCATATTCCTTCCACCTAAAGGAATTCCTTTAACATTCTTGTGAAGGTCTGCTGGTAATGAAATTTTTAGCTTCTGAAATTATTTCTTTTTTACATTTTTATATCAGTTATAGCTTCATTTGAAAGATACTTTTGCTGGGTATAGAATCCTAGGTTGACTTCTTTTTCAGGACATTACAGATGGTGCTCCACTGTCTTCTGGTTTACACTGTTTCGAACAAGAAGTCTGATGTCATCCTTATCTGTGCTCTTTTTTGTGTAATATATGTGGGGTCCCAAAGGTCACCCACATATTCAGAAATCTGTTAGAAGGACTCATAGGATTCACCATATAGCTGTACTCATGGCTAAGATCAATTATAGCAACATATAAGGATACAATACAGTAAGGATACACAGTAGGGGTACACAGTGAGTATACATAAGGGGAAAAGACACAGGAACAGCCTGGAGGAACCCATGTACAGACTTCCTTATGCTCTCTCTCCCATAAGTCGTCACACAGTGCACTCTTCCCCTACAGTAAAAATAACGGAACATGTGTGATATTCCTACCCAGAGAAGCCCATTGGATACTCAAAGCTTATATTGGGGGGTTGGTCATGCCAACTCTGCCTAGCATGTACTAAAATTCCAGACTTCCAAAGAGAAAGCAGGTGTTCATCTTAAATCACATTGTTTGCACAAATGGCAGGCACAGTGCGCCACTCCTACCAGTTAGGAAAGGGTGGAAACCCCCCACCCCAAAATCCAACTTCACAGACACCAGCCAAGGGCCAAATTTTCTAAGGATAGTAGTCTTAGGCCTGCAATGTTAAGTCTTTTCTGCACAAAATGTCTTCTTTTTCTATTTATGCCTTTAAGATTTTCTCTCTATCACTGGTTTTAAGCAATTAGCTAATGATGTGCCTTGGTGTCATTTTCTTTATGTTTGTGATTTTGGAAAATTTGGAAAATTTGATACCAATATTTCTTCAAATAGTTTTTTTGTATCCTCTCTCTCTCCTCTCTCTCCTCTTTCAGGGACTCAAATTACACTTACATTAAACTTAATCTTTTCCTACAGCTCACTGATACTCTTCATTTTGGTGGTGGTGGGGGTCTCTTCTCTCTGTTTCATTTTGCATAGTGTCTCTAGCTATATCTTAAAGTTCAATAAACTTTTCTTCTTCAGTGTCTAATTGACCATAAATCCCATTTAGTATATTTTCCATCTCAGACATTGTAGCTTTCATCTCTAGAAATTTTATCTAAGTCTCTTATTTTCTGATATTTTTGATGTCTTTACTGAAATATAATTGACATGTATTAAACTGCACATATTTAAAGTATGATATTAGATGAAGTTTTGACATATATAAACACCAATGAGACAATTGCCACAATCAAGGTAATAAAATAATATAGAGCGCATCCATGGACCACAGTGGAATCAAACTAGAAACAAAGATACAGAAAAATTTCCACGTGCTTGAAAACTAAGCAACACACTTTTAATAATCCTTAAGTTAAAGAGGAAGTTTCAAAGAAATAGACAAATAACACTGAATGAATATAAAACATATGGAAATCATGGGACACAGCTAAAGCAGGGACAAGAGGGAAATGTATCGCATTAAATGCACACATTAGAAAAGAGGAATGTGGGTGACATCAGAAACATGGCAGAGTGAAAAATCTACCCTTGTCTCTCCCCGTCAATCTACAGCCAGTAAAAAAAAATCCACAACTCAACAAAGGTGCCTCTGCCCAACATAACAGGTCGCGGAAGAATTTCACACATTTGCATGTCTAAAGGTGGGTGGGCTGTAACACACAGAGGAGGGAACAGCAGCCATGGTTCCTGCAATCCTACCCCTCTGACCAGGCACAGAACCCACAGCTTCAGAGAACCCAGGGACAGCAAGGAAGGCAGCACACATGACTCCAGTCACCCAACCACACCAGTGCCCACTGCCACTGCTAACCGGGCAGCAGCAGCAGTGAGGCCTGGGACCCCATCCCTCCAGCTGCTGAGGCACCCGTGATCCCAGCCCCCACCTCCCTCCATTCACAGTGGCAGAATTCATGAACCCAACAACAATGGACAAGGTAGAGGCACCTGCACGACCCTGGCTTCTCCCCCTGCATCGCCCCCCTCCCTCCACAGCAGCAGAGCCTGTGACTCAGGGGGTCCCAGACGCAAGGGAAGAGCCCACCATCCCGGTGATGACAGAGGCTCTGGCAGAAGCAAGGCAGCAAACACCCAGGTGGCACAAGAAGCAACAACAAAGGCACAGAGCCACACCTCTTACAGAGCCAGTGGAGGCTGGAAAGTGCCACGCTCAAATTTTACCAGAGGCAGCTCAGCCAAGAGAAACCAAGAATGTGTATGACAGCGCCACCTACCAGAAAACAAAAGAAAGGAATCAAACACCTAACCTGTCTTTTAATATCAGCAGAGGAATAATTCATCAAACAACATGAAGAGCCACTGTTGGGAGCCAAGAAGTTTTCGCCATTAGAAGATGGCCGACACCCT
>NW_020837952.1:52604121-52651830 GCF_003676395.1 Aethalodelphis obliquidens
TTGTCCTGCTGGTCGGGACTCCCGGGGACGCCCGGGGCCGTACACAAGCCACAGTAACACTACACGAAAAGAAAGTGACAATTCTCCAGAAGCCAAACTAAAAGTCACAAAATATTGCAATCTAATGGATAGAGAATTCAAAACAGCTGTCATGGAGAAACTCAACAAGATGCAAGAAAACACAGGAAGGCAGTTTAATGAGCTCACGAATAAAATTAATGAACAAAAAGGATATTTTACCAAAGAGATTGAAATTCTAAAAAAGAACCAAACAGAAATTCTGGAGCTGGTGGACACAATAAACGAGATAAAGAATGCATTAAAAAGCATTGGAAATACAGCAGACTATATCGAAAAAAAGAATTAGTGAGCTCAAAGACAGAAATCTAAAAATGATACAAGAGAAAAGGTAAACAAGACATTTTTAAAATGAGGAAATCCTACAAGAGCTATTCAACTCTTTTAGGAAGGGCAGCATTAGAATAATGAGTATCCCAGAAGGAGAAGAGAAGGAAAAGGGAGCAGACAGATTATTTAAAGAAATAATAGCTGAGAACTTCCCAAACCTGGGGAAGAAACTGGATATATAAGTCCATGAAGCTAAGAGAACACCTAATTACCTTAATGCAAAAAGACCTTCTCCAAGACACATAATATTAAAATTGCCAAAAGTCAGTAACAAAGAAAGAATTTTAAAGGCAGCTGGGGGAAAAGGATGGTAATCTACAAAGGAACTCCAATTAAGCTATCAGCAGATTTCTTAACAGAAACCCTACAGGCCAAGAGGGAGTAAAATGACATTCTCAAAATACTGAAAGATTAAAAATTTTCACCCAAGAATATTCTAGGGGAGTTGCCTGGTGGTCTAGTGGTTAGGATTCAGCACTTTCACTGCCGTGGCCTGGGTTCAATCCCTGATCAGAGAACTGAGATCCCACAAGCTGTGCAGTGTGGCCAAAATTGTTTTTAAAATTCTATACAGCAGGGCTTCCCTGGTGGTGCAGTGGTTGAGAGTCCGCCTGCCGATGCAGGGGACGCAGGTTCGTGGCCCGGTCCAGGAAGATCCCACATGCCGCGGAGCGGCTGGGCCCGTGAGCCATGGCCGCTGAGCCTGCGCGTCCGGAGCCTGTGCTCCGCAACGGGAGAGGCCACAACAGTGAGAGGCCCGCGTACCGCAAAAAAAAAAAAAAAATTCTATACAGCAAAGTAATCATTCATATATGAACAAGAAATAAAGACCTTCCCAGACAAATGAAAGCTGAGGGAGTTCATCAACACTAGACCTGCCTTTTAAGAGATGTTGAAAGGAGCTTTCTACCAGGAAAAAAAGCAGTCAAAATACACAAAACTTTGAACGAGGTCATAAGCAGACAGAACCAGAAAACTGCAACTCTCTATCAGATTGTATAGGTTTTTACATGATGCTCTATTACAGCATAAAGGTTAAAGGGAGAAAAGAAGAAGGCAGAAAAATAACTACAGCTATCTCAGTTTGGTAACAAACTCACAACATAAAACGGGATCATTTAAGACAAAAGAAACATAAAAGGGTAAGAGGTAAAGGATAGAATACATAAAACTAAATGAAGATAAGATGCAAGCAACAGAAAAAGGACTACTTTATCTTTGAGGCATTTTATACAAGCCTCCGGGTAACCACAAAACATAAACATGGAGCATAGAAACGCCATATTTTTTAAAAAAGGAAATTCAGAAAAATATAGAAAACCACCAAACCGAACTGGCAGCCAGAAATACAAGGAAAAGAAACAATAGACATATAGAGCAATCAGAAAACAGAAAATAAAATGGCAGTATTGGGACTTCCCTGGTGGCGCAGTGGTTAAGAATCCGCCTGCCAATGCAGGGGACACAGGTTCAATTCCTGGTCCGGGAAGATCCCACATGCCACGGAGCAACTAAGCCCATGCACCACAACTACTGAAGCCGGTGCTCCTAGAGACCGTGCTCCACAACAAAAGAAGCCACCACAATGAGAAGCCTGCACACCACAACAAAGACCCAACGCAGCCAAAAATAAAAATTAAATTAATTAAATTTTTAAAATGCAGTACCAAATCCTAATATATCCATAATCGCCTTAAATGTAAATGGATTGAATTCATCAATCAAAAGACACAGAGTGGGACTTCCCTGGTGGCCCAGTGGTTAAGAATCCATTTGCCAATGCTGGGGACATGGGTTCAACCCCTGGTCCAGGAAGATCCCACATGCCATGGAGCAACTAAGCCCACGCACCACAACTACTAAGCCTGCGCTCTAGAGCCCGCAAGCCACAACTAGTAAGCCCTCACGCAACAACTACTGAGCTCATGCACCACAACTACTGAAGCCCACATGCGCTAGGTCCTGCATGCTGCAACTACTGAGCCCGTGTGTTGCAACTACTGAAGCCCATGAGCCTATAGCCCATGCTCCACAACAAGAGAAGCCATCACAATGAGAAGCCCCTGCTTGCCACAACTAGAGAAAGCCCGTGCGCAGCAGTGAACACCCCAACGCAGCCAAAATAAATAAATAAAATTTTAAAAAGACACAGAGTGACTGGAGGGATTAAAAAACGAGACCCAGGGTTTCCCTGGTGGCGCAGTGGTTGGGAGTCCACCTGCCGATGCAGGGGACACGGGTTCGTGCCCCGGTCTGGGAAGATCCCACATGCCGCGGAGCGGCTGGGCCCGTGAGCCATGGCCGCTGAGCCTGCACATCCGGAGCCTGTGCTCCGCAACGGAAGAGGCCACAACAGTGAGAGGCCCGCGTACCGCAAACAAAAAAAAAAACAAGACCCAACTGTAAGCTGCCTCCAGGAAACATACCTCAGCTCTAAAGACGCACATAGGCTAAAAGTGACGGGATGGAAGATAATACTTCAAGCCAATACTTCAAGCCAAAAGAAAGCAGGTGTGGCCATCCTCATATCAGACACAATAGACTTCAAGCCAAAAAGGTAACAAGAGATAAAAATGGACAGTATATAATAACAAAGGGGACACTTCATCAAGAAGACATAATAGTGATTAATACCTATACACCAAACATAGGAGCACCAAAATATATAAAACAATTATTAACAGACCTGAATGGGAAATTGACAGCAACACAATAATAGTAGGAGACTTTAACACCCTGCTTACATCAGTAGATAGATCATCCAGACAGAAAATCAACAAGGAAATAGCGGCCTTAAATGAAACATTAGACCAGATGGATTTGATAGATTTGTACAGAATATTCCAACCAAATGCAACATACATATTCTGTCAAGTGCAAATGGAACTTTCTCAAGAATAGACCATATGCTGGGACACAAAACAAGTCTCAGTAAAGCTAAGAAGACTGAAATTAAAGACTGAAATTTAAGAAGGCTGAAATTGTATCAAGCATATTCTCCGATCACAATCAAATGAAACTAGAAGAAAACTGCAAAAATCACAAATATGTGGAGACTGAACAACATGCTACTGAACAACTATTGGGTCAACGAAGAAATCAAAAAGTACCTGAAGACAAAGGAAAATGAAAATACAACATACCAAAATCTATGGGATACAGCAAAAATGGTACTAAGAGGGAAGTTTATAGTAATACCGGCCTACCTCAAGAAACAAAAATCTCAAATAAAGAATCTAACCTTACACCTAAAGGAACAGAAGGGACATACCTCAACATAATAAAAGCCATATAAGACAAACCCACAGCTAACATCATACTCAATAGTGAAAATTGAAAGCTATCCCTCTAAAATCAGTAACAAGACAAGGATGCCCACTCTCACCACTCTTCTTCAACATAGTATTAGAAGTCCTAGCAAGAGCAATTAGGCAAGAAAAAGAAATAAAATGCATCCAAATGGGAAAGGAAGAAGTAAAACTGTCATTATTTGCAGATGATATGATTTTTATATATAGAAAACCATACAGATTCCATCAAAATACTATTAGAAATAAACGAATACAGTGAAGTTGCCGGATACAAAATCAATATACAAAAATCTGTTGCATTTCTATACACTAACAATGAGCTAGCAGAAATAGAAATTAAGAAAATAATCTCATTTACAATTGCAATAAAGAAGAATAAAACACCTAGGAATAAATTTAACCAAGGAGATGAAAGACTTGTACATTGGAAACTACAGTAAGTCCCCTACATACAAACAAGTTCCGTTCTGAGAGTACGTTTTTAAGTCCAATTTGTTCAAAGTTAGCCTAGGTACCCAACTAACACAATTGGCTATATAGTACTGCACTGTAATGGGTTTATAATACTTTTCACACAAATAATACATAAAAAGACAAACCTGGAAAAGTACAGCAGTACCAGCTACATCGCTGCTGCTTTTACACTTGCTTCCAGACATGCTGTGCTTGAAATAAAGATACTGTACTACTGTACTCTACACAGTACTGTAAAGTACACAAAAGCGCAACCACTTGTAGAGGATGCATGCACATGACAATGTATGACAGACGTGTGAACTAACTTACATGATTGGACATGTGACACATTCATATCTTTGAAAGTTCGAAACTTGAAGGTTTGTATGTAGGAGACTTACTGTATAAGACATTGTTAAAAGAAACTGAAGACACAAATAAATGGAAAGATATTCTGTGCTCAAGGAATGGAAGAATTAATGTTGTCAAAATGTCCTTATTATCTAAAGCAATCTACAGATTCAATGCAATCCCTATCAAAATCCCAAGGACATTTTTCACAGGAAAAGAACAAAAGATATATAGTTTATATGGAACCACAAAAGACCCCAAATAGCCAAATTATTCTTGAGGAAAAAAAGAACAAAACTGGAGGTATCACACTCCCCAATTGCAGACTATATTACAAACACATAGTAATTAAAACTGCATGGTATTGCAAGACAAATAGATGTATAGATCAATGGAAAAGAACTGAGAGCCCAGAAATAAACCCACACATATATGGACAATTAATTTACAGCAAAGGAGCAAAGAACATACAATGGAGAAAGGATAGTCTCTTCAATAAATGGTGCTGGGGGACTTCCCTGGTGGTGCAGTGGTTAAGAATCCACCTGCCAATGCAGGGGACACAGGTTCGATCCCTGGTCCAGGAAGATCCCACATGCCATGGAGCAACTAAGCCCGTGTGCCACAACTAATGAGCCTGTGTGCCACAACTACTGAAGCCCACATGTCTAGAGCCCATGCTCTGCAACAAGAGAAGCCACCGCAATGAGAAGCCCACACACCACAACAAAGAGTAGCCCCCTCTCACCACAACTAGAGAAAGCCCGCAAGCAGCAACAAAGACCCAATGCAGGCAAAAATAAATAAATAAATAAATTTACATAAACAAATAAATAAATGGTGCTGGGAAAACTGGATGGCCACGTGCAAAAAAATGAAAATAGACCACTATCTCACACCATACACAAATTATTTCAAAATGGGTTAAAGACTTGAATATAAGACCTGAAACCATAAATCTCTGAGAAGAAAACATAGGCAGTATGCTCTTTGACATTGGTCTCAGCAGTATCTTCTAGATATGTCTCCTCAGGCAAGGAAAACAAAAGCAAAAACAAACAACTGAGATTACATCAAACTAAAAAGCTTCTGTACAGCAAAGGAAACCATCAATAAAATGAAAAGACAACCAACCAAATGGGAGAAGATATTTGCAAATGATATATCCAATAAGAGGCTAATATCTCAAATATATAAAGAACTCATACAACTCAACAGCAAAAAAAAAAAAAAAAATACAACCCAGTTTAAAAGTGGGCAGAGAAGCTGAATAGGCATCTTTCCAAAGAAGACATACAGACTGCCAACATGTACATTAAAAGATGTTCAACATCACTAATCATCAGAGAAATGAAAGTCAAAACCACAGTGAGATATCACCTCACACCTGTTTGGATGGCTGTTATCAAAAAGGCAAGAAATAACAAGTGTTGGCAAGGATGTGGAGAAAAGGGAACCCTCTTACACTGTTGGTGGGATACAAATTGGTACAGCCACTATAGAGAACGGTATGGAGGTTCCTTAAAAAATTAGGAATAGAACTACCATATGATCCAGCAATCCCACTTCTGGGTATTTATGCAAAGAATACAAAAACACTAATCCAAAAAGATATCTACACCCCCATGTTCATCATGGCATTATTTACAATAGCCAAGATAATGGAAACAACCAAAGTGCCCATCAACAGATGAATGGATAAAGAAGATGTGGCACATATATACACAATAGAATAATACACAGCCATAAAAAATATGAAATCTTGTCATTTGGGACAACACACGCATGAACCTTGAGGGTATTGCACTAAGTGAAAAACGCCAGACAGAGAAAGACAAATACCATGATTTCACTCATACAGGAATATAAAAAACTAATAAACAAACAAAAACAAAATAAATGAGTAAACCAAGCCAAACAAAAACGAACACATAGATACAGGGAACAGAGTAGTGGTTACCAAAGAGGAAGGGGTGGGGGGAGGGTGAAATGAATAAAGTGGATCAACTGTATTGTGATGAATGGAAAATGAATTTTTGGTGGTGAGCATGTTGTAGGGTATACAGAAGTAGAAATATGAATGCTGTACACATCAAACTTATATAATGTTATAAATCAACGTTACTTCATTTTTAAATAAATTTTTTAAAAACTAAAAAAAAAAAAAGAGGAATATCTCAAACTGATAATTGAAGCTTCCACCTAATGATCCTAGAAAGGAAGAAAAAATTAAGCCCAAAGCAACAGAAAGAAAGAAATAATAAAGTTAAGGGCAGAAACCAACAAAATTGAAAACAGGAAAACAACAGAAAAAATCAATGAGACAAAAATCAATAAATTTACAGAGAGAGAGCACAAGCGGGTAGAGAGGGAGAGAAAGAGAACAGAGATTACCATTATCAGGACTGAAACAGGAGATATCACTACAGACCCTGCAGACACCAAAACAATAATAAGGAAATACTACGAACAACTCTATATACAGTTGTAGGTTCGTGACTCTTCTGTTTTTGACAAATAAAAAATTTTATAATTTAAGGTGTACAACATGTTTTGGTATATGTATACATTGTGAAATGATCAAACTAATTAATATATCCATCACCTCCCATAGTTATCATTTGTATGTATGTGCAGTGAGTATACTTGAAATCTACTCTGTTAGCAAATTTCAAGTACACAGTACATTATTATTAACTATAGTCACCATTCTGTACACTAGGTCTCCAGAATTTATTCATCTTACAACTGAAAGTTTATACCCTTTGATCAAAACCTTCCCTTTTCCCATACCCCACAGCCTCTGGTAAACACCACTTTACTCTCTTTTTCTGTAAGTTTGGCTTTTTCAGATTCCACATATAAGTGATATACAGTATTTGTCTTTCTCTGTCTGACATTTCATTTAGTATAATATCCTTAAGGTCCATCCATGCTGTCACAAATGACAGAATTTCCTTCCTTCTCATGGCTGAATAATATTCCATTGTATACATGTACCACAACTTCTTTATCCACTCACCCATTGATGGACACTTAGGTTGTCTCTATGTCTTGGCTATTATGAATAATGTTGCAATGAGCATGGCAGTACAACTATCTCTTCGATATCCTTTTTCACTTTTTTGGATAAATACCCAGAAGAGAGATTCCTGGATCATATATGGTAGTTCTATTTTTAATTTTTTTAAGAAACTTCATACTGTTTTCCACCATGACTGTACTAATTTACATTTCCACCAACCGTGCACAAGGGTTCCCTTTTCTCTACATCCTCACCAACACTTGTTATTTCTTGTCATTTTGATGATGCCATTCTAACAGAATACGGTTTCTCATTGTGGTTTTGATTTCCATTTCCATAATAAGTACTGATGTTGAGCACCTTTTCGGGTACCCTTTGGCCATCTGTATGTCTTCTTTAGGAAAATGTCTATGCAGTTCCTCTGCCTAGTTTTTAATTGGATTGTTTGGGGTTTTGCTGTTGAGTTGCATGGGCTCTTTATATATTTTGGATATTAACCCCTTATCAGATACATGATTTGCAAATATTTTCACCCATTCCATTGACTGCCTTTTCATTTTGTTGATTATTTCTTTTTCTGTGCAGAGACTTTTTCACTTGATGTAGTTCCACTTACCAATTCTCCCTTTTGTTGTTTGTGCTTTTGGTGTCCTATCCAAAAAACCGTTGCCTCGTTAGGTAGTTTTAATTAGGTCCCATCACTCCCAGAAGTCACTCCCCAAAGGGCCCTGACTAATGTACAACCCATCACTGCATCGACCGTCAGGCCTAGCACAAAGAAGCCGATTAAAACCCAGCTGAAAAGGGCAAAGCACAGAAAAATGGTCTGAAGAAGAAAATGTCCAAATGAAGCACAACTTGTTGGGCCACCACCTGCTACTGCCATGCACTGGACAGTTTTACTTGGGTCAGGTGGACCAGAGAACAGCACCAGCCCCGGGGAGTGCCCAGTCTTCACATATCTTAAATGCCATCCTCCACTCATCATGGGACAAGGCATTATCACTCACAAAGCCTACCATGACCAACTCAGGCTACCAAGCAGGTCCTCGTTTCTCTCTCTCCAAGTTTCAGAAACAAAAGAACCATGATAGGATATTCAATAGAGAATCTTTTTCCATCAGCATCCATTCCAGGATCTATGACCTCCGGGCTCCCACACTGACCTACTTCTGGATGAGATGGCCTCCAGTGTACAACTCATCAGAGAAGCTTCTCCTGATCACTGTTTTAAATGACAATCCTTACCACCTCCACCCCATCCTGGTATCCATTCCAGGTACTTTTCTCTACCTTTAAGCATCATCTAACATGGTACCTATTTTTTTATGTTCTGCCCTCCAAGCCAACTAGAATGTAAGCTCTAAGGGGTCAAAGACTCTCAGCTTTGTTCCCTGTTCTATGCCCAACATCTAGGACAGTGCCTGACACATGCTGTGTTTTCAATAAATATTTGTTGAATGAATGAATGAATGCACATGCAGTGATGTAAGACTAAGACCAAGTTAACAGAGAGAACAGACAGAGGAGCGATCCAACTTCCAGTCTACAGGAGGTGACGATGAGCAATAACTTGATATGCCCATCCTCAGGTGAGATAAAAGAAGGAATGGGACAAATAGGACTCATGAGGCATTCAGGTCCAAGCTAGTAGTACAGTTAGGCGAACAGCTATGGTTTTTGCCTACCTAGCACCCATTTACCCTTCTGACAATAACCTCTGACTTTCCTTTAGGTTCTGCCTGACCTACTTTTGGGGTAAGGATGTGACCTAATTTAGCCAATCAGCATACCCCACACCTTTGCTCATACCAATTGCTTTCTGTTTGGACACATGATCCAATTCAGGAAAGAAGAGTCAATCCCATGATATCTACCAAAACAAATGGGAAAAAGAAACTTCCTCTCCAAGAACATTGCTAGCAATTAAGACGATAAAGCCTGGAGCTGTCGCCGTCACCACCTGGAGCCTAAGAATAAAGCCAACTCAGAAGAAAGCACCAAAGAGAGATGTCAAGAGACAAACTTGAGTCCCTCCCTGGATCCAACCACACCTGAAGGTACTGGGCATTTCAATAATGCCAGCCAATAAATTCTCCTTTTCTGGTCAACTATTTTGAATTGGGTTTCTGTCACATACAACTAAGAACATCCTGACCAGTACTAAAGAACAAGAGGAAAATACATTCTTGAGGTTCTTAAATACCTAGCTGAGAAGCCTAATGTCAGGCAAGGTGTTCCAGAAGGGCCATCCCATACCTTTTGGTGAAACTCATTGCCAGTCTTTTTGGTGAGCAGGATAGGGGCTGAGGAGAAGGTCATGATGCTAGTTTTTTATTATTTGTGTTTACCTTTTGGGAATTTATTCAACAACTCTGTCTCAAGAAAACGTCACTGAACCAAGAGTCAGTTCTGGAATGGAAAGCCCACTAGTTAAGACGTTCTTAATCTTTGATGGGGTCAAAACCCCAGAAAAGTACACATGTGCACAAACACATAATTTTGCGTAGAGTCTCATGGGTTTCACAACTCTAGAAGCCATTCTATATCTGTAACCTCTCTGCTCTACAGAAACTAGGACACTAGCTTCTGCTTGGACTCCTCTGGTGACAGGGAGATCACTACCTTAAAAAGTAGCCCAACGTAATTGAACTGCTCTGGAAAAATTAATTCGTCTTCATATTGAACCAAGATCTGCACACTGTGACTTCTACCCATTGGCCTAAATTTTCCAGAGCAAAACAGAAAAAAAAAATTTCTCTCCTGTGTGTAGCATCTCTTCATTTCTCTGAAGACTGTTTCTAACTTTTAAATGCAAATAATTTATGGGGAGAAATGCAGATGATGTGCCATGCAAATTATTTTACAGTGCCTTGTTATAAAGATATATTCTGCCACCCTAAATATGCCAAACACCCAAATGTAGACGCTAAATTCCAGACAGGCACCACTGCTATTAATCTGCATGGTCTAGGTTTTGCAAAGACAGGAATTACTGTATAAAAATATCTTGAAGGAAATAGCAAAGTTTTTTGGAGAGAGCACTTCACTGAGACTCAGAAGACTTGGGAGTAGTATCTATCTCCCATTCCAACTACCTGTGTATGCTTGGGCAAATCATTTAACCCCTCCCTCTGGGCCTGTTTCTCACCTGTAAAATGTGACAAAACCTACCTCACAGGGATGCAGTGAGAATCAAATGCTATCGTGTTCGTAAAACTTCTAGCCCAAGCCCGGCACAGAGCAAATTCTCACCACAGGACAGCTCCGGAGCTCAGCAAGCTCAGCGTCTCATTCGATGCGCTCGGCACTCTTGCACCAACGGGATTCCCCTTCCCAAGCGGAGTCTGCGCTCTGGGCTCGACTGAGGCTCCCTGGCCGCTCGCGCTTTTCTCTCCTTCTCCAAGATGGCGGCGGTCGGCGGCGCTGAGGCGGGATCCGAGCGAGCCTAGTGAAGGTAGCGGCGAGCGGAGCCCCCACGAGGCCGAGCTGGGCCCCCACCCCCAGGCGGCAGTGGCCCCGCCCCGCCACCACCCGCCGCCTCGGGCCGCGACACCGCCCTGAGGGCGCCCGGGGCCCGTCGCGGCCTAGCCCAGGGGCCGAGCCGGGGACTGGAGTAGCGGCCGCAGTCCGCCCCCGGGAAGGGGCTGGAGCGGGTCGAAGGAGGAAGGCGGGCGGGAGCTGTTCAAATGGGGAAGGCGGGAAAGTGCGGGCCGGGAGGGGGCGTGCGGCCGCCCCGGGGGCCCGCGGGCCGAGGCCGCCCCTCCCCCTGCCCGGCAGTCTCCGCCCTCGGGGGCGCCGGGAGCCGCCGGGACGCGGGAACCCGAGTGGGGCCGCCTGGCTCAGGACCCGGGACGCAGGGTCCCTGGGCTGTCAAGGGGCGAGGGGGCCGGGTGATGGGAGGGCCGGGGCCGCGGCTGGCAGGAGAGGATGCAAGGAGCTTTCCTCTTTTCCTCTTCGCACCTTCGCACAGCTTTATTGAACTAGCTGTTGCTGCAGAACTGCCGGGAGAATCCTGTTGGTTTGCCGTGGGGACCACAAAGACGGTGGTCCTTGGGGCTCTTTGTAGCAATAACCCGGTGTGGTGTGTACTCTTTGCGTGCGACCCAGTTTGAACATACCTTCCGAGTGGGTTTTTCTCCATCCAGGCCCATTTCCCCCCAAAGCTGGTACTTGTAGATATTACTTTATTTTCTGTCGGGCAGAAGAGAACCATTTATCTCCCTGCCTCCTGATGGCTGACTATATTCCCCCATAGCAGAATAAATAAAAAAACCGAATCCAAACTAGAGCCCGTTGATTGGACAAGGCTTGTCAAAATTTGTACCGCTGGATTTTTGGGAATGTGTGTTGTCAGCCGCTCTGTGAGGTCGTCGTGGTTCCGCTCAATTGCACTACAGTGAGGATTCAGTCCCCATCCCAGGCTGTCGGGATCTCTGCAGTTCCCAGAGCTGGCAGGGGCTGTGAGTGCTGCATAGGTAGGTTCGTGGAGAAGGGAGTGGCAAGAATTCGGAGTCGCTGGGTTCTGAGATTGGAGGCGATCTCGACGAAAATGAGAAGACATCCCCTGCTCCTATCCTAGAAGTAACAACAACGACAACAATTCAGAAACTGGCAACTGCTGGATGTGCATCTTCCTTTTCCTGCCCTGGCAATTTGAGTTCCTGAAAGAAGTGCTGGAAGAAGAGAACACGGAATCTTGAGCAAGGCTGTCCTCCTGGACTGGACCTGGGTCTCAGGATTTTGCTTACCGCCCCGTTTCCGAGGTTTACTTTGTCTTTTTCAATACACACTTACATTTTGGGATGAAGAGGCTTGTTAGTGATTGCTGGGGCTCAGATGACCTCAAAAAATCACCTTCTGAAACTTTTTTTTTTTTCAGTATTTGTAATTTGGACCTTCAAAATAACAAAGTACTGTGTCTGGTGATTTTCAGTTTTTCCCTGATTCCTTTGATAATTCTAAAAGCAAAGCCTGAACATCACGCATGTACTTACCTACGAGTGGAAGAGCAGCTCTGCCTCCTTTTTCATCTCCTGAAGAAAAGTCCCACAAGAGCCATTTGATAAGTTGCACCTTTCAAAAGTACACATTTTTTATGACGGCATATTTCTTACTTCCATAAACAGCTTTAAGTAATGAACTTTTACTTCTGTTGTCATTTTTTAGCCCACTGAGAGGAACATAATTGTAAAATTATCCCTGCCTCTTGAAGTTGACAACATTGGATTCTGTAAACTCCAAAATTGGTGGAATTCGGGAGAATGAGCTTTAACACCTGTTTTACACTTGCCAACATTTAATGTAATTACGGCTTCTGTTTTCTAATGTGAATATCAAACCTAATATTTTTCATTTTCATTAATCCTGACAATCTGCTGCCTAACCCTGGACTCTGAATTTATCGTGGATAACATTCAAGACCTGGAAAGAATATCACAGGAGTCGTCTGATCTTATATAAATGTTGCCCTAACTCTGCCTTTCTTCCACACTGTTGCTTGAGACTTCTTTATCTGGTTTCATCTTTCTTCTATGAGTCAGCAACCAAAACTAACCTCTGGGCTGCAATAATATCCTGATTTTAAAGAACCCAGAAGTTCAGGGTCTATCAGTCTGCCCAGGCTGTGAGTGAGAGAGTCCATTGTGTCTAAACTTAGTTTTTTAAGCTCTTGGCTGTCCCAGTTCTTTATTGAATTAGACTTGCCTTCAGGCCCTGTTCGTTTTTTACTATCGGTTATTTAATCTTGTAGTTATAAAGTGCTCTTCCATGTCTTTGTAAAAATTGAATAGTAGCGGGCCTAATTCTAATACATAATGCTGACAGCCAGCACATGTTTTCTGTGCTGCCCTGTGCCTCTGAGGATCAGCTCCTAATTTTCTGTTCCCTTTTACAATTATTTCATGCACTGGCTGTTTTTCAAAGCAGTCAGTTATGAGACCATGAGCACTTTTTCACAGTCCAGTGACATCATTGTTTTCTTTCTCATACTGTCTTCAGAGGTACTTAACTCCTATTCTCACTGTTCGTTGTTCAGCTCTGTTGTATGTTAGTTTTGATGTTACCAAAGGGAAGGCCTGGTTATAAGTCTCAGGACCTGCCTTTGCGTCATACAGAAGAGCATTTTGTTGTTGACAGCAGATTGGTGGACACACTGATGATGTTGAATATTTAAGATTTTTTGCCCATTATTTCTCAAACGTTCTTTGCCAAACTCCATTTATCATGAAAAACATTTAAGCTGAGGTCTCAAATGTGGTATTTCTTGGCATTATCGGCCTATGAAGATTAATGGGATCCATATACTCTTCTAATAAGCTCACTACTTTAGTGCCAGTGAGTGGATGTACTATTTTTAAGTGAATGGATATAATTCCCTATGATGATCCCCTCCCCTAACCCCTTGTGGAGTTACACCACTTGGGTGGACAGGGGATGACAGTAATTTCTATTTGAGAAAGTTTAATGCCTAATGCTGGAACATGAAAAACTGGCTATATTAAGTATCTTGCCTCCTCGTAGTTTCTACATGAGACCTGACCTCATATCACCTTCATTTCCTGTGAAAAGCCCTTTGAGTAAATAGTTCTCCAGTTACCTGTAAAATAACCCAGTTCATTTCTTCACTCTTACCTTGGCCAAGTTCATTCATTCCACTTCTTAGGGAAGTGGAGAAATGCTTTTTTATGTTTCTGAATCTGACTTGTAAATCATTCGTGGTAATACTTCTCTTTCTGTTTTCAACTTAGGCATTATCTGTGCATTGTATCTTATCTGACTTGTGCAAATAGGCCTTTTTTCTTTTGGTTTATTTTAAATGTAACTCTTATGAAATTTTCCCTTGTTAATTCATCTTTTCTTTTCCATAAGTTACATACTTCACTATTACCCATACCTTCCTGAAGGGACTGGCAATGTCTCATTGAAGTGTCCTTCAGCATTTCTAAACCCCACTATAGTGGTGAAGGTAAAATAAAATTTAAGTAAATAACCAGTCAGATCAACTTTTAAGCATTTCACTAACTGAATGAGGACATTTTCAATATATTTAGTGTATAATTTTTAAATTTCCTGAAAAAACTTTTCCTGCGGGAATTGTGACATTGCCTGTCCTAAAATTATTTGAAGAACTTTACCTTCGAGTGCAGTTCATGGCTTGTCATCTTCAAAGTCAAAATGGATGTATAAACTTGAATGCCAAAAAAGTAATTTTAGGGCCTCCCTGGTGGCGCAGTGGTTGAGAGTCCACCTGCCGATGCAGGGGACACGGGTTCGTGCCCCGGTCCGGGAAGATCCCACATGCCGCGGAGCGGCTGGGCCCGTGAGCCATGGCCGCTGAGCCTGCGCGTCCGGAGCCTGTGCTCCACAACACCACGACAGGAGAGGCCACAACAGTGAGAGGCCCACATACCGCAAAAAAAAAAAAAAAAAAATTTAACAAATTTAAGACAATATTTAGAACATTTAAATTTTTGTAGTTCTTCAAATCAGTGAAAATCTTAATAATGATAAAAATTTCATCACCAGTGGACAGATGACAATTCCTCCTTATTTTCACCTATTGCCTTTAAGAAAGGCTTGATAGAGTTGAAAGCTGTTCTGTGGGCAACTAATAAAGAAGTGTGCCTACTTTTACACTTCTCTGATTTTGAGCAAATTCAGAGAGCCCAACAAAATGCATACCAAAAAATTATGCTCTCAAGATCTTTAATATCACTATCATGTTCTCATCAGTTCTGTTTAAATTGCAATACAATAGATTTTAGCCTTTCACCGATTCAATTGGTAGGATTTTGTGGTCTCGAATGCATGGTATAACCTGTCTTCCTCTGCATCCTGCTTTATCTGTGCATTTTGTAACCGTGATTGAACCTATCCCTCTGACTTAATGTCGGTTTTCACCCTGTCTCAGTGTTGTCAGACCTGTTGGCATGTCAGAAGTTCTCATTAATCTTGAAGTATTTTTTTATATAGGAGGTGTTTTATATACTTCCCCAAACAACAGCTTTAATTCATGAATCAAATCAAATTAAGCCTAATGTACTTCCTACAGCTTCATCCCTAGTATATTTACAAACAGAAAGAGGAGGTGACAAGACACTCCTTTATTCCTTGCTGCCCTTCCAGTCTGCCCTTGGATCACTACGCATTTCCATCTGGAAGGTTGCTTCTCCACAGTGATTTCGCATTACAGGAGGGTTTTCCTTCTTTGTTTCTCAGACCTGGTCCTGTAGACGGGAAGGAGCCTGGACACAGGGACCCATTCTCAAAGGCCCGGCAGGACCGCCATGGCTTATGATGACTCCGTGAAGAAAGAAGGTATGACCCCTTAACCTGAGAAGCATTCCAAAGGGGGTGTCCTCTTCAATCCTTGCAGCCCATGGACATAGAGACCAGGACTGGCCATCACAGCCTGGACTCCCAAGTGATGATCCAGAGCACTAGTAAAACTCCACGTCATCCCCAGACTGGGCCCATGGAAACGAAAACCAGGACAGGGTTCCAACACAAGAGTCCGAACCATAAGTCTCTGTAGTCTATTGGGGTGATCCCCTGCAGCACTCGTGGTCCTTGCCAGCTCCAGTGTGCAGGAGTCTGAGGATAGGAGTCACACAGTGGACACCCACAGAGCAGCACAGCACACGAATCCTTATTCTTTTCAGCCTTACCTCTGCAAGTCTGTGTCCACCTGCCAAATCACAACTAAGAAACCATGTCTAAGGATGCACCTTGGGCCTTTGCATAGCGTGGAAGCATTGTTTCTTCATGTTTGATTCCTGTATTTGCAGCCAAGTCATCAAGACATATTCTTGTCCCCTTGGATCTAGCCCTGTGTTCCAGTGGACTTACCAAATAACATGATTCTAATTTGGAAGTGAAGGGACTATTGCATTTCATATGTGGCGATTTGGTTGTGACTTACTTGACTTTCTCATTTCCTTTCCCAAACGAACCTGTGCTTCTCAGATTGCTTTGATGGTGATCACAGCTTTGAGGACATAGGGCTAGCTGCTGGCCGAAGCCAACGAGAAAAGAAACGTTCTTACAAAGATTTTTTAAGGGAAGAGGAAGAAATCGCTGCTCAGGTCAGGAATTCTTCCAAGAAGAAGTTGAAGGTAAATTCTAAACATTTGAATTAGGAAAGTTTTAAACTATTTCGTATCATGTTTCCTAGTATTTGAAGAAAGAGGTTTCTTTGAAAAACATTTAAAAAGAAAAATAAACATCATTCACATCTATTTTCACTATTTCCTGTGTTTTACTTTATTTTCCAAAGTCAGAAATCATCAGAAAACAACATTGGTTCCAAACTGCCTTTGCCTCATCATCTTATCCATTGCTCAATTCTTCTTCCTCTTCAATTCTAGGATAGTGAACTTTACTTCTTGGGGACGGACACGCACAAGAAAAAGAGGAAGCACTCCTCTGATGATTACTACTATGGAGGTAAGGATGGGAAGGGGCAACAGGCGGGAGAAACACATCACTGGTTCTTGGAGTCGGGGTAGGGGAAAGGGATCCAGATGTTGCTGACTCAGTGGCCTATTTAACAGGACAGTGGTTCTTGTTCTGAGTGCCGATAAACCAGTGTGAAGGAGGAGAGGTGGAGGGCTGGTATTTTGGAGGATTCAGCATAGAAGAACAGTCTTCATTTGTGATACACCAGGTACCAGGTTCCTTCTCCCCTCAATCATCCACTTATCTTGTGCCCATTGCTGTCTAGCATCCCTTTTGCCATATGTAGTCCTGGGCCCTCTGGCCTGCACCTGTGGGTTACTTCTCAATCCAGCGCGTATCCACTCACAAGACCAGTTTTTCTTAGCTATATTGTGCACATAGCTGACAAGACTAACTCTTTCCTAGAATGGATTTGTCCTGAACACAGGAACAAATGATGCTTTGTCTTCAGTGTAATCTAAATTGTAACTACTCGTAATCCTGCAGCTATGGTCCATTCTTCTGGGTATGCTCTCTTTGGTTGCTTGTGAAGACTCAGTGAAGAAAAACAACTTGAGTGGCAAGAGCTGTCTCCAGGGTCAGAGGCAGAATCTACCAAGCCAAGAAGCACATGAGCATCATCTCTGAATGTTTGGAATCAGTTGAAGGGCCTCCCCTCCAATCATTCCTGTTAGCCTCTTCCTCATCTTAGTTGGGTGTTTTTGGTGAGAGAGGAAACTTGCTGGAAGTTGCTTTGTCAAATGGACAATTACTTCTCTTGATTATTTCTAGATATTTCGTCTTTGGAGTCGTCACAGAAGAAAAAGAAAAAGTCTAGCCCGCAATCTACTGATACAGCTATGGACCTGTTGAAGGCGATCACCTCCCCTCTGGCAACAGGCACCAAGCCTTCCAAAAAGACAGGAGAAAAGTCCTCCAGTTCTTCAAGCCATTCAGAGAGTAAAAAGGAACACCACAGGAAGAAAGTCAGCGGAAGCAGTGGGGAGCTGTCCCTGGAGGATGGTGGTTCCCACAAATCCAAAAAAATGAAACCACTCTATGTGAACACAGAGACGCTGACCCTTCGTGAGCCTGATGGGTTAAAGATGAAACTTATTCTGTCACCAAAGGAGAAGGGAAGCAGCTCAGTTGATGAGGAGTCTTTTCAGTACCCCTCTCAACAAGCGACTGTGAAAAAATCCTCTAAGAAGTCAGCTCGGGATGAGCAAGGTGCTTTACTCCTAGGACATGAGCTACAGAGCTTTCTGAAAACAGCCCGGAAGAAGCACAAGTCATCCTCAGACTCACGTTCGTCTCCTGGCCCTGAAGGCTGTGGGTCTGATGCCTCCCAGTTCCCAGACTCCCACAGTGCTAACCTTGATCTTTCAGGGCTTGAACCTATTCTAGTAGAATCAGACTCCTCCTCTGGCGGGGAGCTAGAGGCAGGGGAGTTAGTGATCGATGATTCTTACCGGGAAATCAAGAAGAAAAAGAAGTCAAAGAAGAGCAAGAAGAAGAAGGACAAGGAGAAGCATAAAGAGAGGCGACACTCCAAGTCCAAGAGAAGTTCGGGACTTCCCGCTGCAGCAGTGGGAGAGGTCCCAGCGCCGCCCGGCCCTCCGCCCAGCATCCCGTACACTGGAGCAGCCGCCCCTCCCCCACCGCTTCCTGGCCTCCACACAGATGGGCACAGTGAGAAAAAAAAGAAGAGAGAGGAGAAGGACAAAGAGAGGGACAGAGGAGAAAAGGTAAGGCATTTTTTAAAGTATGATGCAGGGTAGGAGGTGAAGCAGGTTTTTCCTTGACAGTAGTAAGTGGACTTGGAATTAAGCAGATGAACCGCTGGGAATGTAGCAAGGTAAACCTGCTGGAATGATATAAAGTAGAAAATATTACCAATGGTACAAAAATAGGAGCGACCTTAATTATTCATGGGTTTTCTTGATAGAGTTGTTCTCCCACCGTGCCAAGCATAGGTTTAGAAATACAGAGGCTTATTCTAACTGGCCCTTAAAATTCACAGAAGGAGCCAAACCCAATTTCTTTCACTCAGCAGCGCTGTCTGGCTGAGGCAGTTGAGAGATATAAAAACATATTCATTCTGTGAGTTCATTGTGAAAAATAGATTTTCAAAATTAGAATGATGGAAAAAAAATTAGAATGATGACCGATTAACAAAATAAGCTAACGGCTTCCCACGAACTGGTGTTGGCTACTTTCTGGTATTCTTTTTAGTGTCCAACGTGTGTGCTCTCACCATTTGAGTGCTTCCTGTGTGCCAAGCCCAGTGCTACCATAGGAGTTAAGAGGTGGAAAGAGGGGCAGGAGGACACAGCTCTTGACCTCAGTGAGCTCACTGTTGTTGAGGAGACGGGAATGAGAGATCAGCCGCCTTGGTTTGATTTCTTTCTCACAACTCAAGAAATTTTCTAGCAGTTGTACTACAGTACAGGGGCTGATGACTGTGTCATTACAGGTTTCCTTTAAAAAATAAACTTTTTCCCCAGATTACCAAAGTAATATATTATTTTTCTAGAAATTTAGAAATTCAGAATAGTAGAAAGAAAAAAAATAATAGTTTTGCCACCTAAGGACAACCATTTTCTTCCTTTGCTCTGCAAAGTTAAATGTCAGGTAAAACCTGAAAGAAAGGCAGCTAAGAAAGAGAAAAGCAAATATATTAAGAATATGGGATTGGCGATTTCATTTCAGTCTATAATTGAGTCACAAGTGATTTTCTCCACTAGTAGGAGTGCCTTTTAAGCAAGTATACAGATCAGAAAGAAAAAGCTGTATCTTGTTTTTTTTTTAACTGTACCTTCTGAGCTAAGAATCAGTGTGAGCATCAAGAACTGAACAGTCCAATACTAGCGTGGGTTTTATTCATTGTTTATTCCAAAATTGTTTCATGAAATAGTACATATCCTGTGTAAGAGTCTGTTTATTCCAAGAATTTCCATTCTAGTGATACATGATAATGCCGTAAACTAATCTTACAGTGCTAAATGGGAGGAGGGCAGGGTTGTCAGAGAAAGCTCTAAAGAAGAAAAAGGTTGTCAGCAGAAGGGAACACATGGAGGCAGAGAGAGGTTTAGGAAGCAACATAGCAAAACAGCTGAACTCTAGTCCTATGTTTCCAACTGTCTGATAAATATTTCTTCCTGGGTGCCTTGGCTACCTCAGAGCCATGTGTCACTAATGGAGCTCATCATCCAGACCCTTAAACATGCATCTCCTCCTCCATCTCCTTCTGGAGTCCACATGTCCTACTAGTCAATCCAAACTAAAAACTATATGCTGATTATTTTTCTCAGTACTTCATTATGAAATTTTTCAAACAGAAAGTATTGAAAGAATTGTACATATGCCACCCATTGAGATTCTTCAGTTAACATTTTGCTGTTTGCTTTATCATCCATCCGTCCATCCATCAATCCATCTTATCTTTGTTAATGTATCTTAAAGTAAGTTGTAGGTATCACACACACACCCCTAAACACTTCAGCTTGCATATCATTAACTTCAGCTCAATACTTGTTTTCTGGGCTTTTTTTAGGTAAAATTCACATATGGTAAAATGCACAGATGTTAAGTATACCACCTGATGAGTTTTGATAAGTTCACACACCTGTGTGACCAAACCTCTATCAAGATACAGCTATTACCCTCATCACAGATACCCAGTGATGTTTCTCATACCCTTTCTCAGTCAATCTCCACCCCTAAAACCAACCACTGTTCTGATTTTTTTCCAACCTTATGGTTCACTTTTACATTTCCCTCTTCCCTGCCCACACCCTCCACTATTTCCACTCAGCTGTTGGGCCTGATACTCTTCCTCTTTAATAACTTCCACACCCTTATGCCCTCTATCACCACTGCCTCATCCCTCCCTCATCCCTCTCATTAAGTACATTACTACTTAATGTAGTAATAAATGGCCCCCTTTCCATTTCTTCCCCCATGCAAAATTCATCTTACTCTGATGCCAGAATGAACTTAAGGACCACTTTGATGATGACAGTTGTCTGTTCAACATCCTCAGAGCATCCTTACTGCCTTTATGTTAGACCCATAAGCTCCAGGAGGACCGGGATCATGTCTGTCTTGCTGTCTACTCTGTCCCTGGTACCTAACCCACAGTCTGGCCCATCGTAGAAAGTCAGTAAATACTTCTTGAATGAATAAGTATCAAAGTCCAAACCCTTGACCAAGCATTCATAATTGTGATTTAGCCCGAAACTTCCCTCTTCAGCCTTACCTCCTGTTAGTCTGCTTTGCGTGTACTGTGTGGGGACCATACTTGTTCCTTACCGTCTTAGCTCCACTCCTTGGATGGTATTTTGCAGTGACCTTCTTCCCCTTGTTTTTTCTCCTTCACATATTGAAGGCCTGCCTTCCCTTCAAAATGCAGTCAAATGCCACCTCCCCTAAGACATCCTGACTTTCCAGTTATAATTAACTTCTGAATTCCCATAACACCCTTGCTATGGGAAGTTGCTGCACTTGTTGTCTTCCTTATATTGGATTCATCTTTGTATATATTCGATTTCCCCTACTGAAGACTCCTTGAGGGCGTTTTAGTTCCTTAGGGACTCTCAGCCACCTTGATGTTATTACCTTCAACTCCTCGGTGTCCTTGGTAAGCATTTTGTGACACATGTCAAATGAATGAATATGTGGATGAAAACATAGCATCGAAAAGGTAGGTTGTAAGCAAATGGTAAAGAATCTTGAATGCCAAAGTAAGGGATTTGGCCATGGGCACTTTGGGGTTATGAGCAGAGTTTAAATATGCTGTAAATGATAATTTAAGAATAAAATGATGAAGCTATACCTGGTGACTTAGACCGAGGAGAGACTTGTGGCAGATCACCCAGGAGGTTATTATAGTCGGAGGTCAGTAATGAAAGCCTGATAGAAATAAAATTGAAGAGACTGATTCAAGAAAGACTCTGAAGAAAAAACTGACAAGATCTGGCAGCTGGGCTTGGCTCTGGGGAGCCAGAAACATAAATGAGTATATAAATGTCCCTTAAGGTTTTGAACCTGGGTGGCTTGCAAGATAAAATTATAATCTCCTCAAGGGTAGGGACTTATTTATAATTCCCCCATGCAGCTAGCAGTTGCTAGTGAAAAGTGAATTTCAGTTTATAGCAAAAAATCTTACTATGAATCAGTATTTGACTGTGACTGTCCAAACCTGAAACCTGATACTTTGAATGTAATCATTTATTTAGCCAACAGATTATTTATGGGACATACCCCATGGTTTGGTTTTGGTTTTTGTTTTTTTGCGGTACGCGGGCCTCTCACTGTTGTGGCCTCTCCTGTTGCGGAGCACAGGCTCCGGACGCGCAGGCTCAGCAGCCATGGCTCAGGGGCCCAGCCGCTCCACAGCATGTGGGATCTTCCCGTACCGGGGCACGAACCCGTGTCCCCTGTATCGGCAGGCGGACTCTCAACCACTGTGCCACCAGGGGAGCGCTACACCATGTTTTTTAAACTTGACCTGTGCCTGAAAATTTCCATGGAGCTTTAAAAAAAATCCTTTCCAAAGAAATAAAGAAATTTTTTAAATCCTGGGTTTTGTTTCAGTATAAAAAAAGAACTATCTGAGGGAATTCCTTGGCAGTCCAGTGGTTAGGACTCTGCGCTTCCACTGCAACGGGCACGGGTTCAATCGCTGGCTGGGGAACTAAGATCCTGCAATCCGAGCAGTGCGGCCAAAAAAAAAAATAGTATCTGAAAGTCCACCTAGAGATAGAACGGAAGGTTTCAGGAATAGCATTCCCTCTGCCTGCAGTGAGCACACACAGAGAGCCCCCTGGTGGAAATGCAGGAGGCCTCTGTGTGCCCTTTCTACCCTAGAATCTGTGACCAAGACTGCAATGAAAATAGAGAAGCAAGAGAATGGCTGGTTTGGGAGAAGAAGAAAAGTTAGGTTTAGATTCCAAGATATAAGCATCTAGAGATTCAGCATAGCTAAGTGGTTAAGAGCGTGGCTATGGAGCCAGACCCCTTGGGCTGCATTCCTGGCTCTGCCACTTCGAAGCTATGCGATGTTGGACAAGTTGCATGACTTCTCCATCTACACGTGGGGATGATGATAGACCTACCTGGTAGGGTTGTTAAGGGTTCAGTGAGGTAATACATGGGAAGGTGTTCAGGGCCTCGGTGTGCCAGGGCCCTCTGGGGCGCCACAGCAGACTCACAGTGGCACCACTAGATTTTTTCAGCATTAACATTTCAGAAAAAACAGTCATACTTGCCATCTGTCAGGTACCTCATGAACTACTAGCGCAAAGTAATTCACAGTTTCAACGTCTTTTTATGTTCCATTCCTTTCAGTGATTGCTGTGATAAAAAGCACGTACCACGTGAAGACCCACACAGGAACCATGAACCAACAAAGTTTGGGAACCTTGGCTTTGCACAGTGTTGGCACATTAGCTAAATAACATTCAATACATGTTAGTTGTTACAGTCATCATCTCAGTAGACTTCCCAGGGAGCGGTGGAAATGCGAGACCTAGAGTTCAGTGGACCACCTGAAACCAGGGTTGGAAGAGGGGCCGTGGTGCTGGAGGAGACACTGAGAGGGCTTAGCATCGCAGAGGGAGGAGGACAGTTTCAAGAACAGATTGGGCTCATGCTTGAGAAGACAGGAGTTCAGGTGTAGTGGGGAGAATGGAAGCCAGGCTGGCAGAGTTCATATGAGAATGAGAAGCGAAGGCAGCAGTGGGGGACTCTTCCTGGAGAATTTTGACTGATACAAAGAAGGGAGATTGGACTCTCTCCCCTATGAATGGTGACACTTTCAGTGTGGAGTTTCATTTAGGGAGTGTTTTTTTAGCTTTTCTGTTTGCCTGTTTGTTTCTTTGTTGTTGAATCCTGCTTTCCAGGAGGAGAGAGAAATCATATGGTGATACCTTGATGATCGTTTCCGCTTTAAGACCATCCGGTTGGAGTGGGGAGCTTTTGGTTTATGTTGGAGGAGCAGGATATGGTAACATTTCAGAAATACCTTACTTTTGGTTTTACTAAATCAGTAAAAGCCCATTCACTTCCACTCAAACTAAAATCTGTGACGTTGCCACTTCAGAGGAATGCCTTCACTTACCTGTGTGTTTCCAGAATGTTCTCATTTCCTCTAAGCAAATGAAGCCTGGCCCAGTGCCTAGTGCCTGACACACTCAGACATTGCTGTTGATCTACTTAATAAACTAAATTCTGAGAGATAGGGCTTCCCTGGTGGCTCAGTGGTTGAGAGTCTGCCTGCTAATGCAGGGGACATGGATTCAAGCCCTGGTCTGGGAGGATCCCACATGCCGCGGAGCAGCTGGGCCCGTGAGCCACAACTGCTGAGCCTGCGCGTCTGGAGCCTGTGCTCCTCAACAAGAGAGGCCGCGATAGTGAGAGGCCCGCGCACCGCGATGAAGAGTGGCCCCCGCTCGCTGCAACTAGAGAAAGCCCTCGCACAGAAACGAAGACCCAACGCAGCCAAAATAAATAAATTAAAAAAAAAAAAAGTTAAATTCTGAGAGATAACTAGACTTGTCATGGTGTTACATAAATTCTCCCTCTGTTAAGACTGACGCTGAGTAACAGTAGCGATAAGTGGTACAAATCAGGAGGTACCATCTCTGAGAGCCTGCTATGTGCCAGGCTCTCTGAGGCATTTTTGCACACATAGGGGTCTTGACTGACAGGTATTGTTAGCCCCCTTTCACAGAGCAGGAAGCTGAGAAGAAAAGACATGGAGCCAGAATTTTAATGGAGGTTCTTTAACCCCAAGGCTGTACTCTTTCCACTGTAGCACATGCCTTTCTAAAACTTAAGAGACGGTTACCCGGTGCCACAACCAATCTTTGACAAAGCTAAAAGTAGGTTCTAGGGTAAGGGAGACTGACATGGTGCACTGGTGTCTGAGATTTGTCCTATGGAAGCATACAGATGTTGAAATGAAGGGGCGGAAAGCTTGGACTCGAGTTCAGCAGACTTGGTTCTTGTTCTTGTTGCTACTTACTAGCCTTGTTCTCTTGAGATTGCTTCCTCGCTTCTCTGCTCACTTGTGAAATGGGGTTATTTGGATTAAATTAGGTGTGCACGTAGCACGCTTGGCACACACAGGGCAGGGCTCAGTCAGTAGCTGCTGTTAACAACGACTGTTGCTTTCATCCCACATTCTTCGGAAATATAAAATATACTTGAAAACATCTTTTTAAAAGTTTTTTTTCAAGCACTCATTTCACATATTCGACTAAGCAAAAGGGCTCTTGTTTATGTTTTCTTTTGCTTTTTAATATTAACATCCACCTTTTAGGAAGCAAACTCTGTAGCTGTCACCTATTTGGAAAGCAGTTAAGAACCAGAAAGAAAACAGGGTCTCTAAGGACCAAAAGCAGGTGTTATAGAGCAAGTTTCCTACAGCTCCTTGGAGCACGTCGTGGGCACCGGGGAAAGGAACATCAGCTGGAGAGGAGTCAGGGGACCATTCTGACCCCGTTGTTTTCTTCGTAGAACTTCACCTACGAGGGTGTTGTGAAAAGCAGACGAGGTAACACAAATGAATGTGCGTACTGGCCTTTTCACACACAATTCTGAGACTTTGTTATGCATTCAGTACATATTTATTCTGCACTTACATTGTGCCAGGCACTGAATCAGGTACAGTGTTAGCTCTCAAAGAGCTCCGTGTGTAGTAAGGGATTGGAAAGCATTCAGAGTGTTGAACCTCAGCAGAGGTGGGTGCAGAGTGCCAGGGAAAGCCTGTGGGTGTCCAAGAAGCTTTCAGGGGGAGGCAGCCCTGAACTGAAACTTAAGGCCAAATAGGTATTCCAGTCAGGGAGTGGAAATTCATGTGAAGGCCCAAGAGGGCATAGGATGTTCAGAGAACCACAGGAGGTCCAACCGGCAGGTTAAAAGTAACCATGTGGAAGGCAGGAAGGGGGCTTTAGTAAATTACAATAATAATAAGAGCTATACTCACTGAGTTGTTCATATGTTCTAAGCACTGCACTACGTTTTTTATCTATGGTGTATTGGTGAATTTTCACAGGAACCCAATGAGATGTAGGTATTATCCTGTCCATTTCACAGAAATAAGCTCAAAGTGAAATAACCTGCCCCAGGATGCACACCTGTTTAGTGGCAGCACAGAAATTTGAACCCAGATTTTTCTGATTACAGGACCCAGAAAGAATGTTTAATTTATATTCAGTGGTGTATTATGAGAGAGAGCAGAAATAGATTCCCATTCAGAATGGTTAAAATAAAAGCTTTGGTGTGAAAACTTTACTGCTCTGTCACCCTTTCCTTTAGCCAGATTGCATTTAGGGATCTGAGTCAAGTTAGTTCAGAGGAGCATCAGATGGTGGCCCTGCCACTCGCTGGGTAAATGACTCTGGATCTGTTTCTCATGTTTAAAATGGCAGGAATGATGGAACTTACCTCGTAGGGTTGCTAGGAGGGTTAAATGAGTTTCTATAGGTAAAGCCTTGGTAACAGTGTCTCCTACACAGTATTAACATCAATGAAGAGATTGGGTTCCTGTCATCAGCAGAAGAAAGCCAAGTTTTATTTTGAAGATTCATAAATGATGTTTTGCCTTAATTCCCAGATGTTTTATCCTTTAAAATAGGTTTTTAAACTAAAATAGGTTCTTAAACCTAAGCTATAGGTTCATAGATGGGCTTGAAGAGGGATTTCTATCAGTTTCTCAAAGAGTTCTATGATCTCAAAGAATTCAGCGTGACTGCTTTAAACAGGGCATTAAGAAGTTGCTCTTAGGGCTTCCATGGTGGTGCAGTGGTTGAGAGTCTGCCTGCCGATGCAGGGGACATGGGTTCGTGCCCCGATCCAGGAAGATCCCACATGCCGCAGAGCGGCTGGGCCCGTGAGCCATGGCTGCTGAGCCTGCGCGTCCGGAGCCTGTGCTCCACAACAGGAGAGGCCCCAACAGTGAGAGGCCCACGTACCACAAAAAAAAAAAAAAAAAAAAGTTGCTCTTAGAAGGTCTGGATATTGTGACACGTATCCTCAAACATTTAAAAAGAAGTTCTGGCTGTAAAAATTACAACTTTGTGAGTCACACTTAAGTGGATTTGTTGCTAGTCATTTGCTGCTAGTAATAAAGTATCCAAGTTTTTAAAATATTAACACTTTGTTAAAGGAGAGTCCATGTTATTCCAGATGTAACTACTGTGATTCACTTGCCACACTGTTTTCTTGCACTAGAAAGTCTAGGCTGCAGTTACTAGCCTTGCATTTAGAGTCACTTGGAAATATTTTGATGTCTCGAGATCATTATTTGTGTTATTTCTAACTATTAATGTAGAAAGATGTCTGTTCCCTGGAAAAAATTTAACCCTTAAGTTCGAATTCCAAACTTTGGATCCACAGGCCTGAGTTGCATCTTAGAGCACAATGGTTAGGTTCTAAGGTCAGCACATAAGGTGAAAATTGTCAGTTTCCCTTGAAAATCCCTTAGGAAGGCTCCACGATGAAGGCCAGCAGTTGCTCAGTCCAACAGAATGTCAGCCCAGTGCACCTGGATTTTACTCTCTTCGCCAGGTGAAGTCACTGGTATATGTTAAAGAGCCATAATTTTATTTATTTATTTTTTCATAATTTTATTTTTTAAACTGTGTCAGCTCCAAACATCAGAATTACACTTGGGTAGCGAGTTACACACACTGAGGGAGACATACAGGAACTGCCTGGGGAAAGCCGATCTCATGCTGTCACACACACTCCAAGGAATGGGTTCTTAGAGCAGAACCACACAGACTGATCAATCCATATCTCCCTCTCTCCGTCTCTCTCTCATAGCCAAACAGAACTTACATGAACTCATGCCTTTCTTTGTAATGCAACCTCATTTTATCTTGGGCCCAGTAAAGGGGGATGTGAAAGGATTGGATCACTTAGAGCATTTGGGGATGTGAGGCTGCTACTAAGTTAAAGGCGATGCAGCACCCAGAGCTCACTTGCGTGGCATCTGAACATGACTAACTTTACCAGAAGAATGCTAAAAATAGGACCTTTACTACTGAAACGAAAGTTTAAAGTAAAGGCCTTGCTGCTATTTTCTTTGTCTGATTTAGGTCAGAAGATTTCACTCTATCCTCCCTCACCAGAATTTCTATTTTTAAAAAATCTTGTATTAGCTTTTTGGATGCTACAACTTCTGTTTTGAAAAATACAGAGGGAATAGAAAGGAACTTTCCTATTGTGGCATAACACATTACCACAAATCTAGCAGTTCAAAACAATATCCATCTATTAGCTCACAATTCTGTAGATCAGAAGTCCAGACAGGGCTCCACTGGGTTCTCTGCTCCATCTCTCACAGGACTGAAGCCAGGTGTTGGCTAGAACTGGGTTCTTAGCTGAGGCTGGAGGTCCTCTTCCAGGTTGTTGACAGCATTCAGACCCTTGCAATTGTAAAACTCATGGCACCTTGTTGTCTTCAAGTTCAAGGCCAACAACAGGAGAGTGTCTTCTGTTGGGTCTCACCTCTTTTAAGGGCTCACTGGGTAAGGTCAGGCCCACTCAGGATAACCTCCCTTTGGGTTCACTCAGATTCAGCTCACTTAGGGACCTTAATTACATCTGCAAATTCCCTTCTGCCATGTAACATAACATGATCACAGGAGTGATGCCCCATCATATTCTCCAGTCCTGCCCACAGTCAAGGGGAGGGCATTTTACGGGGTGTGTCCACCAGGAGGCCGAAATCCTGGGCGCCATCTTGGAATTCTGCCTACCGCAGAAATAACATGACTGAGTACCTACTGAAGTGCCAAACGCTGATTAATTCCCACCTCTGGGAATGGTATTAACCAAGTTTTACTGACAGGGAAACTAAAGCTCAGGGAAATGAAGCAGTTTGTGTAACTAGTAAATAGTATGGTTAGGATTCTAACCTAGCTCTGTCGGCCTCCAAAGGCCAGGCTCTTTCCATTTTTTCACATTATCTCTGATAAATCCTGTCACTTCTCCCTCCCTTTCAATTTATCTGCCTTTCTCCAACCCCACTGTCTTGGCTGTAGGCCTTCATCATCCCTCTTGGGCACTCCTGCAGCAGCCCCCCAATCCCCATCGGGCTTCCTGCTTCTGCTGTTGCTCTGCTCCAGTCCATTCTCCATGGTCCTAACGTGCAACCTGACCATGTGACTTCTTGCTTAAAATACTTGCATCACTTCTTTCCAATGGAGTCCATACTCTTTAATACAGGTTACAAGGCATCCGTCTCTAAGCACTCCGTGCTTCTCTGAGATCATCTCCTACTTCTCTCTCTCATGAGTGTTACCACTCTAAGAGCCTAGAACACCCGTAACCACTCTTCACCTGGCTAATTCCACCCAGCTTTCCAATGAACATTTAACGTCACTTCCTCCAGAGGCTCTCTTCAATTGCCTAATTTGTGAGGTACTCCTCATACATGTTCCTGTAACACCCAGTAGTTTCCCTATAATATTGTTGCATTTTATTATGACATATTTATCTGTCTTTTCTGTTAGGTTATGTGTCTGGTTCTTGGCTGTATTCCCAATGTCTGGCACATAGTAGATGCTCAGTAAATATTTATTAAGAAATGAATGGCAGAATACTTTGGTGGGTTACTTCTTTTCTCTTTCCTTTGCAGTCTCCTTCTTTTTAGTCTCTGTTTTTCCTTCTTTGCCATTGAAATACTTTTAATATCACATGTCAGGGGACTTCCCTGGTAGTCCAGTGGCTAAGACTCTGCATTTCCAATGCAGGGGGTCCAGGTTTGATCCCTGGTCAGGGAACTAGATCCCCACATGCCGCAGCTAAAGATCCTGCATGCCACCACTAAAAGATCCCGCATGCCGCAACGAAGATCCCGCACATGGCAGTGAAGATCCCGCGCGCTGCACCTAAGACCCGACACAGCCAAATAAGTAAATAAATAAATAACAAAATTTTGTTTTTAAATATCACATGTCAGAGAGCAATCCACTTCTCATGCGTTTTATTCAGGATCAGATAATTAGTATAAGGTGAAGCTAAAATGGTGAGAAAAAATGGTGGGCCTTCAAACTTTACATCTCATGTTTTCCACTATTTTATGCTGCTTGACTGCCTTAGAATAAGATCTGGGCTCCAAAAGCTCATCCTCTTAACTACTCACTGTACCCAGTACAGATACTCAATAAATGCCGGTATAGTTTCTACATAATTGAATAAAGTCCTTTATAAGAGTTATGAGAGGAACCCCTTTCTTCACTGTGTGGATTTGGATCTAACATATTGGGTAAGAGTTGTGATTAATTTTGTAAAGGTAGGTTCAATTTTATGTTATAGCTGTAGATAGCCTTGTGGAATAGAGAGCATTGACTTTTCATAGTCTTATATCATGTTTGAGAAAACATTGTTAAAACTCCTTGCAGGTTTTATTTTATGGCCAAATGTCAGGCCTATGAATAAGCTGTTTTTAAAAGATTAGTCTAAAATTTTTGAAGCTAAATTTATAACAAACATGGCATAATTTTCATAGCCAGAGAAGTGCTATCTCATTCAAAGCAGTTTACTTTGGAAGACATTTCAGGGTTGTTTCCATTCTTCAAAAATGGTTTCAGAATTCCTTTTGGAATTGAAGTCTGAGACATCACACAGCTTCTTTACTGTCATAAGTTTTGGCTAGTCTTTGGCCTTTGAGGATAGTTGTTTTATGAAAACAACATTAAGAACTAAGGTGAGGGCTTCCCTGGTGATGCAGTGGTTAAGAATCCACCTGCCAGTTCAGGGGACACAGGTTCAAGCCCTGTTCCAAGAAGATCCCACATGCCGTGGAGCAGCTAAGCCCGTGCACCACAACTACTGAGCCTGCGCGCTAGAGCCCGAGAGCCACAACTACTGAGCCCACGTGCCACAACTACTGAAGCCTGCACGCCTTGAGCCCGTGTTCTGCAGCAAGAGAAGCCACCACAGTGAGAAGCCCGTGCACCGCAATGAAGAGTAGCCCTCACTCACCACAACTAGAGAAAGCCCGTGCGCAGCAACGAAGACCCAATGCAAACAAAAATAAATAAATAATTTTTTTTAAAAAAGAACTAAGGTGAATAAAGTGTGTGATCAGGCTTCATTTAAAAACAAGGTGCAACTCTGAAGTCACAAGACAGGACTGTGTTTGTTGGTTTGTTTTGGTTGTAAAATCAGATTCTTGAGGCAAACAGAAGTTTCCGGTAGCTTTTAAAGCACCAACCAACCGTTAATGTCATTATAAGTGCAGGACCAGAAAGGACTATCTTGGGAGGCGATGGAGGACTGATCATCATGTTTTGATACTTACAGATGAGGTTGTAAGGAAAGCCAGACTGAAGACATCTCAGTTTATTAGATAATGGTTACAAACGGATAATCTTTTCTTTTGAAAAGTAATTTTTTCTGTTACAACATATTTTTTTTCTTTGGCCCATAATGCATAGCCCTGGAGGTCAGGCTAGGCTGTAGCCATTCTCGTGTTATAACTGGCATAGCTGCAGGACCCAGGGAAGTCACTATTTTTCTAAGTTTCCTTTCTCATCCTCAAAATGAGAGATTTGAACAGGTGCTATCTAATGCACCTTTTCAGGTAGGAAAGCTCTTTTCTCCTGAGTCTATGGATAATTGTAAAATGGGATGCATAGTAATATATAGTATCTTTTGTTTTATATATCCCTCATTGAACTGGTTTTGAAAGCTCATTTTGTTTTTGTTTCTCAAAAATCATGCATTGCTTTTGGAATTGTCATAAGTGAAGAATAAACATATTTCAGGTAGTACAAAGCAGTTTGTTGAAGTGAAAGAGGTTCATCTTACGTTAAGTACCAAAGAATTGTCTTCAGTTATTTACTTCTCACCTTGGACCACAAGAATGTGAATAATAAAATAACGATAAACTACAAGTGACGGTCAAAGCAGGATCAGGAAAATTTTAAGATTAGAAATCAAAACCAGAGGAACAATATGAACAAAATTTAGCTCTTGATTTTCTGGCCCCAAAGCAAAGGGAAATTATGTGGTTCTTATTTTCAAAGAAGATGAAAACTAGACACCCAAGGAGAGGTAAAGATTTTCTTAGCACTTAATTCTAACCGAAATATGTAACATTTGTAGAAAGGATGAAGAGCGTTACAAATAATTATCAAGTAGCTGCAACAACCTGAAAAATCTAAAATTAATTTAGCATGTGGATTTTACCTTCTAAAGTAAAACTGATACTCATCTCTGAGTCATAAGTAACATGGATTAAAAATTAATTATCGTGTTTAGGAAAGCTGGTTAGTAATTTAGCACTCTTGATGGAAAAGTGCAGGTATCTTTTTTGTTTTGTTCCCATAGATGCAAGGTTGCTCAACCTGTGTTCTAATTAAGTCTTACCCTGTTCTATTTTTATGTGGTACTAGCCAAAAAAGAAGAACATGTCGGCCTACCAGGTGTTCTGTAAGGAGTATCGTGTAACCATTGTGGCTGACCATCCAGGCATAGGTAAGAACATTTCTCATCTTTAGTGCTTTTACTTTCCATCTGTGTCCCTGAAGCAGTGCAGTTAATCCAGTCAGCAGGCAAACTTATTCCCATAGTATGAAAAGAACACAAATCTCATTTCTTTCCTCAGTTGTGCAAGTCACTGTAGATTTTGTCTTAGTTCACCCCGTCCATAAAGCACAGTACATAAATATGCAGTTGTTTCTTTCCAAGGTTCTACAGTTGACCTTTTCCTTAAACTGCCCTCAGTATAGAGTCGGAGTGAGATGACATATTACATTGTTCATATTTGTCTCTATATGGAAGTTAGTGAGGTGAGAAGCACACTACACCTCAGGCCTTAGACAAGTCACGTACCCTCTGCACATCTCATTTGCCCAATGTGTGAACTAGCTTCCCAACCTGCTCACCAGGGTTGTTGTGAGGCACACTGAAGCACCGTGAAAGACACAGATGTGCTTTATAAAGCACGACCTCGCTCTACATGTGGAAGCACAGCATTACACGTCTGGCAGATCGCTTCCGAGCTGCTCTAGGGAAATTCTTCTTTGTCTCTGAGCTCTCAGAAATTCGGTAAAACTCTAACATCTCTTAATCAGTCAAATTCTCCATAACATATTTTCTCTAACTTAAGTAGATAAGCCCTGTTCCGTGGAATCAAATTAAAAGACGCCAGAAAGATGCTTAAGGAATAAGTCCTTAGAGAGTAGACATGTGAGAATTTGAGCCTGTCTCACGGCCACCAAAACAGCCCCTTCCTTCCAGAAAAGAATCAAGGAAAGTGATGGGGTTTGGTTTGGTTTTCTGAAAGACTCTTGTGCTATTTAAATCTGATCTTCAAGACCCTTTTCCTAGTTTTTGCTCCTATCAGTCGTCTGTTTTGTTTATGGTTAAACCTTTACTGTTTTGGGTTCTTTCTGTTTTTTATTTTTTTTTACTCCTTTATGCTAGATTTTGGGGAACTGAGCAAAAAACTGGCTGAGGTGTGGAAGCAATTGCCAGAGAAGGACAAACTGGTAAGTACAGTTTACAACGGACACATTTTTCATTGCTTTATGCCTTCCAAAATGTGTGATCCTCCGACACACCATCCCAAACAGTGGAAAATGGTTTAGCAGAGGACAATAAAGTAGTTGGCGCCAGTTCACTCTACATGAGGATTTAGCTGCAGGGAGGCTGTCTTCTAACCTCATCTAATTTTTTCCCAACAACCTGACATTTGAGCCAAAAGATGATGTAACTTGGGCAATGAGTCGTGTTAAAAGAGAATCTAAAGTCAGAGACCTTGACCACAAACACCTACTAGTCAGCTGTGGTCTGAGAACTGAGGAAAGTGGTCCACCTGATAGTCACAGCAAATAATAAAAACATGGGACAATGTTTACTAGGTAAGTAGGTTCCAGGTCATCATCCTCATCGACCATTACCAAATAATAAACCTTCCTGTCAAAAAGCTAATAAGACAATGATAAATAGTCATATTTGAATCACAGTTACTTTCCAATTAGATGATATGAGGGTAGTCTAGGCATTAGAATTACCATCTTGCTTTTTTAAGGTACAGCTCATCTGGGTGAAAACAACATATATTTTTCACCCAGGTCAATTATCTTTAGTTTCTGTTTTCCATGTCATTGTTATCCTAGTATTGGTGTTTCCAACCGGCAGGTTAGAAGAAATATTTAAACCACATGGACATTAGGATGAGCCAGATGTTTCCTCTATGATTTTACATTTCAACCTTAGAGTGATCATAGAATCAATGCTGCAATGTGACCATTAGCACTGGGGGGTGTTCGTGGTCCTCTGCTAAGATACTACTGTCACCGCTATCTGAAGCCTGTTCACTGACCCTCCAGCTTAAAAGTTAACATTAACCCTCTGTCTGCTCCCCTCCACTGTTCCCTTTCTTTTCTTCATTCTCCTCTTCCATGACTGCTTTCCCTTTTACTTTTTTTGCCCTTTTAAATTTGTTTGCCCTGATCTGATTGCAGATTTGGAAACAAAAAGCTCAGTATCTGCAACACAAACAGAACAAAGCAGAAGCTACAACTGTGAAAAGAAAAGCATCCAGCTCAGAAGGTTCCATGAAAGTGAAAGGTAGTGACCACATCCCTCTCCTCTTTTCATTCTTTTCCCTAGAGCACTGTGAATTTTGCTTCCTCACTAAGAAATGGGGAAAAGAGCCTATATTAGAAGCAGATCTTGATATCCAGATATTATTACTAAATATTAAGGGTTGCCAAAAAAATTTAGAAAATGTTGTGGGTTTTTTTGCGGTACGTGGGCCTCTCACTGTTGTGGCCTCTCCCGCTGCGGAGCACAGGCTCCGGGCGTGTAGGCTCAGCGGCCATGGCTCACGGGCCCAGCCGCTCCGCGGCATATGGGATCTTCCCAGACCGGGGCACGAACCCGTGTCCCCTGCATCGGCAGGCGGACTCTCAACCACTGTGCCACCAGGGAAGCCCTAGAAAATGTTAAGTCAGAAGTCAGCAAGCTTTCCTGTAAAGGGCCAGAGAGTAAATATTTTATTTTTTTATTATTATTTAATTTTTTTTAAAATTTATTCGGTTGCACTGGGTCTTAGTTGCAGCTCTTGGGCTCATTAGTTGCGGCATGCAAACTCTTAGTTGTGGCATGCATGTGGGATCTAGTTCCCTGACCAGGGATCGAACCTGGGCCCCCTGCATGAGCTTGGAGTCTTAACTGCTGTGCCACCAGGGAAGTCCCTGAGAGTAAATATTTTAAGTCTGAGGGCCATATGCATTCTCTGTCACATATTCCTCTTTGTTTTTTCTACAACAACCATTTAAAAATCTAAAATCATTCTTAGCTCACAGGCCAATATAAAAACAAGTCATGAGCCAGATTTGGCCCACAGTCCATAATTTTGTTAATGCCTGGTAGAGCTCATAAAAAGGGAAAATCTGGAAGAATATTGGCAAGCTTTCTCTATTTTGTCTCTCTTCTCAGCTTCCTCTGCAGGAGTACTGTCACCCCAAAAGAAATCCCCACCCACCACCATGCTGTTACCCGCCTCGCCAGCCAAAGCCCCTGAGACAGAGCCCATCGACGTGGCTGCTCATCTCCAGCTGTTGGGAGAGTCCCTGAGCCTCATTGGACACCGCCTGCAGGAAACCGAGGTGAGGGCACTGCCAGCAGCATGACTCCAGTCGCTTATATAATTTGAATCCACTTACTCATTCCACATACATTCATTGAGCAACTACTGTATGCTGGGTTATGCCAGGTGCTCAGGATACAGTGATAGAGAAGAGAGATGGTAATAGAAACATCTAGAGATTTGGAATCTACCTACTGGCTCTCAAAGTTTACACTAATACCGTCCTATTGAAACAATGGCACAAAAGGAAATTAGACTACCCTGTAACTTTTTTTTCCCCAGTTTTACAGAGATACAATTGACATATAATCCTGTAACTTATTTTTATTTTTTAAAAATGCAATGGGAAAAATGAGTACAAATCCCATGGAAGCTTTGATCGTTATTATTTCTAAGAGAGTTTGGATTTTTCTATGCATTTCCAGCAAGGTTTTCAATAGACAGGTTAGATTGTACAGGGGATTAAGTGTTCCTCTACTGCTTTGAAAGTAGGTAGCAACTGGGAGATTGAGGTTCTCAAGCTCTTCATTTCTCTGCACTTGAATCATACAGTCCTATGTACCCTAAGGAGATCTGTGTCCTTTTAAGCTTCAATTTCAAAATCACTTAACCTGCAAAGCTGTCATGTTCCATTTCTATTACCATATGCAATTTCTAATCATATTTCTCCCTGGCTAACTCAGTAAGTAGTGTAGTATTTCAGTTTTCCACTGGGTCCTAATAGGACATTTCAGCAAAGAAATCAGTCTGAATTACTAAAGCCATCTTTAAGCTGAGAAATCAGTGTAGGGATATAAAACTACTCACTTGTTGAATTACTACTACTTAATTTGTTGAATTATTATTCAACAAATAAAATGCCAAAGGCCGCAAGAGATGAAGCTTTGTCTAAGTTCTTTGGCTAGTTTCTCAAAATTTAGTAGGTGTCAAAACAGCTGCTTTCTTGTAGGCCCAGATATTTGAATGGATATAGATATTTCCAGAATAAAATATTCTGGGATCCTTATTTATTTTTCATATTTAGACATTCTTACATTTCCTAAAAAGTTAAAATTTTAAATGATTTGTGTTTTTCACCTTCCATATTCCAGATTTTCCCTGATGTTTCCATTGAGTTTAACAAATAGTTGTTGAGTACTTAGGCATTATTCCAAAAACTGGGGGGAGTAGAAATTATGATGATTTCGTATCCTCAGGAAACTTACAATCTAATTGGAAAGATAGAATAGATAAATAATTAGCAAATAAAACAAGCCAGCTTCTGTGAGCGGTTGCTGTGGGAGAGTTACATATACATATTGACCAGAAAAGGGAAAGAATGTTGCAGAATCTCTAGTCCCCTTTTTTTTAACATAAGGAACAGTCTTATTACGATATAATTCACATACCATAAAGTTTACCCTTTTAAAATGTAGAATTTAGTGGCTTTTAGTATATTCCCAGATTTGTGGCTCCATTACTACTGTCTATTCCAGATCATTTTCATTACCCCCGAAAGAGACCCCATATACATCAGCAGTAATTCCCCATTCCCCCTATACTCCACTTTTTCCCAGACTTTAATCATTTGTGTATATCTTCACAATTTTGCCATTTCCACATACCACTTTATACTGTTATTTACTTGGTATTTTTTTAATTTTAATTTTATTGGGGTATAGTTGATTTACAATGTTGTGTTAGTTTCAGGTGCACAGCAAAGTGATTCAGTTACACATAAATGTATATTCATTCTTTTTTAGATTCTTTTCTCATATAGGTTATCCCAGAATATTAAGTAGAGTTCCCTGTGCTATACAGTAGGTCCTTGTTGGTTATCTGTCATATATAGTAGTGTGTGTATGTTCATCCCAAGCTCCTGATTTATTTATATTTTTATGTAAATAAATTTATCCATGCTTTCACAATGATGTCCTCGATATCACAAGTGAGATACTCTAATCTTTTTTCTAATATATCTCAAAATGGATTTATATCAAATAATTAATGTTCACCTCTATGCCACCTGAAATTAGTAAACGTACTACACTTTAAGGAACACTAATTTATACAGTTTGCTCATTTAAAGACTGAATACCTGAAACCTAATGAAATTAACTGACCGTTATTACAAGTTTACACAACTCGCTGTGACCGAGCACAGCTTGCCCCACTTCTCAGCCTGCTCTCATTCTGCGGCTTTGTGCCACCTGAAGCAGTTACAGTAGCGCTCGAGAGCAGAGAGTTAGGGGGTCAGGAGAGGCTCTGTGAAGGGGATGTGGAGTTCCAGTGGGACCTGGAAGGATAAGCAGGACTTGGTATCACGGAGCTGTTGGAGAGAGACATCGTAAACCAAGAGAACATCTGCTTCTCGGCCCTGGAGTTTTCTGCAGAGATGGGCCCAAAGAGACCCAGTGGGGCTCTAGACCCCCCATTCCCACTTCAACCAGATCTTTTAGCTGTTTTATATATTGGGGTTCCACTTAACGTTTTATTTCCAGAGGGGTTTATTGCTAAAATGATGAAAAACTAGAAGATCCAATGCATAGGGTAGAGGAAGGCTGAATATTAAGGGCATAGTCCAAACTACAGAGGGAAATGACTGCTCAGGAACTACTGGAATTTTTTGAGTAGGGAGGAATGATCAGAGCTCTCATTTGGTTTTCACTGAGAATATTTTCTATTTTAGATTGGGAGTGAAAAGTGACCAGAATTAGGGAAAAGTTATAACAATAATCTAGACTAGACATGACAAAGATTTGAATTTAACAAATATTTATTGAGAGCTTACTCTGTGCAGAACCCCAGTATTTATTGGAAGGATATAAAAATGAATATGACTTGGTTCCTACTCTCAGGTTGCTTATTGGGAGAGTCGAACATAAAATATTAGCTAGCATTAACTGTAGGGCAAAAGTATGGAATAATATTCCTAATTGCTGTCTTCCGTTGAATGCTCACTCAGGCAGCTTTGGTTCAGAGTGCTGTACATGGATCCTTTCCTTTAATTCACACTGCAACTTTGTGAAACAAAATTTGTGTTCCCTTATTTTATAGAAGGAAAAACAGACTTAGGTTAAGGAACTTTCTCTAGAGTTTAGCCCATAAGTGCTGAAACAGAGCCTTGAGTTTGGTGGTATGACCTCAGGGTCCATGCTTTTAACCCTTTGCTGCCTGCCTTGGAAGTGGGGGGAGACATTGGACAAGGAGAATGAAGGGAAAGAAAAGTCAACGGTGGCAAGGCCTTGAGACTGGGCAGATGTGTGAATGGTGGTGATTTTAGCAGAGGAAAGGATGCTAGGAGGAAGGGTAGGTTATTTCTCTTTACCGTATGTTGAGATTGAGAAATATCCAAAATGAAAGCCCTAGCAGGCAGCCAGAAAGGCACTTTTGGAGATGAAGATGTTGGTAATAGTAGTAATCATTATTGATACTTTCTGAGCACTTCCCAGGTGCCAGGCACCACCCCAGGTACTTGATGTCTGTTGTCTCACTTAATCCACTCCGTGCTACAGATGCTGTCAGTACTGTGTTTTTCAGGCACAGTATAGAAAGCCGCTTGCCCCTCTCGGTGAGTGGGATATAGCCAGGTTCTCAACCCCGCATCTCAAGCCCAGAGCTCATTCTCTGAAGGACGCTTCTGTGCTGCCTTCCTAGGTGACATATCCTCACAGTACTTCTGGTTGAAGCAGATTATACAAGAGCTGGGCAGCATTATTTGTAGCAAGCAATCTTATTTGCTATGTCTTTGAATCACAGAGATATAAACAATATGCATTTTATAAGTTAAATTTTAAAAAGAACAGAAAAGTGGTATCATCCACTATCAAAAAAGCCACATATGTGAAGTGTGTGTGTGTGTGTGTGTTTGTGTTAAATGTTAATGTGTAGAATTCTCATGGTTATCACATTTGAGCTATATTTGTGGAGTTCATAAGAAAAATACTTTTGCATACATGATCTCCACAAATCTTCCCAATAGATGAGGCATTTTTTACGATTTTTCGATATAGGTTTTTTGGGGTTTTTTCCTACTATTCCTAAGTGACTAACCTAAGGTCTCACAGAGGGTACAGTGGATTAGGAATATAGAAAGGAAACCTGGGAATGTATTCTTATCAAAGCAGAGACCTTCCATTTCTGCCACAAGTTTCATAGAACCACCCAGGACTTAAAGAACCGTGCAAGGAACTCACCCAGAGCCTGGAGGGAGCCTCAGGAGTGTAAGTCAAGCTTCAGTCCTCTCCTGTCACGCTCTCCTTTTCAGGGCATGGTTGCTGTGTCCGGCAGTTTGTCAGTGCTTCTGGATTCCATCATCTGTGCGCTTGGCCCCTTGGCGTGTCTGACCACACAACTACCTGAGTTGAATGGCTGTCCCAAACAGGTCTTGGTGAGTTTCCTTGTTTCCTGGGATTTGGGGGGCCAGACCCCTTGGGAGCCAGAGAGGCCCTGCCTTCATGAGCCCTGTGAAGCACAAGCCCATAGGCTTCCTGGATACAGCGTTGCCATAGGCTGTCGCCCCGTGAACATGACACTGAGTGTTGAATGCCTGCCAGGCCTTCAGTGAAACAGCAAACACGCCGTTTCCTAAGATTTCTCTCCTTTGGAGGGAAGCGTTGTAGCCCTTAAGGTACTGCACCTCCTGTGTTGCCTATTTGCTCTTCCAGAGACAAAGAAAGTACAGGAGTCTCCTGCCTCTATTTTACTAGGGTTAACGGGAGAAGCCAGCAGAAAAGCTCCCAGCATAACAGACAACGGCGTGACATCTTCTCTCTCCCTGTTTTCTCTAACTCTAGATTTTCTTTCTCATCTCTCTCCCTTGAATAAAGAAATATGTCTCAGGGAACTAAGGTAAAATACTCTTCAGCTGAACCTTTTTCCTTTGTTTTGCAGTCAAACACACTAGACAACATTGCTTACATCATGCCTGGACTGTGACAGCAAAGACTCCTGGGACAGAAACCTTATCCTGCCTGTTGCTGGCTTGTGTATATGTGACTGTTCCAGATCCCTTCACTGGCATCTGGGTGTAGGTTTTAAATTTTTATATATATGCATATATATATATATCTATATATATAATGTATAATATATACATAGGACTGTAACTACTTTGCTTTTAATAATTTTATGAAATGGCAAAGGTTTAGCCAAGAGGAAACCTTGGCGTGAATATGGGCTTGGGATTCTTCTACTGTGGTGGATAAATCTGCCTTAAAAATCAGTGTAACTTGGGGGCTGGGGGCTTGTTCTGGATGCCAAGTGCATCGCTTTAAGGTCAGCTAAAATGTGATTTTTTTCCAAACTCAGTTGTACCTCCAGACCCATCACTGACCATTTGCCTTACCTGTCTTACAGTCTGAAATGTAATGGGAAAGATTATGGGAAGATGTCAGTTAACTGAAAGTACAAAGCTTTTCAACTTGAAGTGACCTAGGTGGGAAGTGATAACATCGTTCCCATCTGAAAGTTATTGCGATGGCTTAAGTTAACTTAGTAGGGGGTTCATTCCAATTCCTGCTCTACCAGTGTCCATGTCGCAAAACTTATTGTAGTCATTGGTACCATTGGCAGCCTCAGCCGGAGCCAAGGAGATTTGTGAGCCCTGGAGAGGGTAAAGCTGTCAGTGCCACCAGTTGAATGGCCTGTATTGTGAGCTGACCCAGAGCATTTGGTCTGCAGAACTAAGAGCTGGTATCTTCCATTGGCCGCGTCAGCTTAGCTCACAGTTCTGCTGCTTAGCTGCTTGGCGGGTGTGGAAGGTGAGCTTTGCCCAGGCTGATTCCTGGGTTCATCTCATTGGCTCCCCTGCTGGGCAGATACACAGCGTTCTGCATTCCACACATAAGCGAATTGCGAAAAAAGTACTCTGTTCTCATGTAGGGTTATTTATGTGCGTGTGTGAATGTGTGTTTAATTATGTGTATTTAACTCTTAAAACTCTCCTAGATTTTAATTTATCCTGTAAATTTCTGTATATATAATTTAAAAACAAGAGCCTCCACCAGCAACAGCATGTGGAAGATACAGATTTGTCATTTCTGCCTCCCTTCCTTCCTCTGGTCTCCTCTGCAAACTCCAAATCATCTACACTTTAAGGTATCGTGCCCCAAAAAGGAATCATATTGGGATTCTAGTTCTTTAAAAATGAATGATGTCAAGAAAGTAAATAAAAAGGAAGGTTACCATTCCCAGCTGCCCTTATTTCCAAAGAACCAGGCTTTTGCTTCCCAGTTCCAAAGAAAACAGTTGAGCACTTCAGCGTTGTTTTTGAATTCGGTTTGAGAGTCCACGTCAAAACCAAGCTCTGAGGTGACTGCTTTCTTCCCTTGGCCTGGACAGAGCACTGCAGCATCAAAGTAGACCTTTGAGGACAGTGCCGCCAGCCTATTTAATTCTGCTGCATCCTATTTAATTCTTTCCTTTTTTCCCACCAGTGTGGTCACAGGGCTGTGTTTCTTAAAGGTATTCTGGCTGCTTAATGCCTTTCTCACCTCAGAGCAGTTTTGAAATTTAACTGGGAAACAGAAGGAAACAGGAATTCTTGGGAACCAAAATCACGAAGAGCAGAAATCCTGGTTTAATTTTGTGTGTTAGCACCTATCCCACGCCTCCTCTGTACCCATGTCAGTTTTCTCTTTGACACAGGGTATCAAGGAAGGGCCTCGGAGACGTGGATTAGTACGGAAAGAAGTCAGTCCTACCATTGTCATTTGTACACATTAATGAAGTCCTGACGAGGACCTGCTTTTTGTTTGTTTGTTTTCCTTTAAAATCCAAACCTATTGTATTTGTATTTAAAATTTGTACACATTTGTATAATAATCTGTTCCTTGTGGTATTTGGTACTATTAGAGGAAAAACTTTGGATTCAGACCTTCTTGCAATTTTTATATCATTGTTTTATTTTGTTTTTTAAATAAATTCTAGCTGTTTGATCCAAATCCCATTACAGTTGTATAAAGAAATAAAATTTTGTACTTATATTATTAAAAATCACATTTTTAATATTTGTAGTCCAGTGTCAGCTATCTTTTCCCTGTTGCTAACGAAAGTTGCTATGAAATTTTAAACCTGTCTTTCACACTATATCCTACCATAATTTTCTTTAAAAAAAATCCGTTTGGAATAGAGGTCAAGTTTCTGATCATAGCCATCTTCCTAACAAACATCTTGCTCTGTTTCTAGTAACTTTTACGTTGCGGACTCTCATCTTCTCTCTTGCAAACTGCAAAGCCAGTGGCTCTGATAAGCGTAGCTCTATTCATTGGCAAATGAAATTGTCTGTACATTACATTGTTGGCCTAACTCAAGAAATACCTATGAGTCTTGTATAAGAATCACATCCAAATCTTGTGCTAAACCATGTGTTTCAGTACTGTCCTTACTGAGTGATGTTGGATTGGATAGGTAGGTCACTTAATCTTTATGGGCATCTGCAGTCTAACCTGTAAAATAGTGTTAATGTCACTTCCCTGTCTACAAGCCTTGAAGCCAGCCAGCCTGACATGAAGTTTAGTAGTTGTGAACATTCAATATATGAGATCAGACCTTTCAAAGTAAAAATTTCAATTCAAACACAAGGTTGTTAATAGTCATAAATAGCAAAATACTATGATTGGTTGAAAGGCTCACTTCTTACGGAGAGGCAGCAAAAAAGAGACAGCTATATTACTGAACGACTAGAGTGATTGGCATATTTTATCACACTTACTCCTCCCCAAGGCTTTATGAATATTATCCCCCTTTACAAATGAGGAGACAGATGCAGAAAAGTACTTTTCCTGAGTTTATACAGCTACATAAATGGCAAAGCCAGAATAAACACACTGGTACAGTTGACCCCAAAGCTGAGGCTCTCTTCAACCCCAGGCCACTTTCAAAGTTAAATTGTGTATGTAATTCATCAGAATCCTTCCCCATTATATGCAGTCCTGAGCAAATGTGATTGTAGGAAAACTGTCAGACCTCTTCATTGTTCAAATGTCCTTTTGTCCTAGCTGGATTTTACTATACAGACCTCACTTTTCTTGTCATCCTGTTGTCTTTAATCTTTGGAGGCAAAGTATCTTGATTTTTTTGTCTAAAAGTACTTAAAGGATATAATTATGTTACATTTATGCAATATGTCAATTTTAAAGGACTTAAACATTTTTATCCTTAGGAAGGCATTAGTTTTTTTTCTTTTTATTTTTAACATCTTTATTGGAGTATAATTGCTTTACAATGGTGCGTTAGTTTCTGCTTTATAACAAAGGGAATCAGCTATACATATACATATATCCCCATATCTCCTCTCTCTTGCGTCTGGCATTTTGATATTGATATTGCTAAAACACTTAAAAGGAAAAATTAAATTAAAACAGACTTTTTACTAAATGAGTTTGTTCCTGCTAGGAAACACTTTGAACACATAGTTTTAATTAGTTCTGTACTACATTTAATGTTTGCAATTTACATTCCTATCTATTGTATTGACAAAATCCACACACTTCCATTTCTAATATAATAGCTAAATAGCTTTCTGTTTACATAGAGCTATGATTTCACTCCCTGTTTGGGGGTATATGGTTTCTTACCATGAAGCATAAAACTTAATGGCTGTTTTATTCTTGGCAGAAAGCCAAGATCTGCCCATAATCACTTTAATCTCTGCTTTTTTGCGGTATGTGGGCCTCTCACTGTTGTGGCCTCTCCCGTTGCGGAGCACAGGCTCCGGACGCGCAGGCTCAGCAGCCATGGCTCACGGGCCTAGCCGCTCCGCAGCGTGTGGGATCTTCCCGGACCCCCGTGTCCCCTGCATTGTCAGGCGGACTCTCAACCACTGCGCCACCAGGGAAGCCCTGCCCATAATCACTTTAAACCAGAGTGGTGCAAGAAGGCAAGAACTTCTGGTTAAATCACCACCCAACATGGGGATGTTAAAGGTTAATGGAAGAATCCAATGGAAAATCATGCTAAATATATTCCATACAACCAAGCAATATGTTTAAATGAAGAAAAACATGGAAGGTACCTGACATGAAGATCATCTTAAGTGTACATCTCCCCTTATAGTCCAAATACCATTACAGAAAGGTAGATTGATTTAGATTTTCATGCGTTAGTCACTGTGCTGCACAACAGTGAGAGAAATGGACATAGCATCCCAGCCCTCAAAGAGCATCTAGACTACTGGGGGTATGGGCATGTATTAACAGGTCTCATGAGCATTATTAAAACACTTCAAAGCACAGAAGTACATGACGTCCATAAAGCTTTTATGTTGTACGGTAAAGATGTCAGCCCCTATGACTGCTCAGATTAACGGAAGTGATTAAGTTCTAATTCAGGTTTTCTATCGTCCTAGATTTCTGCAATTTACTAGCCTTTCAAATTTAAAATTCACAGATATGCCCAAAAAATACTGAAGCATCCTGCAGTAACCCAAACTACCAAAGCAGTGGTTATTGTATCTTTTGGAGTGCATGTCATTAGAAGCAAAAAAAAAATAACCAATAGATCTAATATTGGTATCTAATGAGTAGATGACATAGCAGAAACACAGCACACGAGAAGGTTGAAGATATTAGAATTACAAAGCTGCGAAGAGCCTTTGAGATTCTTAATTCTTAGCTTGGGGTCCACTGCTGCACCTGAGGGACCCCAGAAACTCCCTGAGGTCAAATTGTATCTCTGCCTTTTTTCTTCAGAATGGCTCCGCTGCTTTCTACACTTTCTCAAAGGAGCCAGTGACCTAAAAAAAGAAAGGTCCTTGACCTAATTCCAGAATCCAGAGAAAATGGAAGCCCACTGTTTGAATCACACAGTAAATGAATGGCTAAGATGGGTCCCAGGACCCACTCGTGACATCTGTGTGCTTTCTGCCACCCTGGGCTCTAGCCCGTCCCTAGCTGCAATTCACTGAGTTGGCTCTCAGTGTCAAGGTGTCGCAAAACCCTTGGCCCTTCCCTCCTATTTTGAGGTAACGGAATCTGGGCTGCAAAGAGGATACATTTTGCAGCCGGGAGACCTCGATCTCAAATAGGAAGAGTCTTCTCTGGGCAGGGAGACAACAGGCCAGAGAGGCTGTCAAACCCAGCAGTGGGTGTGTAGTCATAGTGAGGTCCTAGAGGCTAAAACTAAGAGCGAGAGCTGGAGTCTCAGCTTGCTGGGTAACCTTACCCAAGTCATTTCCCTGGTCTGAGACTGGGTTTTCTGGGTGTGTAGAGATCAAAGACAACGCCCCTAATCCTTAAAAAGACGTGAAGGATGTGGCTTAGACCCAAGCGCCCCAGGCCCGCAGCCGCCCGACGTCGTGCGTGACGTCCACCGACGCCGAGTAAACCGCAGTGAGGTCATCGTCCTCCGCCTCGAGGCGCCGACCCTCCATGTCAGGGGCGGGGCCTGCGGCCGGCTCCAGACTCCCTCTGCCCCGCCCCAGCCGCGCCTCCTCGAGGACCGTCCGGCGCGTCACGTGACGGGTCCGGCGCTCGCGGTTGCTGTCAGCTGATTCCCCGGCTTGGTGGCAGTGGCAGTGGCAGCGGCAGCGGCAGCCGTGGCGATGGACTTTCTCCTGGGGAACCCGTTCAGCTCTCCGGTGGGACAGCGCATCGGTAAGTCCCCGGGGCCCGGCCCAGCCCCACCGCAGGGTTCCGCGCCCGGCACCGGCCCCCCGGCGCGCCTCCAGGTCCCCAGTTACACACCTGAGGGAGGCAGGGAAAGGAACGAGGCTGGAGTGTCTCTGCCTGACCTGGCCCCGCCCAGCCGCCCGCCTGCTTTGATTGACAAAAGCCGAGGTCCACTAAGAAGCCTCGGCTTGTGATGGATACCGACAGCAACCAATAGATAAAGAGAGAAGGCGGGTCCTGGCGGCCGCGACTCAGCCAATGTGCGGCTGCTAGGGTCGCTAATCAAGGGAGAAAGTTTGGGGGGTTAAAGGGACTGCGTGGTTTTGCAGTCCACGGGCCCCTCGAATGTTTCTCTCGTCGCCTCCCCGGCGCACGTCGCGCCGCCTGGGCCCTTGCCGTCTCATTCCTGGCTCACTCGGCGCTGCGGACACGGATACCTGAGAAGGGCTGGAAGTCCATTCTCCAGGACCAGGAGACAAGGGCTTGGCGGCTGGGTTGGCGTCTTGCTGGGAGGGGGACAGGGAGCCCTGCCTCCCCCGGGCCGGGGCTAGACGCTGAGGAACCCGCTCCATGAGGAAGCCAGGCCAAAGCTTCAGGACGTGCCGGCCTTGGCCGCCCTCACCAACCGGCATCAGATGGACCGCATGGAGTCGCAGACTCTGAGCTGGGAGTGATCTTAGAAACCACCTGATTCGGTCTCCCTCATTTCTCAGTAGAGGGGACGGCCAAGCCCTGTGGCAGAGACACAGGCTCACTCAGAGCCCAGATCTCCTGCATCTCTCGCCCCCTATTGACGGGAGACTTATTAGTTCTGTGACGTTGCCTCTGTAGGGAGGATTCCTCACCTGTGATTAGGGGATAATAATGATCCCTACCTCCGTGAGGTTGTTGTGTAGGTTAAACTCGTTAATAAATGTAAAGGACTTAGCGCCTGGCACGTGGCCGATGCTATATAAAAGAAAGTGGTAATATTTATTATTGTTACTGAGACACTGCCAAGTGAGGGTCTGGAATTCCTGACAATGGCTGGACAGTTGGTCTCATAGGCAGTCATTTCTGCCCACCAACGCAGAGAGGACCCACAGGCCATGGCCCAAACCGCTAACACTTCTCCAGGGCAGTCTGGGTGTGCCTCCTTGCATGAAGAAGCCCAGGGCAGTACTGTGAAACTCTCTCCAACTTTTTGACGGTTTTTAGCCTTAAGTTCAAACTGGGAAAATTGGATCTTTTAGACAAGATATTCTTTCCATTCTTACTATCTTGGAAGCCAAACCTCGCTTAAGTCTGTTGACCCAGCTCTGTTGAAATCGCCCCCGTGGCCATTTGCGGCTCTTCTGAGGTTTTGTAATGAAATGTCTTCAAGAGGAGGCTGTCAGTAGAGAATTTACACACCAGGAAGCTCCTGGATGAGAGAGGGGAAGCTGTACCTCTCAGGGCCACCTCCCTGCCCCACCTACTACAGACACACACACACACACACACACACACACACACACACACACACACACA
>NW_020837952.1:52651840-52828229 GCF_003676395.1 Aethalodelphis obliquidens
CACACACACACACACACACACACACACACACACACACACACACACACGTGAGTCATTGTTTTGGAGCTGAAAAGAGAAGCCAGCTTGTCTCTCATCTTTATTTCTCTAGCTGCAGATACCACTGCTTTCATCACATGCCAAGTTTGAGACTTCCTACCCCTCCCCGCCCAAAAAAATTCTGGCTTTCCCAGTCAGCCACATGTGCCTGAGCCTCTCTAGAAAAGCTCGTCTGGACTCTGGGCTTTAGATGGTCAAAGAAAACAGTTTCTTTTCTTACCCTGAAAGGTCGCCTGTCTTGGGCAAGAGATAACTCAGTCCAAAGAGTTACTAACCCTTAATACCTTAGAGCACAGAGCAAGCATTACTGCAGGAACAGTCCTTACCCTGGGGCTCTTGTGACCCAGGGCTCTCATCAGAATCCCCTGGAAGACTTGTTAAAGCATTGAAGGCTGGACCCCATCCCCAGAGTTCGTGACCCTATAGGTCTGAGATGGCCACTGGATTGGAGACCACACATTAAAACCCTCTGTTCTAGCCCATCCCCTTCATTTTATACAGGAGACTGAGGCCCAGAGAGGGGAGGTGGAGACTAGGACTCACCCAAGGACCCCAGTGAAGTGATAGGAAAGCTGAGATGAACTGCCCTGAGCCCCTGATATCTGAACCAAAGCTGAAGAAGCTCTAAAAGTAGGATTAAATGAAGAATGTCTGCATTTGAGTTAATACCCTCAGTATTCCTTTTTTCTTTTCTTTTCTTTTTTCTTTTCTTTTTTTGATAAAGAGACGGCAACAGCCCTGATTGGCTGTGATTACTATTACTAATGACCTAGTATTAGCTGCTTGCATTTCTGTAAACTGCAGGGGTGAAATAATCTCTTCTCAAGCCTGCCAACTCCATCTCTCTGTTGAGAGTAGAGTCCTGTCCAGTTGGCAGCCCTGAGCACCGTGGGTCCTGACGGTGTTAATCAGGGGTGAGTGTCTCTCAACTCACAAAGTCCCCAGCCACCCACCTACACCCCTTTGTGCTTGCTGCTCCCTCTGCCTGCTCCCGGTGCATCCTTCAAAGCCCCAGGCATCGTCACCTCCTCCCTGAGGCTTTCTCTGACCCCTTCAGATCCAGCCATTGCTTTTGTGCCCTCCCATCACCCTAGCTCTGCAGGCTCCCTCACTGTCTGCCTTTGGACTCTGAGCCTCTGCTCCTTCCTGGGTGGAATGGGGGTTATACCAGCATCCACCTCTCAGGATGGTTGTGAGAGTGAAGTGAGCTGCTCCGTGGACAGGTCCTGGCACATTGTCAGTGCTGGGGAAACATCATTGTCATTTTTATTATTTTCACCGTCATCACACTAATAAAGCACTGTCCCATTCTGTTAGTAGTTGTGCATGTGTCTCCCCGGCTAGCCTGGGCTTCCTGAGGGCAGGTGCTGTACCTTACTGATCCAGACCCTTGGCTCTCAGCATGGTGCCTGGCGCACAGTAGGAGGAAAGAAAAGAGAAAAGGAAAGTAACAGTTTGTGAGCAAATGCCAGGTGCCCCGCTGGTATCACGACCCTGTTGTCGAACCCAAGTTCGTGTGCCCAGTGCACAGTGAGGCTAAACAAACCAAACAGTTCGGAGCAGTGAAAGGTTTATTGCAAGGGCCAAGCAAGGAGAACGGGCTGCTTGTGCTCAAAAGACCCAAACTCCCTGATGGTTTTCAGGGAGGAGTTTCTAAAGGCAAGATTGGTTGCGGGGTTGGGGGGAGTGCCGGGTCTGTAACTTTCCTCTGATTGGTTGGTGGGGAGGTGACACAATGGTGCTCCAGGAATCTCAGGCGTCAACATTCTGGTTCCCTCCACTCTGGGGTCTGCTTGTGCAGACCTGAAGTCACCATCCTCCCCCTGGGTGGGACCCGCAGGTCCAGCAGAAGAACTCAGAGATTTGTATCAGATTGTTAAGTAAATCCCTCGAGGAGGAGCTGGGACTCTGCTTTATCGCTGCACCAGTGTTTCTTGACTGCCTTTCCTTTGTTTCTGCCTTCCCTCCCTTCCCTAATTAGTAACTGTTTGAATCTGCACTTTGGCACTCGGGGAGATTTAGGAGGCTGAAGCCTTTTTCCCACAAACAAGAAATAAGGAAGGGAGGGAAGGGGGACACGGAAAAGCTTTTGTGCCCGGAAGGACCCCACAGGGTCCCGCTCAGTTTCAAAGCCCCCTTTTCTTTGATATTCGTCAGGACGAGAAAGGGAATAGTTTTGGATGGAGAGCTTAATCAGGAATTCGGCAGAGGACGTCGGTTTTAGGGAGACTCAGTTTCAACCCTGCAGGGTTTTGCTATTTTTTCCCATGTCACTAAAGGTAAGTCTGAAGGCAGGTGTCACTTCCCAAGGTCTCACAGCTCAGTAGAGTCTCTGGCTGCAAAGCTGAGGTCCTCTCTCGTCCCCTCACCACACTGCCTCTGGCTGATCAACACCTGTTTGGAATATGCGGCATCCCAGCCCTCCAACATACAGTTATCGTTTGACCCACAGACTAGCTTTTCTGATTGCAATGCACCCCTGGACCTGTGCACATTTCCACGTCACTCATCTGTCCACTAAAGAAAAATATGCACAACCTAAAAGTTGAGAATTATGTTTCATCTGGAGACCTTACTGAGGATTACAGCCTGCGAGGCAGCCTCTCAGCTAGCTCTGAGGGACTGCTCCAAAGAGGTGAGGGAGGAGCCAGGACATACAGGAGTTTTTGCTGGGGGGAAAAGAAAGTAGTCAAACATAAAAAGATTACTGCTAATCACAAAAAACAGACATCTCAAGTTAATGATTTTAGTGCTTTCCTCTGTGTGGGAAGATGCAAGAGTCTGGGCTTATTGAAATCAGTCCTTTGACATGCATCTTCAGTATCTAGTGCCAATATCCTGTTTTTCTCCACCCTGAATTCCACTCAGGTGCACCTTTGGTGAGGGGAGGGTGCTGCAGTGGCCAGAGGCTTGATGGCCACAGCTGCCTTTGTTTACAGAAATGGCGGGTGACATTTTTTGTCCGCACACCCTTATCTATCAGGAGAGCTTCCCATTTCCCGTGGGCAGCAGCCTGGGGCTGAAAGGATCCCAGATAGCTGAGTACTAGCTGGTGTTGACACAGCCCTCTTCTTCCAAGGATTTAAAAACGCTTCCCAGGTATTCTCTGAGGACAGCCCTTACTGGCTGTGTCTTATAGAGAGACGTCAGAAGGCAACCCAAGAACCCCATATTCCACTTCAGACTGTCGGCTCACCCCTGGCCCTTTGAACTAGAGATGCAGGTGACTCAGGAGAGCAAGCCGCAAGCAGCAGAGACTATAAACATGGGCAGTGCCTGGGGACCAGCCCCGGGCAGCGGGTGCGGGAGAGCAAGATGGACCAGGCGGAGAGCCCAGAGCCTAAGACTGAGTCCTGGGCTGGACGGGAGAGGTGAAAGGTCGGGGAGAGCCACGCTTAGTTCCACAAAGGCCAAGCCAGGGCGACCACCGGAAGGCATCATAGGTAAGAGACCATAGGCATTAGCAGGAAGAGAACACCTCGGGCCCTCGGGGCTGCCATTTGGGGGTGATGAGTGGAAAGCAAACTGGACAGTCAAGCAAGGTTGTCAAGGGGACACCAGGCGGGGCGGCGGGGACCTGGGTCCCCCTGCAGCTCCACTGCTGACTATGTCACACTCCTTCTCCACCGCCTCCCTTACCTGTCACACAGAGGTGCCACCGTCCTCCCTCTGTTTCCCAGAGAATTGAACAACTGAGGGGACGATGAGGACAGGAAGGATTGATGCTGGAGGAAAGAAGCACACGGCTGGGCATTGCAGAGGGGCGATAGAACCGACTGCACAGGCTTAGAGGGCAGAGTGGCTGGTTGCCAGAGGAGCTCAGTGCCAGCGCCTTTCACAGTGGGCCTGGCTGCCTTGTTTGGTGGTGAGCTCCCTAACCCTGGAGGTATGAAGGCAGAGGTTGGAGGGGAGGGAGGCTGTAAGGAGGATGCTGCATGGCTGGCAGGGTAGACTAGACCAGGATTTGCAGACTTTAAAGGGCCAGATAGTAAATATTTTGGATTTTATGGTCCATATGGCCTCTGCCGCAAATGGCTAAACTCTGCCCTCAGAGCACGACGGCAGACAGACAATAAGTCAATGAAAGGGCGTGACTGTGTTCCAATCAAACTTTATTTATGGACACTGAAATGTGAGTTTCATATAATTTTCACGGGTCATGAAATTTGTTCTTCTTTGGATTTTTTTCAACCATTTAAAAATGTAAAGACCATCCTTAGCTTGTGGGCCATGCAAAAGCAGACTGCATTTGGCACGTGGGTTTATAGTTTGCTGACCTCTTAGCCAGAGGCAGAATGATTAAGTTATTTGTTCTTCAAACTGGGGTCCCAGAGCACCCCTGTCAGAGATGTTTGAGGATGCTCCAGCCCTGGACCCCCTGAGTCAGAATCTCTACCGCTTCCCACTCTGTGCCGTGGGGAGCCCTTGCATCTTGAATCTCCAACTCCTTGATCCATAAGTGCTGGCGCCAGGTTAGAACCCAGAATTTCTGTCTTAAGGATAACAGGGACAAATGTCTAGAAAGGGCTTTGTGTCAGCTAGCCGCATGGTACACAGTAAGGCATCCAGGATGTGCTCCTGAGTCAGGCCAGGTGGTCTGAGTCCTGGTTTATCCTTCCCCTGCTTTGTTACCTGGAGCAAGTTACTTAACCTCTCTGTTCTCCAATTTCCTGTCTAAAAAATAAGGATAATGATAGCACGTATCAGTTGGGATTGCTGCATTGCTGTGTTGGGAAATTGTAGTATTGTCACGTTGTGAAGCATTTGGCCCGGTGCCCGCCAGACTGTAATTGTCCATAATTGTTAGCTGTTGTGATTTTTTACCCGGTATTATCATCATTGCTGGGATGTAGTCTAAGTTCGAGGCAGAGCCCAGGTGCCCACCCAGGGCCCTGGCTCCAGCACAGCCTCTGTCTGGTCTTGGTGTCACTGGGAATGAGCAGTCGCAGGCTGGGTGGCAGCCACAGCCACAGACAGGTCAGGTTTCAGGCTGCGGGGTGGAGCCGGTTCTCACTTGGGAATTAAAGCCTTTGCCTGACCCTACAGATGGAACTGGTGAATAGGTTTTGTTCCCTCCCTGAGCTCAAAGAAATAAGAGTAAAGTCCTGGAGTTCCGTCCTTCTGGTTTCAGAAAAAAACAAAAACCCTCAGTGTCTTCTAATTAGCTTGGGACCATCACCCCGTGAGAAGCAGGAGGATTCAGGACAAGTTAACTCTTTACCTTCTTACCAAGGAGGCCTCCGTCTAGGCTAGCACTCTCCAGACTTCTGCCCTTCGTGTACCACCTTTATGATATGTGTCTGCCCTTCATGTACCACCTTTAGTTTTATTTTCAGAGTGTTTTCCTTTTGTTCACTCACTTTTTAAATTTGACCTTATCCTGTGTAATTATATCCTGAAATCATGACTTTGATAAGCTAGTTTGTGTTTTTTCCCTTCTACTCGACGTTCAAGTAAATAGGTAACTCTAAAAATGTCTTTACGTTTGCCCATGAGCGCACCTAGCATGTTCCCAGGTGGCACGTTTTGACCACGGGGACGTCAGCAGTCTGAATAGGGTCAGAGCTTAGACCCTGCATCAGAAGATGTGGGTTCAAGTGCCAGCTCCTCCCCTTCCCAGCCGCATCCCGCAGGCAAGTGACAGAACCTCCACCCCCACGGAGGTGGGAAGCTTTGACAACTGAGAAAGCACCAAAAAGTGCCACAGAGAGCCAAGCAGCTGTGCAAGACCCATGGGGAGCACCTGGGCTTTGCTCCTGCAGGGGAGGTAGAGAAAGGAAGGAGGGAGCCGGAGGGCGGGGGGGGAGCCAGCGAGGCCACACAGGCTGAGACCAGGAGAACTGAAGGACAGACAGAGGTGTCCCCTGTTCCAGTGGAACTTGTTTGTATTGATGCAGGATAAACCCTTGGGGTAGTTAACTTCATGTATCAACTTGGCCAGGCCATGGTACCCAGATATTTAGCCAAACGTTAATCTAGGTGTTTATATGAAGGTATTTTTTAGATGAAATGAACATTTAAGTCAGACTTTGAGAAAAGCAGATGACTGTCCGTAGTGTGTGTGCGTCTCATCCAATCTGTTGAGTAGAAGAAAGACTGGCCTCCCAAGAAGAGGGAATTCCGCCAGCAGACGACCTTTGGGCTTAAGCTGCATCTGTCCTCTGGGTCTTCAGCCTGCTGGTCTACCCGGCAGATTTTGAACTTCCCAAGCCTCCATAATAGCACGAGCAATTCCTTAAATCTCTCGATAGGTACGTACATACCTACATACATACATTTGTCAGTAACATCTTTTACATTCGTGAGTTGGGGGAACAAAAAAAGAACATCATATACACCTTGGCCAGCCCCTTCACGCCTCTACTTTCATGGCCTTGCTCCTTCTTACCTAGATAGTTTTTTAAAAGCCATCCTTCATCTAACTGAAATTTTCTTCAGTTAGGTACTATAGTTAGTTATATCAACTTTAAAATTGTGGGTTGCCAAAGTTATGCCTCTGTAAAGTATTTTAGAGTTCCTCCTGTGGCCTGTGGTTACAAAATGGCAGGGGAGAGGCAGCCAGGGCTTTGAGGAAGGATGGCTCAGCAAGTTAGGAGACGGATGGAACTTTCCATGCTAGGTCTGGAAAGAGCTATTCGTTTGGAAAATAGGCTTCAGGACAGTGCTGGCTGGGGAAAAATGAATGGCTTCTGCATGTATGTGATTTAAAAATCTATTTTATGGGAATGCTTGAAATTTTCACACAGTGATTTTTAGGTTGATATTTTTGTAGTTGGTAACGTTTGTTTTGGTGTTAGCTGCTGTGCTAGGTGGGATGCAAAGCACATGAAGTGCATTCTCTCATTTCCTCCTCACATAACGCTGGAAGGTGAGGGCTTTAGTTATCCCTATTTTGCAGGGGAGGAACGAGGGCACAGAGAGGTTAAGGAATTCACTCAGGGACACACAGCTAGTGAGTGCTCCAGTCAGGACTTGCACTGGGATTTGTCTGTGTCCAGATCCTACTCTCCTAACTTTCCCGCCTCATTGCTTCCCCTTAGAATTGAAAGGGACCTGGCGGGTTTCCTTTAGAGTGAAAATGTCTGGGTTCAGGGTCCATCTAGGATGAGTTTGTTCCTAATGGTTCTTTCTGTATTTCTCCACCCACCACCCCAAGCTTCAGCATATTGGTTTCCTCCTCTTGCTAGCCCCCACGTAACAGAGAGCACAGGTGAAGGCACCCTCTGGTGCTGCCTCTGTTACCAGGAGAGGAAAAACTTCCCCAGGAGCCACTGGGAAGAAAATTCCACCCACACCTCAGTGGCCAGAACACAGGGCCTCTTCTGGCTGCAAGGGAGGCTAGAAAAGCTAAACAATGTGGGCCAGTGGAGAGTGTCTCTCACAGCAACAAGCTCTGCAGGAGTCAGTTCCATGCAGTAGAGTCGATAAACATCCAATGTAGTCACAGGGTGAATTAACACAAATACCATATCCCATGTGGGCAGGTGAGTGGGTTCCCACCCTGTTTCCAGGAGGACAGCACAGCTGGGTGGTGTCCCAGGTCCCAGGGGGATCGGTGGGAACGGTGAAGGCTCTAGCAGTCACTTCCAGAATGGAGTGGTCACAGGAACTGAGGATGGTAACGTGGAGGTCAGATGAAGGAGGCACACGGTGCTTTTTAAAAACATTCGCAGGACTGCTGAGCTGAAGAAAGATTAGGATTTCTGCACAACCGCTACTAAGGGATCAATGAGGCCAAAGGGTGGGAGTACTTCATTTAAATTAAAGTGCTCTAAGGGCTTACGGTCGTGGTGAATACGGCCTCATCCTTCATTCAGTCATTCATCAAACACATCCTGCAGGTTTTTCACAGGCCCGGTCATCCTGTGTGGTGTAGAGAATTCAAGGACTCACAAGCTGTAACCTCCACCCTTGAGCTCACAGCCTAATGAGAGAGACGTAGAAACAAAGAAGTAAATGCTATAGGGTTATTGTAACACTAAGCAGAGCTTGTGGTTGTGGTGTGCGCAGAGTGCCGTTGGCCCAGCGTGGAGGGGAAGGCCCTCTGGGGGTCAGGGCAGGCCCCGCAGGGAGCAGCGGGCAGAAGGCCCAGGCGACGGGAGGAGGAAGCGGGGAGAAGGCCGGTCTGCACGCCGCAGGCTGCCACCAGGCTTCGGGGTACCTCGGCTGCAAGTGACCGAGAGACAGGCGAGCCGGCCCCACGCGCTGGGCTTACTTGGCAAGAAGTCGGAAGGTCGGCAGTTCCAGGATTGGTCTCACAGATCCACGATGTATTGCAACGTCCAGGCTTTTTCTTTCTCTGTCCTGAATATGTTGGCTTTGTGTCCTGAGCGTGTCACCTCGGCCCGAGCTCCAGGCGCCATGCTCCCATGCTGGCTCCCAGAAGAGAGGACAGAAGGAGACCGGGGGGTGGGGGGGTGGACAAGGCTCTCCCCTCCCCGACAAGGCCCCGCCGACACCCTGTACTCCCCAGGGATCCGGACTGGGTAGCTCACCCACTCCTGGACCGGGCTCTGGCAAAGGGGAGAGAGGTTGCTGCTTTGGGTGGGGAAGAGGAAGGAGCGGCTGGGGGGCAGGCTAGGGGGTGTCTGTGCCTGATTCCCTCTGTCTGGCTTTGAAGACTGGTCTGCCAAGCCATTGGCATCATTGCCTTTCTCCTCCAGCTGCCTTGCTCCCTCCTGACCCTCAGCCTCCCTTGGGCTCCTGGATCTTTCCCCGTGTCAGCACGGCCTTTTCTCCCTCCTTCAGGTCCTTCAGACTGACCCTCAGGCCCCTCGTCTCTGCTCTTCTTCCCGTCATCCCTGAGGTTTCATCACGGATTCATTCATTCAGCACGTGCTCTTCCTCTACCAGGAACGTCCCTCCTCACCTTCCCCAGCCTGGCAGCTTGTGCTCTGTGCTCAGTTCAGTCGGCACCTCCTCACCGGAGCCTTCCCGGTTCCCCTGAGGTGCTGACCCCCTGCTCCCGGCTTCCACAGCGCCCCAGACTGACCTCAGTCACATCACCTGTCATTTTGCACTGAACACGCCTGTCCAGCTGTTCTCACTGACCGCTGTAGGGCCTCCCTAAGGGCAGGGATTCTCTTCTCCCTCTTTGCCTCTCTAGCACCTGGCACAGGGCACAGGCCTCTCTAGCACCTGGCACAGTAGCTGCTCCGAGCGTGTCGTAGGACGGAGAATAGATGGGCGGGAAGAGGGCATCTAGGAGGCAACTGGGGGGCAGATGGGATAAAGGGGTACTGGGCAAGGGATGGAGGCAGCTGGTGGGTGGGGGGAGTGGAGTCGAGCAAAAGGGTGGGTACTACTTACAGCAGATTCCAAACAGCATATCATTTCGTTCATAAATATTTCAGCTTGTCTCTTAAGGGCATGGAATAGGATTGCCATGTAGGAACCAACAAACAAGCCATAATCACAATACCATTACACACTTTAAAAAAAAATTATGCAGATGTGTTTTTTAAAGCCTGAAAACAGTAAAGACTAGAAGGAAATCTCCTCAGAGGTTCACCATGGTTCCTTTGAGTGACGTTAGTAGGTGGCCGTTACACTGGAAAGATGACATTCCATGAATGTGGACTAAAAACAAAACGGCTGTGGGCACCTTTGCAGGGGTGCCAGTCATGGGAGAAGGATCTCGAAAGAGGGCCCCCATGGGAGCTCTGGGTAGAGCTGACGCACCGTGTCACTGCTTTCTTGATCACGGTCAGCTAACTCCCATTCTATCCCTATCCCCCGGGTGGGTGAGCCCTGCCCTAGACCTGGTCATAGTCAAGGTGGGACTAGGGCTGCTATCGGCCTTGACCTTTAAGACAGTTCCTTACTATTTACAAACCATATTTCATTGAATCTAGAAAGAAAAATCTACCAGCTGAGCTCTGACAGGTCATCGTTTGTAAGAAACATCCCAGTATCAGAGGGGCTCAAGAGTGGACAAGGGGGGAATTCCCTGGCGGTCCAGTGGTTAGGACTCCACACTTTCACTGCCGGGGCCCAGGTTCGATCCCTGGTCAGGCAACTAAGATCACGCAAGCCGTGTGGCGTGGCCAAAAATAAAAGAAGAGTGGACAAGGGAGCTTAGGGTCAGTGAAACATGAGGAATGTTCCCCGGGATGGGGTGGGGACAGGTGCTCAGCACTGAACTGGGGCGGCAAGGGGGTCTGGAGGCTCGGCCGCTCCTTCCGCAGACATTGGCCGAACCTCTACCCTCCTTCCCACCAGAGGGTAGGCCCCGGTGAGACAGAGATGTCCCCGGAGCTCAGGGTCCAGCCGAGGCAGGCGGGGGCAGAGCAGAGGGAGAGCACACGGGTCCAGAGGCCCCCGGGCCCGTCTCTGCATCCCTGTACTCCACTGCCAGGTGTGGGCATCAGCTGTGCCCACACGTGGTGGTGGCTGTAGGGCAGTAACAAGAGGTCCACGCCGTGTCCTGCGCAGGCTGACATGCAGCGAAGGCCGGTCATTTGGTCGCTGTTGTCCACAGTGTTACTGCCGCAGTGCGGGATGAGGCCTGGCACAGTTTGCCCAGTTGGAGGTGACACTGCGGGGCTTACACTGGGGTAGGGCCTTAAAAGCCGTCCCCATCGGCTCGTCTGAATCTCAGCCCCTCTACTGTCTCAGTGCCTGCTCTTTTCCGTCGGGGCATTTTTGCCGTCTGTAATGTCACTTGTGGCCGCCCACCAGACTGTAGACTTCCCAAGGGCAGGACCTGGTTGGTTTTGCTCTCTGACATCTCCCAGGGCCTACGTGACACATGCCGAGTATGTTCGAGAGACACATAATCTAGTGGTTAAGGGTACGGATTTGGGAACCAGACCTCTTTGGGTTCAAACCTCTGCTCTGCAACGTACAAGCTGTGTGACCATGGGCAAGCTGCTGGCCTCTCTGTGCCCCTCAGTGTACCCATCCTCTGCCTTAGGGGCTGTGGTGAGGGCCGGCGGAGCTGCTGTGAAGTGCAGAGCCCCGTGTTTGGTGTGTGGTGACAGCCCAGCGAGTCAGTGTGGTGGGCCGGTGGGGGGTGGTCTCGTCATCACCTGTGAACCAGTGCCGGCCTGAAGGGGAGCCGGGCATCCCAGGCAGAAGCCCCAACGCCTGAAAGAACAAGGTCCGCAAAGGGAGGGAGAACAACACAGTGGGTCGGGGCTGAGCTCAGCCCCAGCTGTCCCTCTCAGCCCCTGAAAAGGTCCGGTTTTTGACCCTCAGGCAGTGGGGGGTCATGGATGACATTTAGACAGAGAAAAGCACTGGTTGGATTTATGTTGGAAGAGGAGAGTGTGGAGGTGACGGTCCAGGTCTGGGTGGGAGACAGTGCCTGAGCCAGGGCCGTGGCCATGATGATGGAGGCGTTGAGCAGCTGGAACCCTCAGCTGGAGCCCCGGTGAGTGAACATGCAGGGTGTTGGGGAGAAGGCTCTAGGCTGTTGCCCTCGGGCTGACCTGGCAGGAGGTGGTCAGTGTGACTCACATCCACAGTGCTGACCACGGGTCCCCTGATTGCCGTGGAAATGGCTTCCTGCAAAGCAGGGCTTCCCCAGTGGCCGAGAGGGCAGGCTCGCCAGATACCCAGGGTGCCCCCGAGGATGCGCAGGCTGACACCAGGGCCCCGGGGCTGGAGAGTGTCTGGTGGCCACTCTTTGCTGCTCTCGGTCCAAGTCACAGTCATGGGACTTAGCAGTGACCCGTCGCTGCCCTTTAGCTGACACCATACGTACATTGTCTGGCTGAAGAGTCCCAACACCTGTGAGGGAGGCAGTCAGTCTTCTCCTGGTTTCACAGATGAGGAAACCGAGACTCCGAGGCTCGGATCCTTGCGCGTGGCGTCCGAGTTCAGAGGTGGGGCCAGGCTCATCCCACTCCAAAGCTGCGCCACCGCCCAGCCCAGCTGTGCGGGCACCAGCCCCACGTGGAGAGGACAGAGCAGACAGAAAGACGCCCACGCCCGGGGACCCCATCCACCGCCCGCCAGCCCCCGACGACAGCAGGTGGTTTGCAGGGCCCAGCTTCCTCAGGAGCTGGGGACAAGGGCAGGGCCTCCGAAGGTTACCGCCAACAGCCCAGAGCTGGACAAGTCAGTGGGCTGTCTTTTAGAACTGGTAACCATTGTCAGTGTTTTTATCCCCCCTTCTTAAAATAGCCAGCTGAGTTACTTTTGTGGTTAAAACCAAAAATAGAACACATATCCCCAGATTCCTGTGGGTTTAAATTTCTGCCCTTAACGGAGCATGCCTGCCCCTTGGACATGTTTATTAAGGAAGTCTTAGACTTCTCCCAGATCTGAGGGGAGGGGTCTGGGTACACCTCTCTTCTGGAATTGATCAGATGGCTCTTGTCTCTCTTCTGCCCTTCCTCCTCTTCCTCTCCACCCCCCCACACCTATTTAGACTGACTGAAGCTCCCCCCTTTCCCCCGACTCCCTCCAAAAAACTCCATCCTCTTAATGGCTCTGCCCACGACTGGCACTCAGGACTAAAGAACTTGGCACCTGTACTCAGGTTAGCATCAGACTCGCGCTCCAGGGGTCCTGACGCATCCACCTTGGTTCCTTGGGATGGCTTGCCTCTTACTCATAAATGTCCCAGCTGCCCCCTTAGCAGCCCGCTTGCCGTTCCAAAATGATCATAATCCCTTCTGAAACCCCGCCCTTCTCTCCCACAGGAGAAGGGAGGCGCCCATCGTTTTCAGCGGTCACTGGGAGAGGTCATAGGGGATCCAATGGTGGGACCACTGAGAGGGCTGCTAGTGGAGGAGGGGGCAGATGGCCTGAGGGGTCCAGGCGGATCCTTCTGGAAAAGCAGAGCTCCCTGACTCCTGATGGGAGGCAGGGGCAGTGGCATCCACAGCCATCCTCCCTTTCCACCATGTGTGACCTCTCCAGGCCTCAGGCTCCTCATTAGACAAGGGCAATAGTGTAGCCTTGTAGGTGTGAGGGTTGAATCACCTTCTTTACATAAACAGCTAACAGCTAACAAATGCTTGGTGTTACCCAGCATCTAACTTGGGAAGTTAAAATATTCCCGTTGTGGAAGGGCCCAGCTGGGGGCAAGGGAGCCTTTGAAGGGGCATGGGAGGGACACAGTCACTTTCAAGCTCCAGAAGGTTCACTCTGGGTCAGCATGGAGGACGCAGGGGGGCAGGGAGGCAGGAGGGGCCGAGGCGTGGCTGACGAGGGCCGGGCGGTGGCCCAGCTGGGGCAGTGGCCGAGGGCAGGGCTGGAAGGGAAGGCCGGGATGGAGAGAGCCTCAGGGGCTGGAACTGGCAGGACTCAGGGGCCCCTTAGAGGCGGTCGGGAGTCCGGTTGGCGAATCCCCCAGGCCAGGAAGTCACTGAGGCGTGGCTTCCGAAGGAGGAGCAGTTCTGCGTGGTTGACCAGCCGCCATCCCCCAGACCCTCCAAAGTAGGGCCCAGCCCCCCGCTCAGGAGGCACTTGTCCAGCTCTCTTTGGTTCTTCTTATGTGGTTCAGTATGTGTGTGACTCCCAGGGGTGGGAGTGTGGCCCAAAGAAGCCACACCCAGGACATAGTTGTGGGATGAGCGAGTCCATCTTTCACCCATTTAAAGGGCAACCTTTCTCATCCCCTCTCTCAGCCCTAACCCAGGAGCAAAGCAACCCACCCTGCTGCTGGGTCCATACCTGGATGCCTCAGCTGCCTGGCATGTGTCCTGGGCCACCCTGGCATCCATCCAGCCCGCAGGACCCAAGGGGGACCCAGGGTGGAACTGAAGTCAGGCCAGTTTCAAAACCAGGATCATGGAAGCCACCGTTGTAGGGAGCTGACTGTGCCAGCCCAGCCCAAGCTCTGCCCACAGGATGGGGCTGCCTGCCCAGCTGGAAGAGGGCCCTGCCCAGTCACACGGAGTCTGCCCCGTCTATCCTGACGGGCCTGGCTTGGAGTGCGGCTTCTCTGGGCACCGCAGGGCAGGGACCGTGTCCATCTGTCCACACTGCATCCCCAGTGCCTAGAGCAGGCCTGCCACGTCAGTAGCTGTACGACGGACGCGTGAGGGGTCTCACCCGAGAGCAGGGTGGTGAGAGAGCCTCCCTTGCACCATCGCGTGGAATAAGAGCTCCGTGTGCCCGGTCCATCGGGGCTCCTGGGAGATGCCCACAGATCTATGCCCGCGGGTGCACTCAGGCCGCGGGTGTGAGGGCTCTGAGCCTGGAGCCAGGTTCTGAAGCCGAAGACACAGCCGTGATGGGGGAACTTGGCTACTGCCCTAAACGCTGATCCAACCGATGGTTAAAAACTCGTGTGTGGTCCTGACAGACCCGCAGGAGTAACGTGCGGGGCGGAATCTTGCCTGAGACAAGCAGAGTATGGAATTGTCTCTGCACACTCTGCTGGAACTTGGTCTTTTTCTTTTTTTTTTTTTTAACATCTTTATTGGAGTATACTTGCTTTACAGTGTTGTGTTAGTTTCTGCTGTATAACAAAGTGAATCAGCTATATGCATACGTATATCCCCATATTCCCTCCCTCTAGCGTCTCCCTTCCACCCTCCCTATCCCACCCCTCTAGGTGGTCACAAAGCACCGAGCTGATCTCCCTGTGCTATGCGGCTGCTTCCCACTAGCCATTTATTTTACATTTGGTAGTGGCTATGTGTCCATGCCACTCTCTCACTTCATCCCAGCTTACCCTTCCCCCCTCTCCATGTCCTCAAGTCCATTCTCTACGTCTGTGTCTTTATTCCTGTCCTGTCCCTAGGTTCATCAGAACCAGTTTTTTTTTTCTTAGATTCCATATATATGTGTTAGCATACGGTATTTGTTTTTCTCTTTCTGACTTACTTCACTCTGTATGACAGACTCTAGGTCCATCCACCTCACTACAAGTAATTCAATTACCTTTCTTTATATGGCTGAGTAATATTCCATTGTATGTATGTGCCACATCTTCTTTACCCATTCATCTGTCGATGGACACTTAGGTTGCTTTCATGTCCTGGCTGTTGTAAACAGTGCTGCAGTGAACACTGTGGTACGTGACTCTTTTTGAATTATGGTTTTCTCAGGGTATATGCCCAGTAGTGGGATTGCTGGTTCATATGGTAGTTCTATTTTTAGTTTTTTAAGGAACCTCCATACTGTTCTCCATAGTGGCTGTATCAATTTACATTCCCACCAACAGTGCAAAAGGGTGCCCTTTTCTCCACACCCTCTCCAGCATTTATTGTTGGTAGATTTTGATGATGGCTATTCTCACTGGTGTGAGGTGATACCTCATTGTAGTTTTTATTTGCATTTCTCTAATGATTAGTGATGTTGAGCATCTCTTCATGTGTTTGTTGGCAATCTGTATATCTTCTTTGGAGAAATGTCTATTTAGGTCTTCTGCCCATTTTGGGGTTGGGTTGTTTGTTTTTTTGATATTGAGCTGCATGAGCTGCTTGTATATTTTGGAGGTTAATCCTTCGTCAGTTGCTTCCTTTGCAAATATTTTCTCCCATTCTGAGGGTTGTCTTTTCGTCTTTTTTATGGTTTCCTTTGCTGTGCAAAAGCTTTTAAGTTTCATTACGTCCCATTTGTTTATTTTCGTTTTTATTTCCATTCCTCTAGGAGGTGGGTCTAAAAGGACCTTGCTGTGATTTATGTCATAGAGTGTTCTGCCTATGTTTTCCTTTTTATAGTGTCTGGCCTTCCATTTAGGTCTTTAATCCATTTTGAGTTTATTTTTGTGTATGGTGTTAGGGAGTGTTCTAATTTCATTCTTTTACTTGTACCTGTCCAGTTTTCCCAGCACCACTTATTGAAGAGGCTGTCCTTTCTCCACTGTACATTCCTGCCTCCTTTATCAAAGATAAGGTGACCATATGCACGTGGGTTTATCTCTGGGCTTTCTATCCTGTTCCATTGATCTGTATTTCTGTTTTTGTGCCAGTACCAGACTCTCTTGATTACTGATTACCGCTTTGTAGTATAGTCTGAAGTCCGGGAGCCTGATTCCTCCAGCTCCATTTTTCTTTCTCAAGATTGTTTTGGCTATTCGGGGTCTTTTGTGTTTCCATACAAACTGTGCAATTTTTTGTTCTAGTTCTGTGAAAAATGCCATTGGTAGTTTGATAGGGATTGCATTGAATCTGTAGATTGCTTTGGGTAGTGGAGTCATTTTCACATTTCACATTTTCACAATGTTCTTCCAGTCCAAGAACATAGTATATCTCTCCATCTGTTTGTATCATCTTTAGTTTCTTTCATCAGTGTCTTATAGTTTTCTGCATACAGGTCCTTTGTCTCCTTAGGTAGGTTTATTCCTAGGTATTATTCTTTTTGTTGCAATGGTAAATGGGAGTGTTTCCTTAATTTCTCTTTCAGATTTTTCATCATTAGTGTATAGGAATGCAAGAGATTTCTGTGCATTAATTTTGTATCCTGCTAGTCTACCAAATTCATTGATTAGCTCTAGTAGCTTTCTGGTAGCATCTTTAGGATTCTCTATGTTTAGTATCATGTCATCTGCAAACAGTGACAGTTTTATTTCTTCTTTACCAATTTGGATACCTTTTATTTCTTTTTCTTCTCTGACTGCTGTGGCTAAAACTTCCAAAACTATGTTGAATAATAGTGGTGAGAGTGGGCAACTTTGTCTTGTTCCTGATCTTAGAGGAAATAGTTTCAGTTTTTCACCATTGAGAACAATGTTGGCTATGGGTTTGTCATATATGGCCTTTATTATGTTGAGATAGGTTCCCTCTATGCCTACTTTCTGGAGAGTTTTTATCATAAATGTGTGTTGACTTTTGTCAAAAGCTTTTTCTGCATCTATTGAGATTATCGTATGGTTTTTCTCCTTCAATTTGTTAATATGGTGTATCACATTGATTGATTTGCATATATTGAAGAATCCTTGCATTCCTGGGATACACCCCACTTGATCATGGTGTATGATCCTTTTAATGTGCTGTTGGATTCTGTTTGCTAGTATTTTGTTGAGGATTTTTGCACCTATGTTCATCAGTGATATTGGCCTGTAGTTTTCTTTTTTTGTGACATCTTTGTCTGGTTTTGGTATCAGGGTGATGGTGGCCTTGTAGAATGAGTTTGGGAGTGTTCCTTCTCTGCTATATTTTGGAAGAGTTTGAGAAGGAAGCTCTTCTCAAATGTTAGCTCTTTAATAAATGTTTGATAGAATTCCCCTGCGAAGCCATCTGGTCCTAGGCTTTTGTTTGTTGGAAGATTTTTTTTTTTTTTTTTTTTTTTTGCGGTACACGGGCCTCTCACTGCCGTGGCCTCTCTCGTTGCGGAGCACAGGCTCCGGACGCGCAGGCTCAGCGGCCATGGCTCACGGGCCCAGCCGCTCCGCGGCATGTGGGATCGTCCCGGACCAGGGCGCGAACCTGTGTCCCCTGCATCGGCAGGCGGACTCCCAACCACTGCGCCACCAGAGAGGCCCTGTTGGAAGATTTTTAATCACGGTTTCAATTTCAGTGCTTGTGCTTGGTCTGTTTATATTTTCTATTTCTTCCTGGTTCAGTCTCGGAAGGTTGTGCTTTTCTAAGAATTTGTTCATTTCTTCCAGGTTGTCCATTTTATTGGCATATGGTTGCTTGTAGTAATCTCTCATGATCCTTTGTATTTCTTCAGTGTCAGTTGTTACTTCTCCTTTTTCATTTCTAATTCTATTGATTTGAGTCTTCCTTTTTTTTCTTGATGAGTCTGGCCAATGGTTTATCAATTTTGTTTATTTTCTCAAAGAACCAGCTTTTAGTTTTATTGATCTTTGCTATTGTTTCCTTCATTTCTTTTTCATTTATTTCTGCTCTGATCTTTATGATTTCTTTCCTTCTGCTAACTTTGGGGTTTTTTTGTTCTTCTTTCTCTAATTGCTCTAGGTGTAAGGTGAGGTTGTTTATTTGAGTTGTTTCTTGTTTCTTGAGGTAGAATTGTAGTGCTGTAAATGTCCCTCTTAGAACTGATTTTGCTGCATCCCATAGGTTTTAGGTCATCATGTTTTCATTGCCATTTTTTTCTAAGTATTTTTTGATTTCCTCTTTGATTTCTTCAGCGATCTATTGGTTATTTAGTAGCATATTATTTAGCCTCCATGTGTTTGTATTTTTTACAGGTTTTTTCCTGTAATTGATATCTAGTCTCATAGCATTGTGGTCAGAAAAGGTACTTGATACGATTTCAATTTTTTAAATTTACCAAGGCTTGATTTGTGACCCAAGGTATGATCTATCCTGGAGAATGTTCCATGAGCACGTGAGAAGAAAGTGTATTCTGTTGTTTTGCATGGAAAGTCCTATAAATATCAGTTAAGTCTGTCTTGTTTAATGTATCATTTAAAGCTTGTGTTTCCTTATTTATCTTCATTTTGGATGATCTGTCCATTGGTGAAAGTGGGGTGTTAAAGTCCCCTACTATTATTGTGTTCCTGTTGATTTCCCCTTTTATGGCTGTTAGCATTTGCCTTATATATTGAGGTGCTCCTATGTTGGGTGCATAAATATTTACAATTGTTATATCTTCTTCTTGGATTGATCCCTTGATCATTACGTAGTGTCCTTCTTTGTCTCTTGTAATAGCCTTTATTTTAAAGTCTATTTTGTCTGATATGAGAATTGCTGCTCCAGCTTTCTTTTGATTTCCATTTGCATGGAATATCTTTTTCCATCCCTTCACTTTCAGTCTGTATGTGTCCCTAGGTCTGAAGTGGGTCTCTTGTAGACAGCAAATATATGGGTCTTGTTTTGTATCCATTCAGCCAGTCTGTGTGTTTTGGTTGGAGCATTTAATCCATTTACGTTTGAGGTAATTATCAATACGTATGTTCCTATTACCATTTTCTTAATTGTTTTGGGTTTTTCTTTATAGGTCTTTTCCTTCTCTGTGTTTCCTGCCTAGAGAAGTTCCTTTAGCATTTGTTGTAGAGCTGGTTTGGTGGTGCTGAATTCTCTTAGCTTTCACTTGTCTGTAAAGGTTTTAATTTCTCCATTGAATCTGAATGAGATCCTTGCTGGGTAGAGTAAACTTGGTTGTAGGTTTTCCCTTTCATCACTCTAAGTATGTCCTGCCACTCCCTTCTGGCTTGCAGAGTTTCTGCTGAAAGATCAGCTGTTAACCTTATGGGGATTCCCTTGTATGTTATTTGTTGTTTTTCCCTTGATGCTTTTAATATTTTTTTCTTTGTATTTAATTTTTGATAGTTTGATTAATATGTGTCTTGGCGTGTTTCTCCTTGGATTTATCCTTTATGGGACTCTCTGCGCTTCCTCGACTTGATTAACCATTTCCTTTCCCATATTAGGGAAGTTTTCAACTATAATCTCTTCAAATATTTTCTCAGTCCCTTTCTTTTTCTCTTCTTCTTCTGGAACCCCTATAATGCGAATGCTGGTGCGTTTAGTGTTGCCCCAGAGGCCTCTGAGACTGTCCTCAGTTCTTTTCATTCTTTTTTCTTTATTCTGCTCTGCAGTAGTTATTTCCACCATTTTACCTTCCAGCTCACTTATCCGTTCATCTGCCTCAGTTATCCTGTCATTGATTCCTTCTAGAGTATTTTTAATTTCAGTAATTGTGGTGTTCATCACTGTTTGTTTGCTCTTTAGTTCTTCTAGATCCTTGTTAAATGTTTCTTGTATTTTCTCCGTTCTGTTTCCGAGATTTTGGATCATCTTATTACTATCATTATTGTGAATTCTTTTTCAGGTAGGTTGCATATTTCATCTTCATTTATTTGGTCTTGTAGGTTTTCACCTTGCTTCTTAATCTGTAAAAAATTTTTTGTCGTTTCTTTTTTCTGTTTTTGATGGGTGGTGCTGTATTCCTGTCTTACTGGTTGTTTGGCCTGAGACGTCCAGCACTGGAGTTCGCAGGCAGTTGGATAGAGCCGGGTCTTGGTGCTGAGATGAGGACCTCTGGGAGGCCTCACTCCGATTGATATTCCCTGGGGTCTGAGGTTCTCTGTTAGTCCAGCGGTTTGGACTCGGAGCTCCCACCGCAGGAGCTCGGGCCCAGCCTCCGGCCTGGGAACCAAGATCCCGCAAGCCGGTCACTGGGGGTTCCTCCCGTCCCCTTAAGTGTCTGTGGTCCCCCACCAGTGCCTGGTAAGTGCCCTGGTTGGAAGGAGACACGGATTCTGCATCCTCCTAGTACGCCATCTTGTGTCCAATTGGAACTCGTTTTAAAGTCAGGTCTTTATGAGGATGGAATCTAGAAGATGGAGAGGGCAGGGAAAGTGGGTGATGTGAACGCAAGGACAGCACTTCGGGTTTTTTTTTTTTGATTTTTTTTTTTTTTTGGCTGCGTTGGGTCCTTGTTGCTGTGCGCAGGCTTTTTCTAGTTGCGGTGAGCGGGGGCTACTCTTCGTTGCAGTGCACGGGCTTCTCATTGCAGTGGCTTCTCTTGTTGCAGAGCAACAAGGTGCCCGGGTTTCAGGAGTTGTGGCTTGCAGGCTGTGGAGCACAGGCTCAATAGTTGTGGCGCACAGGCTTAGTTGCTCCGCGGCATGTGGGATCCTCCCAGACCAGGGCTCAAACCCGTGTCCCCTGCATTGGCAGACGGATTCTTAACCACTGCACCACCAGGGAAGTCCCAGCACTTCGATTTTAAAGAACGTTTTTGAACGTCCTATAGTATGTTCTGTTCCTGTGTTCACTGTTCACCCACCTCCTCTCACACTAGAGCACACGAAAGGCAGCCGGGTCCCAACACTGAGCAGATCTTACAGCAAAGGGCCACCAACTGTGGCCTCGACAGGCCTGGAGAATCTCGTAGTGGCTCCTGGCCTGTTGACCTGACGCCAAGAACCAGATAGACAGGATGGCTGCACAGCATTGTGAATGTTCTAAATGCCACTGAACTGTTCACTTTAAAATGGTTAATTTTATGTTGTGTGACTTTCACCTCAATTGAAAAAAAATAAAAAAGACCCACCACCCACTGAGTACCTGTTTTGCACCAAGTACCATGCATATGCCTGGTTTGCACCATCAGACACCCCGGGGCGCTTCTACCCACCTACAGACAAGCTAGCTTGTGGAGGAAGACCACGGCCAGGCCTCCTGTTGGTAACAGAGTCGGGATTTAAAACCCTGTGTCCTTGGCTTTGGAGGTAAAGAATATCTCTGGGAGTTTGAGAGGAAACTGGGGGCCTCCAGGAAGAGGGAGCTGGGGGCAGGGGAGGCCGGTAGATTTACTCTCCATTCGATGCCTCTTTGGAGCTTTTGAACCATTTTGAACCATGTGAATGGTTTCCAAGTCAAAAGATAATAAAAGAGTCAAGAGGGAACATTTCTTTACAAAAATCTAGAACAAAACCCTGTCTCTATATTGTCGTGTCAAAAACAAGCACTCTGAGGCCAGGCCCCCTGAATCCCCGTCCCGCTCACCCACCTGGTAGACTCAGCCGTGGCTCCCTCCCCGGCCTCGCACGGCTACTCTAACAATTAAGTGACGAAATGGGGCAATGAAGGTGACACCGTTTATATGGTGCCTGGCCCATCTCGGGTGCCCGGAAAGCACGCATTGTCCTCCCCACTCCCGCTGAGTTTGTCCGTCTGGGAACCCCACACGCCGGTGTGACCTGTGGTTTCTTGTCCTCAGAGAAAGCTACAGATGGCTCCCTGCAGAGCGAGAACTGGGCACTCAACATGGAGATCTGTGACATCATCAATGAGACCGAGGAAGGGTGAGGACCCCCGGGGAGAGGCGGGACGCCGGCGGGGCGGCCACAACAGCGCGCCTTAAACATTTCGGAACCACGATCTAGTCTGACTGTCTCATCAAATGGATGAGAAGCCCAGAGATATGGGGTGTGTGGCCCACCCAGCAGCAGCAGTGCAGTCGACTGGCCCTTCCTAGGACGTCACCTGGACGGCATCTTCCTAGGACAAGGCCAGCTGGCAGCTCTTAGAATTAGGAGGAAGCCCCAAGCCCCATCTGCATGCTGCAGGCTAGACTGTGCAGCAGGGACCCCTAGCTTCCCCAGTGAGCAAGAATGGACTTTCGTTTCCTTAAGCTCTGAGGCCAGCAGGGAGGGTTGCTGCCACAGGGAGGGGAGTAAACGTGCAGTGGAACCGAGAGGCTGGTCAAGGTTAGCCTTGGCCGAGCATTTCTGGTGCTCGGGTCCCGGCATCCTGCTTGGGGTCAGGCAGCCCCGCCAGAGACGTGGTGTGGGGCAAGCACCGTGGTCCTGGCTCCTGGGCTCTGACCGGCATCACTGACCAGCGGTGTGACCTTGGGCAAATCACTTTACCTCTCTGGGTCTTTGTCTCAGAGAAGAGCTCTTCCATCCTTCCAGCAATCTGCCCAAGGCCCTGAGGGGAGCAGCGAGGGGATGGATGCAGGGTCACTGTCCTTCTCAGGAGAAACCAGGGAAGGGGTGGGAGGGGTGTGATGACCACAGCCAGCAAGAAGCGCCAGATGAGGCCTCTGTTCCAGAAAAACAGGCTCAGCAGTTGGAGCAGGCCTCAGTTCTCTCCCATCTTTCACTGGGATGGTCCATTTGCCCTGCGAGGGTTCCTCTCACCACGTGGTGCTTTGTGTGTGGAGGGAGCAGACGGGGAGCACCCAGTTCAGAGCCTGAGGAGGCTGTGGGAGTCTGCAGCACACGGTCAAGGCCAATTAGGACTGCACGGGGGCTGCCAGAACCTTCCAGCTCCCCAGCCGTGTGCCATGGGCTTGCTGAGGCGCTGGGAGGGGACATGCCCCCCTGCATCTGGACTCATAAGTGTCGGGGGTGGGAGTGGTGGGCGGGCGGCAGGGCCACCAAGAGAGGAGACTGAGGCAGAAAACCTCACTGAGCCTCTTCTTGAATGTCGGGGCTGCAAGTCACTGCTGTGTCCTTGGAGAAGCAAGTCCCCATCTCCCTTGTAAACGTCGGCAGAACTGGAGTCAGACTTGTTCAGGTGCTATTGATTTGATCACCTCCTGGGTTCCAGGCTCTGCACGAGGCCCAGGAGACCCAGCAGTGAGCCAGGCAGATATGACCCTTGACCTCACAGAGCTTGTCATCTAAGCTTTAGTCTCTTGTCCACTCCCGCCTTGGGTTGTGTGTGGCCTCCGTGCCACCCACTTTGTGCTGTGCTCCTGGCAGAGTACTAGACACACGGTAGGCCCACAGTAGTGGCACACAGGCCAGAACTTCTGGGTCACTCTGTAAGGAGTGGAAACAAGTCCCTTTAGAGAGCTGACGTGGCCACAGGGGAGTGGCCAAGCCAGGAACAGAAGCCACCTTCCCCTGAGATGGAACCCGGAGGGCGAGGGGCTGCCCCAGGGCATTGGGTTGAAAAGCGCTCTCACACTTCAGGGGCAGGGTCCCACCCCGTCAGGGGCCGTGGCCCTTCACCCCTCGTGTCATCTCCGTCACAGCCACCCCCACGCAGGTCTCTTCCAGAAAGCCTTGCCTGCCGCCTTCACTCCTGGCGGGGGCCCCATGTCATGTCAGGGTTCCCGACTCTGTCGACTTGCCCGTGATGGCTTTGGCACTGACAGTCTGACAGATGCCCAGCAGACAGCAGGACCGGCCCTCCCCGGCCTAAGAAGTGTTGCTTGAGCTCCTGTAGCGTGCTGGGCTCTGGGGAGGCAAAGTGTCAGAGGAGGACGCCACCCCTGGCCTCTAGGGAGCATCCTCTCTAGCCGGGCAGTCCCAGGGTCAGTGCACCCAGGAGATGGAGGACTGGGAAAGCGCCACGGGCGAAGCGGATTTTAGCTGGGCTTCTACCCGGTAGATGTGGAAGTTGGGGGGGCCACGAAGACTCCTAGGCCAGGACAGTCCGGGCAACGTGGGTTTCCCCTGTACAGGGCTGAGCGGCAAGGGTGCAGGCGGCAGGCCTGGGGGCGTCAGTGGAGTTACCGATGGGGCGGGGAGAACAGGCTGCCGCCGGCTTCCCCGCCATGACCATGCGGCCTCCCCAGCCCTTCCCTCCACCTTCCCCCAACGCTCAGCGGCCTCCTTTCATCTCCTCCCCGCCCGCCTGCCCGGGCCCTGGTCCAGGCTCCTGCCTCCACGAACCGCGGGCCCTGCTCCCCGCAGCTGGCTGCATCCCATCCTTCACGCTCAGCTGTGGCGCCGCCTCCTGGGAGAAGACTTCCCTGACCTCTGGCACCCACCCGCCCGCCCACACTCACACACTCACACACTCACACACTCACACACTCACATTCGCTCTTACCTCGGGACCTGCTTGCTTCCCTCCCTTGGGTGGGTCTCCCTGGAACATGTGATCCTTGAAGCAGGGCCGAGGGTCTTATTCACCAGTGCGTCCCAGCACCCAGCCTGGTGTGGGCACATCTGGTGCCTGATAAGGCCTGGGTGGAAACAGGGGTGAGTAGAGGAGCTGGCCAGGATGGGGCACAAGAACTCTGTGCCTGCAGCTTATTGGTGCTTAACCTTCATTACTGCATATAAAGCCCCAGGGGCACGGTGGGCATGCAGATCCCCTGAGAGCTTGCTTCAGGGGGTCTAGGGTCGGGTCTGGGGTTCCGCATGTTTAACAAGCACTCACACCTCCCCACTAAGGGATTCCAGTGCAGTGTGTCCAGAGACTGCACACTGAGAATCCCTGCCAAGCAGTCGTCATCTACGGAGGATTCTGGTGGGACAGGAAGATTCTGATGTGATTAGAACCTGGGCACACAAAACAGGGCGGGACCAAGGGAGACGGGTAAATAAGAGCCGTTCCGTCTCCCAGTGCCTCCTGACCTTAGGCGCGCAGCCTCCTCTGTGGGGTAAGGAGGTTCCATGCCTCAGCCCGTCCTTCCCCTTGTCCTTCTTCCCAGCCCCAAAGATGCCTTCCGAGCAGTGAAGAAGAGAATCGTGGGGAATAAGAACTTCCACGAGGTGATGTTGGCTCTCACGGTGAGTGCCCCGTCCCTCCATCCCCAGTGGGACCACAGTCCCCTGGGGGCCCAGCAGGACTCCCAGCCACCCTGGGGCTACTCTTTCAAGGGCTGTGGTCAGCCTTCAAGGCACTGTCCTGTCTACACGGCTGGCCAACGAGGAGTGGCAAGAGAGGCTATTTGGAAAAGTCCTCTCTAACCTACCGGTTCAGGGAGCAGACACACTGAGGCCCACATCCCTCAAGGGCCCGTCATGGGACGCGTGGGCAGAGGACCTGCCGGTGACACAGAGCTCAGTGCACCCAGGCCTCTGGGGGGCAGTACCCAAGTTGGGTTCCAGTTGGCACTTGGCCTAATTGGCCCTGAAAAATGAACATAAAGCAAAGGCCAGAGGCTGAGGACAGTCCTTGCTCACAGCAGGGCGGGACGGGCAGGAGTTGGCAGCCTGGCAGTCAGGGTGGGCTTGGCTGGGGAGTGGGGGCGCGAGCACTCTGTCTCCGCCTCCCCCGTGGCAGCACTTACATCTGGATCCGTCTGCTCAGCTGAAGATCACAGGCAGCTCCTGCCCGGGAATAGAGAGACAGGAGCGGGGACAGGAGCGGGGAGGGAAGGTGGGCGCCTTTGTCGCAGGCCGCGAAGTCACCATTTGATTGAAAGTTCTCTGGTTTACACCTGGAGAGCCACCTCCCCTCTAGACTGTGTTCAGCTCAGAGACGGCCTCGGGACAGGGTTCTGTGGGCACCAGAGCCACTCAGCCAGGGGCCTCCAGCCAGCGCGCGGCCCTCTGCCCACCCGAGTCCCCTCCCCACCCCAGCCAGCCAGCTGCCGAGTCTGGTGTGACCCCGTCTCCTCCATGTTCGGGGTCTCACTTCAGGGAGCTGCATCCTCTGCTGGGCCTCCCCGCTGGGACATGGGTGGGGTGTGAGGGTGGGGACCCGGGCGCTCCTGCTCCTCTGCTGGGTGCTCACGGGCACCGCACGGCCTCCAGGTCTTGGAAACCTGCGTCAAGAACTGCGGGCACCGCTTCCACGTGCTGGTGGCCAGCCAGGACTTCGTGGAGGGCGTGCTGGTGAAGACCATCCTGCCCAAGAACAACCCGCCCACCATCGTGCACGACAAGGTGCTCACCCTCATCCAGGTGAGCGCGGGCGGCCGCGGGCGGGCTTGGAGGACGGTGCCCCTGCCACTGCAACTCTCTCGTCTGCTCTCTTGGGTCCATCTTGCTCCTCTGCCGATGGGACCTCTAAGCCGGGGGGTCGGGGGGAGCCTTGCTGGCTGAGGGCCTTGCTGTGGAGCGGGCTGTCCAGGTGATGCCACCAAAGGACCAGAGAGTCCAGGAGGGAATTTCTGCTCCCTGGGGGCTGGCAAGCAGGCTCGCAGGGGAGCCGGTGAGCAGTGGTTACCGGCCGTGTCCCCTTGTCCCCTCTCAGTCCTGGGCTGACGCGTTCCGCAGCTCTCCCGACTTGACAGGTGTGGTCGCTGTCTACGAGGACCTGCGGAGGAAGGGCCTGGAGTTCCCCATGACCGACCTGGACATGCTGTCCCCCATCCACACGCCCCAGAGGGTGAGGAGCGGCGGGCAGGGGCAGCGGGAGTCACCCCCAGAGCGGGTGCTGCTTCCTGGTGGCCCCGACCCGCCAGCCTCACGGATTCAGCTTGTTGCCTTCTAGACCGTGTTCAACTCAGAGACACCGTCAGGACAGAATTCTTCTGTGGGCACTGATGCCAATCATCAAGGGGACTCTGGCCAGCACACCACCCCGCTGCCCACGTTGGCCCTACTCCCCAGCGACACACCCATAACGCCAACCGCTGAGCAGGTAAACAAGCCTGGGCCGTAGCCACACAGGTCAGGACGTGGGCCTGCCCCTCCCCACAAGTCAGGGCAGGCCCCTGTCAGTGTGGAAATTACTCTGCCCAGTCCTCAGGGCAGCCCCACAGGGCATGTGTCATCCTTCCTGTTGGGAGATGAGGCTCAGAGAGATCAGTTCACTTGCCCAGAGCCACACAGTTCAGCAGAGACAGAGCTGGGATTCAAGCGCAAATCTGACTCCAGGCAGGCTCTGTCCTGCACCTGGGCCCTTCTCCAAACTGTGCCTTCCGTGGAGCCCTGCGGGCAGCTCCAGGGAGAGGAAGCACCCAGCAAGCAGCCCTTCGGCCGCAGCGGCTCCACTTCCTTGCTGGGGTTTGCTCAGGGTCTCACGCAAGATTTCGTTTGGACAGAGGTTCTTGCTAAAAACGTTTCTAAAACATCTGTATAGAAAAAAATTTAAACCCTTGCCTTGCACCATGATGCTTCCCCCAAGCCCCAAGAAGAAGGTTTGAGGCATAGTGTAAGATCCTGGAGGCCAGGCCTGGGCCTCGTTTTCTGGGGCCCCGTGAGTAGCTTTGCAAGACTGCCTTCCTCAGACCAGGCCGCCTGTCCCTCGGCCCCTCCCCACTGCCAGTGAGGCCAGCGCCCTGCACATTGGCCCCGAGCAGTTTGTGGCAGCCTTAGCCGCCGCCCTACGAGGGACATCCACAGCCATGACCGGCATTCCTGGGTGCACGGTCATCTTAGTCGTGGATGGTGGGGTTGCTCGAGGCCTGCACACTGGGGGTGCCCACTTTTGAGGTGTTTTACAAACTTCTACGGTATCGTTTGGTCTTAACAAATAAACTTACCAACAGCCTTTCATACCCAAACCTATCTAAAGAGAAACCTCTGTACTTATAGCAAGTTAAGAAATCAACCCCCAGAGTTACAAATAACATTACTAGAAACGTTTTCCTAACAGGCCCAATAATTAAAAGTGCATAAAAGTGGTAAAATCACCCTGGGATCCAAAACTGATCTCACCTGGTTATAATTTGAACCAGTTTGCCTGGAGTCTGGCACCTGTGTGGATTAAGACTCTGATTGTGTCCAGTGGAAGAAGGTTCTTGCTAAACAAGACCGAGTAGTCTGTTTAATTTCAGAGTCCCCTTCCGTCTCCTGGGACACGTTAAGGCTTTCAGGCAGCACTGATGTAACTCCCAGACTCCTTGTAATTAGGTCCCATCTGGCCTGGACACGCTGGGTTTGGGATCAGTTGTTTTTCCCTTGCTTCTGCCAGGAGCGTTTGTTAAACAGGCCAAATGCACCAAACGTTTTACGGGTCTGGAAGCTGCTGGCAAACCGTAGTGGGCCTGTGTCTGCACTCCCACTTCTTCATCTGTAAGGGTTGGGCAGTGATGCCTTCCTCATGAGACTATGGTCAAGGTTAAGTGGCAACATACATTAAGTGCTTGGGCCTTAGAGGTGATCAGAACGGTGGCTGCCCTCACAGGCAGGCGCCGTGAATTTATTTGGTGACACTGATTCTGAAGTCAGCTGGTTCAGCCAACTGAGGATGCACCAGCGTTCCCCAAAACGTAGGCTGCTCGATCCTAGACCCGTGAGGTAGCCCATGATCAAAGGGTTCATCAACCAGATCGGGTTTGGGAACGTCCACACTGGTCCCTTCCTGGACATTCACAGTGTCCAGGTTGTCCATGAGGACAGGAAACGCCGCAGCAGGGGCCTTTCCCCACCTCGCCTGAGTGCAGAGACTGTGCGACTTGATTTGCAGCTATTCCCCAAGCCAAGACTGGGACCCCTCTGATCGTTGAAAACCTGCTCACGTCCCTTTAACGAGTGCTCAGTCTCAGCTTCATACTCAGGGTGGGGGGCGGCACTGGGTCTCATCCTTGGAAGAGTCTGGGGCACCAAAGCGGACCAGGAGCAAGACAGAACCGGGTCCTCCTAGGAGGGAGGCCTCCCTCCTCTCCCCTCAGGGGAACCCCCCCCTCCAGGGCCTTGTTAGGCGCCAAGCACCCAGGAGATGCCAGAGCCCTCCAGCCACACTCAGGGCCGCCTCCGCCCTCAGCTTCTTTCCTCCTGGCCTCTCCCTGCACTGGGCGCCTTGTAACAGTTGCTAACGTCTCTGTAAGGGGGTCAGCGGGGGTGAAGGCAAGCCTACCATGGGCCTCTTGGCGCAGGGCTGTGGCCCGGGAGCCTAGAGAGGGTGCCGGCAGGTCGGGCTGGTAGTGTCAGGCTGTGTCCCAGGAGTGGCAGAGGCTCCAGACCCCGGCCTCTCTCAGCGGGGCCAACCGTGTGTTCCAGATCGGGAAGCTGCGCAGTGAGCTGGAGATGGTGAGCGGGAACGTGAGGGTGATGTCGGAGATGCTGACGGAGCTTGTGCCCACCCAGGCGGAGCCGGCAGACCTGGAGCTGCTACAGGTGAGCAGCAGTCGCCCGGTTCGGCCTCCCGGCCCCGCCACCACCACGGTGCTTTCCATGGCGGACTCTGAGCCGCTTGGTCACAATGGGAGATGATAAAGCCAGGGACTTTGGGCTCCATCAGATTGGAACTCGGGGCTCTACCACTTGGTGGTTTGAACAGAATAGCCCCTCTTGTCTCAGTTTCCTCATCGGTAAGTTTGCTTTTGTGGTACAAGTTTGACCCGAGTATTAAATAAGGCTTTGCACGTAAAACACCCTCCCTGTGACTGGTTCCAAATAGCTCCCCATCAGTGGTCTTGAGGAAAAGCTGGAAGGTGAGGTGTCCACCTTTCAGAATATGAAACTTAGCAGGCAGGCCTGAGCCGGGATCTGCAGGCTGGGGCTCCCGTATGTCACGTGATATCCCCAGGGTGCCACCCCCAGCTGGGGCCCCACTTGAGTGAGGGGGCTGTGTGTGGGGAAAGGCACCCTCCCCACAGAGGTCAGTCCTAGACACGCCAAGAAAGCTAGGGACCCCCGAGGCCCAGGAGTCAACCTGAACCTGTGAGGGGACAGAGGGCTTGGCATGATCACCTCATTTTGTGTCATTCCTGCTGGGCTTCACATTCCTGGAGGGTGAGGCTGGGCTGTTCTCATCTCTCTGTCCCTGGGCCCGACCAAGCTGACACAGTGTTCTTGCTCCGGGGTCCTTACCTTATGGTGGGAGCAGGGGGCAGGGTTGAGGGGAGTGAAATCAGAGTCTCACAGTTGAGTGAACACACGAATATGAAGAATAAATGACAGGGCTTCCCTGGTGGCGCAGCGGGTAGGAGTCTGCCTGCCAATGAAGGGGACACGGGTTCAATCCCTGGTCCAGGAAGATCCCACATGCCGCGGAGCGGCTAGGCCTGTGCGCCACAACTACTGAGCCTGTGCTCTAGAGCCCAAGTGCCACAACTACTGAAGCCTGTGTGCTTAGAGCCCGTGCTCCGCAACAAGAGAAGGCCCCGCTTGCCGCAACTAGAGAAAGCCCTCGTGCAGCAATGAAGACCCAACACAGCCAAAAATAAAAAATTTTTTTTTTTTTAAAAAGAATAAATGACAGAAGCTTGAGTGAGTTGGGAAGCGGCAGGATTGCTGTAGCGCAGTTAATTTTGGGTGTCCCAAGCCAAGGCCTTGCGGGTGTGAGCGATTTTGGGGACTCAGAAGGCTGGCTGGCAGGCAGGGGTGACACAGGGACCGCTGATGCACACTGAGCATGTCCTGTGTGCCAGGCTCTGATGTGGACACGTGATATACATTCACTCACTTAATCCTCCCCCTCCCCCCCATGAGGTAGGTACTCTTGTTATCCTCACATCCCAGGTCAGCAAACTGAGGCAAAGAGAGGTCATGGGATGCCCCCAGGGTCACAGGGCTGGTCAGCAGCAGAGCTGGGGTATGAACCCAGGACCCTGGCTCCACCAGCTGCTCTTCTGCTCTTGAGAGGGGCAGGAAAGGAAGTAGGGACAAAGCTGCGGTGTGCTTGGTCATGGGGGGAGGAGAGGGGAGGCCCGCAGGATGTTGGAAGTCCCCTGGGCCTGCCCTGCCCCAGCTCAGGCAAGAGAGGAAATCCCGGGAGAGGGTCTGGCCTGGGGGGGAGGCGGGGGCAGCAGGGTCTGAAAAGAACCAAAATCAGTGGTCTTCATGATGCCAGGAGAAAAGTGCTGGCGCGTGGCCACCGTCAGCAGTGCCCGACCATCTGTTGGGACCTCAGGACCGTGACCCGGGCCCCTGTCCACCTGATGGCAGGCACCTGAGGACGGAAACACTCAGTCCTACAAATAAAAAGCCTGTAAATGCTTCGGCTTCTATTTTTTTTTCTTTTTCCCAAACAAGTTTAAATACATAACACTAACTGATTAAGAGTCACTTGGTGACGTGGTGACTAAATGCAATGTGGGAACAGAGGAAAAAAGGACGTTAGTGGAAAAACTGGTAAAACCTGAATGAAGTCTGTAGTTAGTTAACAGCACTGTACCCACATCAATGTCATAGTTTTGACAAATGCCAGACTAAGGAGAGGCTGGGTGAAGGACCCCTGTGCTGTCTTATCTTGGCAACTTCTCTGTAAATTTAAAATTATTCCAAAATAAAAAGCATTAAAAAAGAAATTAGAGGGCTTCCCTGGTGGCGCAGTGGTTGAGAGTCCGCCTGCCGATGCAGGGGACACGGCTTCGTGCCCGGTCCGGGAAGATCCCACATGCCGCGGAGCGGCTGGGCCCGTGGGCCATGGCCCCTGAGCCTGCGTGTCCGGAGCCTGTGCTCCACGACGGGAGAGGCCACAACAGTGAGAGGCCCGCGTACCGCAAAAAAAAAAAAAAAAGAGTAATGAGGCAGACATTCAGAGTTGGGGTAATAGTTGGATCATCCAGTTTATTTTTTATGCTTTGGTCACAAAAAACCTCAGTGCACCCAGAGAAGTGGGAGGTGTTCCACCAGCCACCTCACAGTCTTGACTTTTCCACGATGCGGAGGTGAGGGCAGGAGCTTCACCCTGAGGGCCGCACAGCCAGGTTAAACCCACAGCACGGCCCCCATGTTGGTCGTCTCCTGTGTGCTAAACACTTAGAAATGAGATGCCAGTGGTCGTCCGTAGAACCCCAAAAGCTGTTCTGTGCAACCTGAAGTCCAGTCTGGAAACCTCTCCGCCTCCAAGGTGCACCCAGGGCCAGGTGTCCAGTAGAGACGGCCTCGCCCCGGGTCCAGCAGCCGTGGTTGTCTCACTTCCTCCCCTGGCAGGAGCTCAACCGGACATGCCGAGCCATGCAGCAGCGGGTCCTGGAGCTCATCCCCCGCGTCGCCAATGAGCAGCTGACGGAGGAGCTGCTCATCGTCAACGACAACCTCAACAACGTCTTCCTGCGCCACGAACGGTAGCCCCGCTGTCTGCCCTGCCTCAGGCCAGCCGCCCCACCTTCTTCCTTCCCTTCTCCCCTGTTCACACCCTCTGACTTCTCATGTCCCTCTCAAACACCAGGTCAGCTGCCCAGCACACATGCCCTCAGCTGTCTTCGTCCAGCGTAGGCAGGAGCGCCCGCCCTTCACCCCACACCTCCTTTCCTGCCGCCTGCGTCCCTGCATCCAGGATCACAGCTTAAGCTTTCTAACTTAAGCAGAAAAAGAAGTCATTAGGAGAACAGCCTTTATTGAATGGATAGCTTTCAGAATCCAAAGAAGAATAAAAGTCAGGCCTCCCAGTGGGGCAGGAAGGACGGATGCCAGGGCAGTTCAGGGGCCTCTGGGGCAGAAACTCCTGGACCATGACCCCAGGGTGTCATCATGAATACATGGGCTCCAAACGCTTGCCCACCTTGTACCATTCTGTCCAAGAGTCAGCTCCCCACGAGAAACTCTGATTGGCTCAGTGTCCTTGTGGGATGCAGGTGTGGGAGGGGACAGGCCCCCTTGACCACAGTCCCGCCGGGATCACAGGAAAGGGGGGGAGCAGCTCCCCAGAGGAGCACTTAGGTGCTGTTATAAAGGCAGGGAGAGGTGCTGGGCCTGCAGAAATGATGTCCCCCACGCTTCCTCTGAACCTGTAAAACGGAGCTCCTGATTCCTTGTAGATAACTGAGGGCCGTGCGGTTATGCCTATAAAGCACTCGGTGGTCAGGCTGTCTGGCACAGGGTACTAGTTATGCCAGCCGCCTCCAGCCACTGGTTCATTTCGTGTTTTTATCCATCAGCAAACACTTGCTGAGTGATTCTGAATCAGGTGAGGGGGCGGGGCTGTGGCAGGCCACGGCTCCCTGGCCTCTCCTGCTCGCTGACCTGGTGGGACTAAGAGCCCCTGCCATTTGCCGTGTGGGCCGTGAGGTGGCCCAAGGGCCCGATCTAGGGGTGACTGGGACCCCTCTGACGCCTATTCATCAGACCTTACGTTTGTTGGGTGGTTCGCTTGATCCTCACACCTGGGAGGCAGGTTCCACTGTCACCTGCTTATTAGTAGACAGGAGACTGAAGTTTAGAAGTGAGGTGATTTACCCAAGGTCACACAGTGAGGGACGGGGCCAGGCAGGAACAGATCTCAGACCGAAGTCCTCAGTCTGCCCACCAGCCCCTTGACCTGTCTAGGGCGGTTTTAAATGGCTCCAAAAAGCAGTGTGTCTTCCTTACACCGCTTTAGAGACACACACGCACACACGCACACACGCAAATGTATGTTACCGAACAAGTTCCAAAAACCAGTACTTACCTTTGCTGTGTGCACGCACCCCCGTATTCTTTTCTGCGTTAGTCTATTCCTGTTGTTTATTTAATGCTAATGGTGACTAAGGTGACCAGATAATTGATAATCTAATTGGGACACTTGCAAGTGAAAAACAGGCCCTGCTAATACTTCCCTGGGGCAGCAGGCATAAACTGGATCTGTCCAGGGTAAACCAGGCCGTGTCATCACCCTGTTTGTGACCCACTCTGTTGGTTTTGAGACCTGCAGTGGGAAAAGCTCTGGCCTGGCTGTGCTAAGGGGCCACCCAGTCCTTCTCTTTGACTCAGGTCTTTTCTGTCTCATAGGTTTGAACGCTTCCGAACAGGCCAGACCGCCAAGGTAAGAGGCTGCTTCTCCGTGATAATGGGAAGAAGGAGGGCTGGGCCCACTTCCCTCCCCAGGTATCCTGGTTGGGATGTGCCTTCTTAGCCAGAATCTCCAACGGGGCCCCTGCTCAGTTTTTATGTCCTTGTGCCATTAGGGTGGATAAGGTTCTGCCGCCAGCTGATGCCCCAGGGTCTTCTGAGCCTCCCAGGCCTCCAGCTGAGCTAGATAGGCCAAGGGGAGGGAGCAAGACTCCCTGACTCCCAATCACTGCTGCAGGGACGGGGGGTGTGTGTGTGTGGGGGGTATTACTGGTGACAGATCCTCAGGCAAAGAATGAAGGCGCCAGTGCTTCAGGACAGAAGGGAATGAGGCTGCAGGTCAGGTTGGGAGGATGACGGTGGCCTCTCCCCTGCCCCCAGGCCCCAAGCGAGGCCGAGGTGGCCGCTGACCTGATCGACATGGGCCCTGACCCTGCAGCCACCAGCAGCCTCTCGTCCCAGCTGGCGGGAATGAGTAAGTGCAGCGTGCGGGTTTCTGGGCTGAGGGTACCTTACATACTGCGGACACCCCTGCAGCTCTGGGGGTGCCGTCCCATTACACAGTTGCAGCTGGAGTGCCAACAGCAGAATCTTGGCCCAGACCCCTCCTCGCCAGGGTCCAGTGCTGAATCTTTCTGCAAGGCTGAGCGGCCAGGACAAAACACAGGGGACCCTCCCTTGCAGTCTCACAACTCCTGAGCCCCCTCAGATCTCAGAAATCCCACTGTTGTGTGATTTCCCATCAACACCGTGAATTTCCCCCGGCCTGAATCATCTGGTGAACCTGGGCACGTCACTTGGACATCCTGGGCCCTTTTCCTCCTCTGTAACGGGCAGGAATGGGCCCTGCTCACAGGTCATCGTGAGGCCTGGGTAAGCTTCTGCACAGAGCGGGCTTAGACCAGGGCCAGGCCCACAGTGCTCTCCTGGTAAGCGTTAGCCATTGCCACCGTCGTCACCATGATGAGCGTTATTGGCTGCCTGCTTGACGCCAAGCCCTTGGAAGTAATTGAGAGAGAGGAAGTGACTTGCCCCTGGTCCCTCAGCCAGCAGGTGGCCTGCTCCGTCCATACGCACCCCGACCCCACCACCACTCCAGGCCACGCTGCTTCTCCAGAACCGACCTGGGCCTGGCAGGGAGCAGCTCAGCCACGGCTCAGTGTCCAAGGACAGCCAGGCAGACCCTTCACGTGGCCTCTTTGTCCCCACAGACCTGGGCTCCAGCAGCGTGAGGGCTGGCCTGCAGTCTCTGGAGACCTCTGGCCGCCTGGAAGATGAGTTTGACATGTTTGCGCTGACACGGGGCAGCTCACTGGCTGACCAACGCAAAGAGTGAGTGGCCGGGCCCCGCCCTGGGCCCCTGCAGTTTGGGTCGCCCCCTATCAGGGGGGGGCCTCTCTCCAGGTCCCTGAGCCCAGTTTGTTGGTGGGCACACCAGCCCCTGCCTGCACCCCCTCAGGATAGCAGAGTTCTTTCCCCCGAGCCAATCCTGGGAGGCCCGGGGAACCCTGTGCCCTACAGGCAGCGATGGATGGGGGGAGGGATGCCTGAAGGTTGATGACCAGCTAGGTGCCAGGATCCTACATGATCCGCTCAGATGAGGAAACCGAGACACTGAGGGGCTGGGTCATTTGCCCCAGGTCAGGCAGCTAACGTTTGGAGGCACTAGGTTGGGAACCCAGGGCCGTCTGGTTCCAAAACACAGTGCCTCCAGCCCAGCCCTGCTCTCCACTGCACTGTAGGCTGTGTACCAAGCCCTCGGGGGCTGGTCCAGTCATTTCTGCTGTTCCGTAACCGGCCAGAGAAGTCCTGCTACCCCACCCAAGTCTGCCTGCCCTGCACTGGAGCTGGGCTTCTGTCCTCCTCTGGGACTGTCCATCTCCATCAGGGAGAGGCTTTCAGCAGCCGAGGCACGCGGCCGAGTGCCCACCAGGGCCAGCTTCCCGGGACCGGCTCCGCACGGGCTGGAAGTAGTCTGCTTGAGGTTGTTGCCAGCCCTTTGCTTGTAAGCCCAGGGCAACCAGGATGTACAGCCAGGGAAAGCTCTGGATTAAGGGACCTTCCCAGCAGACTCCCCGGCTCCCTAGTGGTCATTCTGGTGTCTTGGGGGACACCAAGAGGGGGATCCCCTCTCCACCCTGGCCAATCCAGGTGGAACCTGACAGGCTGCCCGCAGCCCTGCCCACTAGCCTAACCAGCCCTGCGCTGTGAGCCGCACCTCTAGGCTGGGGCAGAGCCTGTACTCCCAAGCCCAGGTGCTCCGGGACCAGTGGCTCACGGTCACCTTGGAATTAGGGGCACACTGAGGCTGCTGTGTTGCTGCAGGCTAGAGTCTGGTGGGACTTGCAGCCTGGAGGGCAGCCTACCCGAGAGCCCCACCCCGGCTGAGGTTTGCTGCTGCACCGTCACTCCTCTGGGGAGCGGGGTCCTGAAGAACAGAGAAAAGCGCACCCGAGCTTGCCCCCTGGGGCCCGCAGTCTCACGGGGGGAGTGACCGCTGCTGTGCAGGGCTGGGTGCTGTCCTGGAGGGGCGGACCCAGCACTGTGGACTCGGAGGAGGTGCGTGCAGCTCTGCAGAGGGCACTCAGGACTGGACCACGCAGTGGGGAGGTCAAGGTGACCACTTCAGGCCATGGAACAGTACGTGCAAAGGGTCAGAGACAGGGGAGAATGTGAGACGCCGGGGCCAGGGAAGACGTACTGAGAGGGCAGCAAGTACCGTCTCAGGTCGTGGGTCCTCCTGCAGGCCCTCCCTGGGGAGGGGTTTCCACCCCAGCAGAAAGCGCCCTGCGGGATGGGAGTGTGCCCGAGCCTCCTCTTTGCTTTGCCAGCCTCCCTGGCCGTCCCTCTCTGATGCATCAGCTGGGTCTTCTAGCCCTGGTCACCTGGCTGGCCTTTGGACTCCCCACCTTGCCCTGTACCCTGGGGCTCTTGAACCCTCCAAGACCTCTTCTGCCCACCAAGTGTCTGCCCCATGCCTCCCTCTGGCCTGTGCCGACCACGGCTGGCACAGTCACGGCCTCACCAGCTGACCAGGCTCTTCCACTCAGGATGCCAAGTAGAGCCATGGGGACATCTGGGTGAGCAGAGTTAGAGTCGCCTTAGCCAGGTTTGGCCAGAAGCAAGGGTGCTCTCTTTTTTTTTTTAATAAATTTATTTATTTTTATTTTTGGCTGCGTTGGGTCTTTGTTGCTGCATGCAGGCTAGGTGGCGAGCGGGGGCTACTCTTCGTTGCGGTGCCCAGGCTTCTCGTTGCGGTGGTTTCTCTTGTTGTGGAGCACGGGCTCTAGGCGCGTGGCCTTCAGTAGTTGTGGCACTCAGGCTCAGTAGTTGTGGCTCGTGGGCTTAGTCGCTCTGTGGCATGTGGGATCTTCCCGGACCAGGGCTCGAACCTGTGTCCCCTGATTGGCAGGCGGATTCTTAACTGCTGCGCCACCAGGGGAGCCCAAGGGTGCTCTCTTTCTCAACGTCTTCCACGCTCACTTGCTCCCCAGTGCCGCTGTGTCTTCTTCAGGCACTGACAAGTGTCACCCCAAGTGGCCCCGGGTCCAGCCCCTGCCCCTCAGCCTCACCGAGACCACCTGCCGGGTGGCCCTCCTCCCTCCTGCGCCGGGCACAGGGCTGGCAGTCCCGTGTGCGTCGTGTGGGTCCCACCACTGCAGGCACGGCCCCCAGGGATGACCAGGCTTTGGCCTTGGGGGCTGTATGAGAGAAGGAGAGAGATGGAAAAGCCGAGATGGTGGGGAGTAATTAGGAAGGAACACCTGGTTCTTTTGAATGAAGGGCATCGTCGTTTTCTGTCCATTCCTGGGGCTGGACATGCCTCATCCCTGCCTTTCCCCACAGCGCACCCACTGTATCCTAGGTGCACGGCCACTTCCACCCCAGAGTCAGCGGGCCTCCCCGGGTCAGGATGCGCTGCTCAGGCTTCGGCATCTCCTCCTCCTCGCCAGCTCCTGTTGCCCCAATTAGCCGGGGGTGCGAAGCTGCCCTCCAGAAGGGCTTGGCCGCAGCCCACTTGCATGGGCGCCAGTCGTTGGGGGGTGGGGGGCGGTGAGCTCTGATGAGCGCGCTCTCCCGGCTGCCTCCAGGTCCTGTGGGAGTAGCGGACGGCTGCCCTTCAGAGAGGCTGCCTGAGAATTTGGGGCTTTTCCTCAAGAGGCCTGTTTAAGTGCCAGTCTACCCAGTCCCCAGGAGGGCAGGTTGGCGTTACGAGAGTCACACGTGCTATGGTCTCGGCTCCTGAAGCCTCGAGCTGGACCAGCCCTGGCTCCAGCAGAGGGTGAGATGCTCCCCAGCCCGCCCCACCTGGAAGAAGAGCCCTCATCTCTATCCTTACCGGCTTTCCTGTTGAGGCTAGAATTCCGTGCCCTCGTCTGTGCCTCAATGACTGACCCGGTCTCACCTCCTCTCCGCCAGTGGCTCAGGGCGAGGATACCTGCTCTTTCCCAGTGCCGGAGCTGAGTCCCCAAAGCCTCCCCTGGACGTCCCCTCTGTAGCAGTCAGAGAGACACCCAGCCCCCTCGTTAGCACCCAGTCCCACATCTGGTTTATTCTCTCGCCCCCCTGGAACCTCACCTCAGACACCACAGGCATCTCCTTCCCCGTCCTCCTCTGCCCGGAAGCTGTGGTATCAGCTCCAATTTCCTCCCAGTACCCGCCGGCAGGCCTCCCCCAGAGGACATTCAGAACCCTCACCCGTAGTCTGCACGTTTGTTTTCAGCTGCAGAATGGGATTCCCCCATTCAAATGCAGCCTTGCACAGAACCACGATTTCTGAAATTATGGAATGGGAGCAGCTCGGAAAAGGGTCTAGATGCAAATTCTCTATGGCTGTGGGGTCAGTGACGCTATTTCTCATCCAGATCTGGTCACAGGAGGTTGGTGGTCTTGGTCTTTGGCCCCCAGCACCTTCCCTCCCCTCTCCAGCCTTGCTCTGCCTGTCATGCGGGTCACACGTCTGATCCCGGTTCCCAAAGGCAGGAAATGAGACCCTTCCTACCATCCTCAGGCAGGCCTGCAGAGTTGGCACACTTCCTGAGGTCTGAGCCGCCCCTGCCCAGGCACGTCCCAAGTCCACACGGGTTGTGAGTCCAGCTCATCCCCACTCAGCCGCCTGTGTCCTCACGTCAGCTGGCATGCCTGGTAAGGCAAGGGCGGCATGTAATGGCCACGGTGGCCTCTGTGTTTCAGGGTAAAATACGAAGCCCCTCAAGCAACAGATGGCCTGGCTGGAGCCCTGGATGCCCGGCAGCAGAGCACCGGAGCGGTAAGCAGAGGGGCCCTGCCGCCACCCTGGGGCCCGTCCAGAAGGAGGCCCGGGGGATGCTTGCCCAGCGATGCCCACGGTGGTTTATAATAGGCAGCCTGAGAGGGCAGCTGGGAGCTGAGTCAGTATTCGGCCTCACTGCCCCTCCAGAGACCTGTCGTCTGCAGGAGTGTGGACAGAGGTGGACGGGAGAACAGACCCTGAGACCACAGGGCGGCACCCAAGGGCGCCATTTTTGTTGCATTTAACTCCTGGGCCGTGTGGCGTGACAGCCACGTGCCCACACCGAGCAGACGCTGTGGGCGACCCCTCCCCCTCGCAAGGGCTCCAAGTACAGTTCTCGCACCTTTGAATTTGTTTCTGGGTGCCTGTAGGGAAGAGAGAATCTCTGTCCCAGTAAGTGGGCTGAGTAGCTCCTTGGGAGGTGGTTAGAAAGTGCAGGACCTGGGAGCTGGAGATGCAGGGGCAGTGAACAGCGTGGCAGAGGAGAGGGTTGGTGACAGCATAGGGCTTCAGAGGCTGAGGTGGGACTGGGTGCTCGGAGCCCGACTGGGAGGACTGGGTTTATGCCACGTGAGGTGGGAGCCCTGAGCAGTCTTGAGCAGAGGGGAACGTTCATCTGGCTTCCATTTTAGAAGGACCCAGCCTGGAAGCTGGGAGAGCGGTCAGGAGGCCGTGGAAGCTGCCCAGTCTTTTGGAGTGGGGCGCGGGGCAGGGGGTGCAGGAGGGATCCCCAGCGACTCCCCAGAGGCGTCCCCAGCATCCTGGGAGTCATTCCCAAGTCAGACAGGGCAAGACCTGGAACACTGTGGAGGTGGGACCAGCAAGGACTCAGGTGCCTCCTGTGCGCTGTGGACCTGCTGCCACGCAGAGCGCGTTCCCGCCCCGGTCTCAGAGCCTCCCACCATTTTTCTTCGTAAGCAGTCATTCGTTGAGCCTGTGCCCTGTGCTAAGCACCCTGCGACCCCAGCTTACTGAGTGAGTCATCACACAAACCCTTAAGGTATCCCCTTTTACAGATGAGGGGTTAATTACAGAGGGGGGGTTAAGTGAGACCACAGATGTCACATCCTTAGCACAGTGCCCGGCACGCAGTGAAGCTTTTAACCTTTACATCACTGCAGTGTGGTTTTTCCCAGTCACAGAGGAGAACACCACGGCTTAGAATTGAGGTCATTTGCCCATGATCTCACAGCTGTCGGTCTGTCCAGCTTGGAAGCCAGTGCTGGTAACAAGAACCCCAGACGGCCTGTGGAGCTCTAAAGAGCAGAGGTGCTCCCCTGCTGCTCAGCCTTCCTTTCCCAGGGGCCATCATTCTGGCTCCAGGACTCCATATGAATCAGGACACTCGGGAAGCCCTTCCCTCCCACGCCACCTGCCTCCCATGGGCGGAGGCTGACCGAATAGCCCGGCTGTGCTGACCGCTGCAGCCCAGGACGGGTGTCACTTGCCCAGGGGCACACAGAAATGGCAACGCAAGGGCATGAGGAGCAGTAGATGCAGGTCTCCTGACTGCTGCCCCACCTGGCAGGCGGCCACGGGGCAGAAACACGCACACACCACTGCCTGCAGAAAAGCAGGCGCTGGCTAAGTTCTGCTCGTTCATCTCTGACGACTTGGGAGATTTAAGTGACTTCCACCAAATCAGAGTGTGACTTCCTTAAAACCAGGTCATAAACATCTGCTCCGAGGTGCTTACGTCTGGCTGGGGGGTAAGGCTTTCTCCCTCTCGGTTGTCAGAACATGATCCCGGGCAGCAATGTACAGAATGGAATCAAGTGCCGACTCTGTGGGCAGCCAGTGGCTGCCCCCCGGGGTTAGTGAGTCCTGGGAGGTGGGGATGCTGGATGGCATGTGACAGTCCCCAGGCTGGGTCTGTCCAGGCGGGGAAGGCAGTCACAGGGTGATGGGCTGGGAGCCAGGACCCGAGGCTTCCTCCACTGTCGGTCTGCTCTGGGGCCCTAGGGATCTCCTCTTTGCCCATCAGTAAACATGAGGGGACCGGGTAGAGCAATGCTCCTAACCCTGGGTGCCCATCAGAATCCCCTGAGAACCAGTGAGGGGCTAATGGCTCCTACTCCACCATCCCAGGATTGCTCAGCTCCCCACCCCCAGGGACCCTTGGGGTGAAGAGTAGGGGAGAAGCTTTGCCCTGCCCATCCAGGACTCCGGAGTCCCCACAGGGAGACGCCCTCTGCTGCTTGCTGTCCCCTTTTACCGCCCACCAGCCCAGCACAAGCATGGGTGCGTGCGCACGCACATGCGCGCACAGAGGCTCCTGAGGCGGTAGCAGGCCCCTGCTGGAGGAGGCCCCCAGCACACCGGTGGCCCTGGCCCTGGCCTTCCCGCCACCCTCAGCGTGACCCTCTCTCACCCAGATGGGAGGCGGCAGTGAGAAGAGCCTCAGTGACTGGATGGTGAGACCAGGCACGGAGAGGAGGGGCCGGGCACACTCGCAGGGGGCCCCCCCAGGCGGTACTGTCCATCAGAACCAGAGGAGAGCAGGGTGGGCAGCCAAGGGCCTGCCGGTGCCCACCCAGCATGGTCCGGCTCCCTCTGCTCTCGCTTCCACAGCCCCTCGGTGCTGCCTCGGAAGCAAGGCCCAGGCAGCCCCTGTGGCAGCCGAGAGGCGACCGGGGCTCTCCTGGGCTTGGGCCAAGTGCCTGCAGAGGGGGCTGAGGCGGGCAGCCCAGAGAAGTCACTGCTGCCGCTGCTGGGAAGTCAGCTCCTGCCTCTTCTCTGGGTGCTCCTGCTGCCCCCTGGGGCCCTCGGTGCTGAGGACGGGGCTTGGGGACTGACCTGGCTTTGGTTGGAGAAAGACTCGCTCTCCCTCTGTTTCCCAAAGTAGCTGAGTGGTAAGCGCGTTTCCCCGAGCACCTGCGCTGTGCTGGGCGCTGTGCTGAGCTCTTTAGCTCCCTCGTCTCGTTTAATCCTCACAGCGATCTGGACCTGGACGGTAGGTACTGTCATCCTCTCTAACGATGAGCGAAGTGAGGGTCAGAGAAGCTGAGTCACCTGCACCGAGTCGCAGGGGTCCGGCCAGCGTCTGGTCTCTCTGATCCCAGAGTCTGTGCCCCTGACCTCCAGCTGGATTCTCCCGCTGTAGACGCATTTCGCGTGGGAAGCCCCCAGGCCCCAGCCCTGCCCCAGTCCAGCCCTCAGCCCCCCGCCTCTGTGCAGGAGCCTGTGTGGTGGAGCCACAGTGCCGTGTCCCCGTGCATAGCCGCAGCCCCTTGGGGTGCACCGGCCTGGCCTCGTCTGGTGGTCTCAGCCCCTCCCTCTGTCCCGGCCCACCTCTGCCCCCTTCCACCACGAACGCTGAGTCTGCGGAGGTGTAGGGGGACAGCCTGCAGTCGTGCCCCCTGCCTCAGCCTTGCTGGCTGGCCGCTCCCTGGGCTGTGAATATTCTTGTGTCAGATGCCCCTGAGCACCTGTGCTTGGTCCCGGCCCTGGGCTTGCGCACCAAGCCCGCACCCTTGGCCTGTAGGAGCCAGGGGTCCGTTCTCTCCTCGTGGCCCTGCTCCAGCTGTCAGGAGCCCTTCCCCATCCCCTGCTCAGCCTGCTGGCCCCGCCTCCCCCTTGCCCACAGCCTGGCACAGCGGGCAGAACTTGGGGTCCCAGGCAGCTGGGCAGGAGCCATCCTGGAGGGACTGCCGGGGACGGGAGCGCAGGGCAGGTCCGACTGGCCCCATCGCATGAGGAAGGAGTCCCAGGGGTGGGCAACTGCCCCAGGCCGCGGCCGGTGGGCCCCAGACCGGCGAGGTGCACTGACCTCACCCGCTGCCCTTCCCTCCAGATCCCCGTCACCCAGGCCTGCCTCATGGAAGACATCGAGCAGTGGCTGTCCACGGACGTGGTAAGTCCGGCCCCCTCCTCACTCACCTGACCCGGGGCTCCTGTTGTCTCATGAGGAGGTGACGGGGGGTGGGGTCAGGATGAGCGACCGGTGAGGAGAGGGCGTTAGCGGGGCTGGTGTCCCCTCCCCTGCCGCTCCCCCGGCTCTTCCCTTTAGAGGAGGGCCCGGCCCTGCACCCCTCGCAGCCTCTGGGGCCTTCCCTCCCCTGAGCCTGCTGCCGATCGAGGTCCCACTGTGAGCAGGACAGGTGGGCCGAGGGCAGCCGGGACCATGGGAGCACTGAGCTCGGCAGCCCCCTCGTGCAGGTCAGGAGGCTGATAGACAGCTGCGAGGGATGCCACGCCCGCGGTGGGGGGCGGCAGTCTCCAGAGCCCCACTGCCCCCTGTGAGCGGCAGTCTCCAGAGCCGCCCCCCCAATTTTTGGCACCAAGGATCAAGGGCCTTCTGCAAGTGGCCAAGACCATGTTTCTGCCCGAGGTCAGGAGAAGGTCCATCCGTTTCATCTGGTGGGTGAAGGCTTATCCGCTCCCCAGCCCCCAGCGTGAGCATGTGTGGCCTCAGGCTTGGGTGTCAGCCTTTCCACCATGGGGCGAGTCTGCCCACCCCTCTAGACACCGGAAGGAAGGGACTAGCGATTGTCAGGGGCCCCCCGGGCACCCTACCCTGCGCCTGGCCCTCTGCAAGTACTCCTCTGTTACAGCTTCCCGACAGCCCTGTGAGTGCCGCCAAGCAGAAAAGCGAAGCTCAGAGAAGTCCAGGGGCCAAGGCCGGGGCTCAGGAAGGGGTGGGGCCGAGGTCTGCACCCCGCGGGGCCAGCAGCCTGCGCCCCAGCCTGCTCCGCAGTGCCGCAGCTAACCTCACCTTCTGCTTTCTCAGGGGAACCAGGCGGAGGAGCCCAAGGGCGTCACCAGTGAAGGTAGTAGACCTCAGCCCTGCCCACCCCTGCCCCGCTCCAGCCTCCGAGCCCACCCGCAGCCTCCCTCTCGTTCCTCCAGAATTTGACAAGTTCCTGGAAGAACGAGCCAAAGTGGCCGACCGTTTGCCCAACGTCTCCAGCCCCTCCGCCGAGGGGCCCCCGGGTCCCCCGCCTGGCAGTGCCCCTCGAAAGAAGACCCAGGAGAAGGATGACGACGTGCTGTTTGCCTTATGAGTGTGGGGTCTGGCACCCTGCATCCCGAGCCCCCGCTGCTCCCACACCCCGCGCGGGGACCTGTCTCTCCTTCAGCGTCACGACTGCTCTGGGGGGGCTTGTTACGTATGCCCTTCTCTCCCCCTTGAGGTTGGGGCCGCGCTGCCTGGGGGTGTGGGGGGCAGCCGGATGAATTGGGGGAACAGGTCAGTTGCACTTCGGAACCCTGGACACCCCTGCCTCCCCTCCCACCCCAGCTGACCACTGCGACTTGGCTGAGAACCCGGAGGCCCCGGGACAGACAAGGCCGGCTGCTTGGTTGCCCCAGCGTGAGTCCCCCTTGCCCCTCCCTGGACCCGTGCCCAGAGGAGCCCTCTTCCGAGCCCACACTGACAGTTGAGGCCTGGCCGTGGGCTGGAGACAGCAGAAGTTTCTGTCGCAGCCTCAGGTCCATTCCGCAGGCCCTGCCTTGGAGCCCGAAGGCTTTGGCCAGTTGTCGAGGGCAGGGCGTGTGGCCCTCTGCTGAGCGCACGCTGTCCAGATATGAAGCTGCACGTGGTGGGGGGAGACCTCGCCAGGCCCAGGCCGCCAGGGGAGGCTTCCAGGGATGCCTGGGGCACCTGTGGCCCCCACGACCTCCACTTCCTCGCCCTCCGGCCTTCCTCTGTTCCTCCCACGCAGGGCTCCACCAGGCACTGGGCCTCCGCACCTGTTGGTTGATCATCTTGTCCTGGGAGAGGTGCCTTTTGTATCCCCAATTAAAGGTAGAAAAGCATCCTGCTAGCAGTGTTCAGTCTCCAGGAGGAGGTGACTTCTTGGCCTCGCCAGAGGCAGGGACTCCTTTGGGCTGGGCTGGGCTGGGGGCCACCCATGAGATGGGCATCTGCAGGCGAAGCAGGTGCAGCAACAGGCCTGGGCACCCAGCCGCAGCTCACACCAGCACAGGCTCCAGCCACGCGTTGCCTGCCAAGTGGCCCCATTGCTCTCCACGAGTGACGCGTCTGCGTCCTCAGCACCTCACACTGCCGTCCGCACTCAGGCCGGCTCCTGCCCAGCAGCAGTAGCACTGTGATCACAGAGACGGAGCAGGTGTGGGGATGGTGGGGCAGGGAGCCTGCAGGGAGGATACGGCCATCCCGTCTGAGGCCTAGGTGCCAGGCGCTGTACCAGGCTCTACGTGGGCTCGTGGAATCGTCTCGACAGCCCGGGGCGGAGCCGAGTTGCATCTTGTTGTACAGAGACTGAGTCTGTGACTCAGTGGGTCATGTGAGCCACCCCAGGTGCAGCTGTTTCTCAGGTGCTGGGCACTTCCTCACGCATCAGTGCGTCGTCCCCATTTTGCAGATGACAGCACTGAGGCTCAGCGTGGCTGCCTGGGCACACAGGTCAGGCGCGGGTGTCGGTTCTTATCTCCATGGCAGTTCAGCCACCCCAGGTCTCGGGGTACCACCTTTTCTGGTCTGGGATCTTCACACCAGGCTCCCCAGGAGCCACTGCTTGAGGCACGTTGGTGCCCCCTGGCCCAGCACTCGGTGGTGGGAGGGAAGGGGGCTGCAACAGTTGATGTGCCTGAAAGGTCAGCCCATGAAGGACAGCAGAAGTCTGAATGCCTGGGTCCAGGGGCCCTGGGCAGCTGGAGTGGGGCTCACCTGGGTCTCCGAGCAGCCCCCAGCTCCCATCAGCAGCAGGTGGGCTGTACATGCGTTCTGAGGCATGGCCTAGAGCCGTGCACACAGGAGACCAGGCTCAGCCAGCCCTCCAGGTGGAGCTGGGGCAAGGGAAGCAGCTGGGAGGCGGGTACAACCGGACGGGACGGGACGGGGACGGGAGGCTTGTCCATCCCCTAAGCAGGGAGGAGGGGCCTTATCGTCTAGGCCGAGATTCAGAGCTTTGCAGAGGAACCAGCCTGGAGGAAAGGCGGCTGAACGTGACATCTGACCCATTTCCCCAACCTAAACCACCTTTTTTTCCTCTCCCCGCCACCCCTGCCCAAGGGGAGCAGCCATATCACTGTCCCCTGGGTAGCCAGCCATCGGCCTGGTCGGACAGCTTTTCAGGAGACGGAGGCGCCCTGGGCCCTCACCCGTCAGTCATAACAAGCTCAGCTGGTCCAAACTCAAGGTTACCGCCTACGTCCTGCGTAAGTTAGCTGTGTCCGCCCAGGCAAGGGGAAGGCAGTGGTTTTAACGAGGTATTAAGCATCTCCTGGACACGGTCCAGCTTTGCCTAGTTACTCAGCAGTGACGCCTGTGCCGAGGTGGTGGAGCCTTGCCAGCCCTGCCGAGGCTGCTGGGACTCAAAATTGGGAAGAAGCCCAACCTGGTGTACCGTGCTGTCACACGGCCACCAGCACCCCCGCCGTCTTCTGCTTTAGGTCACGCAGAGGCGGCTGGGTGCTGGGGACCGCAGCCCGACTCCCCAGTCTGCTTTATCTTGCTGGCCCGGCCGCCTCCTCCCGTCAGCACTCATGACAGCAGGTCGCTTCCAGAGGCCCCTTCCCCGGCCGCTTCTGGCCGCTTCTGGCCGACGGCCAGCCACCACACACCAGACCACCAGCGTCTGGAGCCGGAGCCGACGTCTGTGCTTGACTCTACGTAGCCTGTGAAGGTCCCTAAAGCACCTGGCTTTGGTGACCATCTTTTTCACAATGTGCACCTGTATCATGAGGCTGGCAGCACCTGGCAGTCAGACGAGAGGACTGTGGGGGTACTCGGTGGGTTGCCCACCCCCACCACTGGCTAGGCTGGACGGCCGCCACTCGTGCTCACACATGCGCAGTGGGGCGCGCTGCGCCGCTGAGCTCAGACAGGTGTGCCATCTGCTTGCATGGCCATTCCAGCCATCTGTCCTGGGACCTGACCTGAACCCCTGGGAGACTGGGGGCCTCTCCCCTTTCCCTGCAGCTCCCCAGCTCTCCCAGGTCCTCCCCTCCATCCCCACCACATGCCTGCTCTGGGCCCTACCTGGCCTGGGCCTTTCCATGCCTCACAACGGTCCTGCGGGGTTGATGGTTTTGACCACTGCTTACAAGTGGGAAACTGAGGCCGGGGTACGCCAGGACCAGTCACACCCTAAGTAAGGGAAAAGCGGGACCTGTTCCCCTTGGCACCGTTGCCTCTCCCCTCTGCTTGCCCCTCCTCCAGGTGAGTGACGGCGAGCCAGGGAACCCTCAGTCGGTGGCTGCAGGGGCTCGTGGCCTGTGAATGGCTAAAGTTGCCCAGTGACCTGTTCTTTGCTGCGTGTGGGTAGGAGCGCCGGCTGCGCACCAGGCATGGTTCTAGGTGCTGAGAATACAGAGGTGAATGGGCCTGGTGAATGGGTCACGTGGAGGGAAGGGGGCAATATAGACAGGTGTAAGTTGCAAACGTGCCACCTTCTCTGAAATGAAGGAAAGGGAGACTAATGCCAAGTGACAGGGGCTAGGAGGCCGGGGAGGGCCTCTGACCAGGACCCAAGGCTAGTGAGGTGAGGCCTGCCCAAAGAGCCCTGCCGTGAAGGTGTCCAGGCTTCCCCGGAGGGCGCAGCTCTGGACGGCCCCACCTTGAGGACCCCTCCAGAGAGAAGGCACCTGGGGCTGGGCTGGGCTGGGCTGGGCTGGGCTGGGTGAGGGAGCCCCGGCAGGAGCCACTGGTGCTGGCCAGGCTGGGTTTCCTGGCACCAGGCAGTGTCTGAGGCCACAGGTCCTGGGCCAATCACAGCAGCGGGAAGTCATGCGGCCCCACGTAAAAGAGGACCAGCTGCAGGCGGGAGCCTTGGGCTGCGGCCCCTGCGTCAGGATTAACCAGGCACCAGTCGCTCCTGCAGGGCCCTCTGCCTCGGAAATGGCATCTGGCCAGGGGTGTAGGGAGGTTGAGTGGAGGCAGGCAGGTGGGTAGGGAGGGGCCACCTGGGAGGCAGTCCCTGGAGCCTGGAGGAAGCTCTGACCAGAGCTACCTAGAAGCCCCTTAGCAGGGCCTCCACCCTCTTTGCACCCTCCCTGCTTCCCTGACCACCCCCGCCCCCACCCAGACCCAACCCTGGGCCTGGACGCTGACCCCACCCCCCAATCCCAGTATCAACATCCAGCCTCTCCAGTTGTCATACAACAGCAAATCATGATGCTGCCCTTCTGAGCTGTGTGACCTTAGGCAAATTACTTAACGTCTCTGTGCCTCAACTTTCTCACTTGTAAATAGGCTAATAGCAGTTGCTGCTTCATAGGGTTGTCATGAGGGTTAACTGAGAGGACCAGTACCACAACATCTGTCAAGGAAATGTTCCAAACATGTTGTCATGGATGGTACCCCCTCCATCCAGAACGGCCTCTGCATCTGACACCCAGCCAGGGGCACTGCCCCGCCAACTCCTGGGTAATTTCAGAGACCCCAGCTCAGCCTCTGGTATTGCTCTCCCAGCTCGCAAGGGTGCTCGCTGCCTCCCAGACAGCAGTTCCAACAACAGGGCCCTTGTGCCCCTCTCTTGGGTCTGAGCTGCTGCCCCTGAGTGGGGCCGGAGTGTCTTGATCCCGGCAATGAGAGAGAGGCAGGGTCTGCCCGCTGGTCCTGGATCGGGCTCTGCTGACGCACAGTGGGGAGCTTTGGGAAGCGCCCCCAACCCCTTCTCCAGGGGCGACCCTGGCTCAGGACAGTGTCCCACAGCGACCACGAGATGGCAGCAGCGCTGCATGTAACAGGGCCAGTGGGGCCGGCACCACCGAGTTGACAAGCCGGGAGGGCCGGCAAAAGGGAGCTCTGAGTGCCTCCTGCGAAGCCCGGGGGGCACTCGTTCCTGTGGGCCTGCTCAGCGGACGCCGAGTTCAGACCCCGGTGTATGTCTAGTTCTACCCGTATAGGCAGAAAAGCCCAAGTTTACACCAACAACTGCAATCACAACCCAATATCTGAGATTCCTTCTAGTTTTCCCCGTTCCCTATGCCCCCCTTCGATAACAGTGAGAAGCCTGGTTCCTGCTGCCCTTTGTGTACAGACTTACTTGCTCAGTCCCATCAGTAGCCAGTCTCCCACTGCCCCCGCTGCCCCAGCCCTGTAGGTGTCCTCACCTTGTTTGGGTCCCGACATCCCTGGATGGACCACCAGAGCCCCTGCTCAGACTTTTCCTCACCCAGTGCAGGCTCCAACACCCCACTAGGGGCCACTGCAGCCCAGCCCCGCCTCAAGGCAGCTGCCTGCCTTGCCTGGTCCCATCTGATGGCTTTAAACCAATTATTCAGGACAGGAGTGGAAGAGGAAGAGGAGATTTCACATTAAGAAGAATGATCAGACTCCAAAGTGATGTCTGAGTCCCGCTGTCTCCTCAAACCATCCAAATGTTTGTGCAAACCTAGTATTGACACCTCCAAGCTACCCCTGCCTACCTCTTGCATCAGAAAACACCACAAAAGTCCTTGGCCAGTGTATTAGTGTGCTAGGGCTGCCATAGCAGAGTTCCACAGACTGAGGGCTTAAACAACAGAAGTATATTATCTCGTAATTCTGGGGCATGGAGGTTAAGGTGCTAGCAGGCTGTTTGCCCTGAGGCCTCTCTCCTTGGTTTGCAGATGGCCGTTTTCTCCCTGTGTCTTCACATGGTCTTCCCTCTGTGTGTATCTGTGTCGTCATCTCCTCTTCTTACACAGTCATACTGGATTAGGGCCCATCCTAGTGACCTCACGTTACCTTAATTACCTCTTTAAAGACCCTATCTCCAAATCCAGTCACATGCTGAGGTCTTAGGGGTTAGGACTTCAACAGCTGAAGTTGAGGGAGACACAGTTCAGTCCACAGTTGGTCAGATATACAAAGTCCTGGCCCCTCTGGCCATCCTCCCAGGGCATGACCACTCTGCTCTGGACCCCATCCTAGAACAGCATCACCTCTGACCTACACTGGCTCTGCAGAGGAGTGACCACATGTAACACCCACCTCCACACCCCTGTTAGGGATTTGAGGGTGGTTTGATCCATCCTTGGGCCAACCTGGCCTTGGGAGCCCAGGAAGGGCCAGCCACTGGGGCCAGGAGCAGAGCAGAACAGGAAGGAGGTGGAGGCGAGGAGGCCACAGGCACCCAGAGCCTGGGCTAGGGGCTGTCCTGGTCCCCACTGCCACCTACTATGTTTTAGAGCAGATCAAGGCAGCGAGCTGGCAGGGCTCTCTTCTGCCCGCCCTGGGCAGCAGGACCAAGCTAGGGAAGCAGCCTCACATGGCCCCATCTTCTCCCTTTGCCTCTGGCTCAGGAATCTTGTGGCCTCTCCCTGCCCCTGCCCTAGGGCAGCCTGCACCCCTCTTCCCCCCACAGTCCAGGCTGGGCCACTGTGGTACCACAGACAGGGAAACAGTGGCCCAGGGAGGGGAGGGGCCTCCCTGCCCCGGAAGAGGCAGCCCTCAGCCCAGCCTGAGAGCTCAGCGAGGCCAGGGTGGAGGCCTTATTTGTCCGGCAGAGGCTGTGTGGCCCCAAGCCCTGGCGGGGGATCAGCAGACACAGCTTCTGGCCCACACCACCACTGATTTACAGTTTGACTTGAGACAAGCCCTTTCCTGCCTGGGCCTCAGTTTCCCCAACTATGAACCAAGGAGATTGATTAAATGACCCTGAGGCTTCCTCCCACTCTGCTCTTCTGCTCCCTCAACCCCCAAATTCCACAATCCTCCCTCTGGGAAAAAAATGGGAGGCTACAAATCCTCGTAACAGAAGTGGCAACATGGGGTCCCAGGGTTCTTCTCCCACTGCAGGGGCCACAGGAGTGGGAAAATGCCTGCTGGCCAGGTCAGCAGACATGGAAGGCCCTGGGCCACCTCCTTGCTAGCACACCGGTTGCCCCTGGGGAGCTTGGGCGGGACGTGCCCTTTAGTCTGCAGGAGCTTCCGGCCACCTGCAGGAAGGGGGCTGCCAGGGTGAAGCAAGTCAGGGTCCCTTCTCAGGCCTAGAGTGATGCAGAGACTTGGTCAAAGCCACACAGCAAATCTGTGGCAGAATCAGGACTGGAATCCAGGTCCCCCATGGAACCTGCCCAGCAGGGAGCAGGGAAAGGACGGTAGCTGGGAGTCCCTCCGTGGAAACACCTCCTGGCCCCTTGTACGCACCCCTGGCTCCCCCAGAATGTTAATGCTCCCCAACTGGTCTGCAGGTTATAAACATTCTCCCACCAAGGACCTCCTCACGGTTTCCCCAGGACCTGAATTTGCACGTTTTTTGTTGGTCTTGGTTTTTTGCCTACAGGACACTTTGCAATGCAATGAGGAGTTAGTATACTTTACCTTTTGTGCATCATAATCGGACTGCATCGCCTACCGAGGCAGTTTCTCATTCCAGCCAGACGTGCCCCAGCAGCTCGTTCTTGGGAACTAACTGTACAGCCTGTTTGTCCAGCCCCACTGCGCCTGCCCACTGTTTGGGGCAGTCCCACCACCTAAAGGGGCAGGGGATGAGGACAGCTGAGCTCACCATCGGCCAGGGCACCCGCCAAGCTCCCACAGGCCTCGGCCTTCACCTTCACCACACGTGACCATTCTTTTTTTTTTTTTAATTAATTAATTTATTTTTGCCTGTGTTGGGCATTTGTTGCTGTGTGTGGGCTTTCTCTAGTTGTGACGAGCGGGGGCTACTCTTCGTTGCAGTGCGCAGGCTTCTCCTCGCGATGACTTCTCTTGCTGCGGAGCATGGGCTCTAGGCGAGGGGGCTTCAGTAGTTGTGGCACGTGGGCTCAGTAGTTGTGGCTCACAGGCTCTAGAGCGCAGGCTCAGTAGTTGTGGCCCACGGGCTTAGTTGCTCCGTGGCATGTGGGATCTTCCCAGACCAGGACTCGAACCCGTGTCCCCTGCATTGGCAGGCGGATTCTCAACCACTGCGCACGTGGCCATTCTTGACCCCAGGCTTCTGCACTGGTCTCTCCCTTGTGGACACAGTCTGCTCCCACTTCCCACCTCAACTCTGTGTTACTGAGTCCAAGCTCATACTGCTCACCACACAACAGGCCAGTAACTCGAGAGATGAGTTGTTGGGGCAAAGAATAGTGACTTTATTCTGAAAGCCAGCAGAACAAGAAGATGCTGCCTAGTGTCCCAAAGAACCATCTTACCGGGGTTTGAATTCAGGCTTCTTTTATACTAAAAGGGGAGGGGGCGTGGCTGGTTGTTGTAAACTTCTTGGTGCCGGAAACCTTTATTCTTGCAGCTTATAGATCTGGTCGATGTTCCTATAAACCTCCAACAAGACAAATGTTATTCTCCGTTCTGCAACTTCTTAGCTCTATATGAATGGAAAAGTGTTATACCTGTAAAGGTCAGAGCCTTGAGAATAGGTTATCCCGTATATTTCAGGTTATAGACAACATTCTTTTAGTGATTAACTTGTAGCAAAAGCAATAGAATACACAGGTTAAAGGAAACAGATCCAATATGGAGTCAAATTTGTTCTTCCCTCTGACACCTGCAAACCCAGACTCTCAAATTGTTTGAGTCCCATTTGCCCCACCCTCCCTGGCACTTGGAATCTTAGCTTTTAGACCCCAAGTTGCGGTGAGAAGACCCATCCCCTCTCTCCCTCACCCCTCCCCGGTTACTCTCCCACCACGTCCTCTACCCATTGCCCACCCACTGAGGATCAAGAATGGGTACTGCTGAGCCTTCTCAGATGTTGCCATGGAGCTTGAGGGCCAGACAGGGGCAGTCAGAGACCTCCAGGTGCGAACGCCCAATGCCTTCCATTCCCTCCTCCATCTCTCGGTGTCCCTTTCCCCCCATCTGTGCACCACCGATCCATCCACAATCCCGCCACTCATTCATCCAACACAAATGCCAGTACAGCCTCCTTCCTTCCATCGCCCGTCTATCCAGACTGCATAGACACCTGCCACACAGGGGACATCAAGAGCCACCAATGAGGGCCACAGAAGCAGGGACATCACACAGAAAGGACCACGGCAGTGCCACCTGATAAGAGATGAGGCCCTTTCTGTGTTTCTTGTCCCCACCATAGCCCACCAGAGAAGAAAGGGACCCAAAGGACAGGGGGAAGTGGGGGGTAAAGGAGCAGGCCACCCCATCCCCCCCAAGTCTCTCCAGTAAGGCCCTGGGAACTGAGGAGGTGGGTGTTCAATCAGATGTGAGATTTAACTTTGGACTTTTTCATGCTTGAAAGTAACAAGAAAGTTAACAAAACCGCCAGAGGTGTCAAAAAGGCTGCAAAAAGGCTGCAAATGGGAGGCTGGTCTCCATCAAAGGCAGGCGTAGGAGAAAATGAACAGAAGTCATGGTCAGGTTTGTGAACTGTGACTTGGGATCTGCAAGCTTGGAGAGGGAGCTGGGGAGAGCGGAATTGCTCTGTGTGTCAGGAGGAGATGAATCCTACAGTTCCAATGCCCCCTGGTAGGGGGGAGGGGAGCCCAGAGACAAGCGAAGGGGAGGAGGAGAGAGGAGCCGAGGTGACCAGGCAAAGGGTTGGGGGAAGATCTGGAGATGAACTACTGGACTGGGGGAGGGGAGGGAACAGAGTATCCCCGAAAGGTCTGGAAGAATAGACTTATCTAAGATGCCTTGTGAAGTGTCCTCTGTGTGGGACCTGATATCACCCCTCTCTATGACCCCGAGATCTATGTTCCACTCACCAGTATTTGTCAAGAGGAGGGTTTTATGGAAATGGAGAAGGGGTGAAGTTTCATGTCTGAGTCAGCACAGTACTGAGCAGAAATCGCTCAGGAAGAAGCAAGAATGGCAGGGGAAGTGGTGAAAACATAAGTGTCCAGGGATCTCTGAAACTGTGGAGGATTTTGGGCTTTTACTGGACATAAAGTTAGATTAAAGCATCAACTCTGCCTTCCCCCCAGTGATTTCCTCACACACAATCAGAATAAATCTCAAAAGGCGAATCTGACCATGTTTTATAACACCTGCACCCCCAAGCCCCAACACACACACCTAAAACCCTTCACTTGTTCTTGAGTTAAAGACCCACTTCCTGGCCCATCCCACAAGGCCTCTGGGGTCTGGGCCCTGCCACCCTCTCCAGATTCTCTGCACTCTAGACATACAGGCTGGCTTTCTCACCTCAGAAGTTTCATACCCTACTGACCACAGGGCCTTTGTACATGCTGTTCTCTCTAGCACTGCCCCACCCCAACCCCAACCCCCAGTTAACTCACTCACCCTTCAGGGCTCAGCTCAGACAAGCCACTCCTGAGCTCCTGACCAAGTCATCCACCCATCTTGGAATTTACCGCCATGATTACAGAGGCAAAGAGGAATGGAACAACCACAACATGGCTCAGAGTCCACACCTTAGAACGATCATGATTCATGCCCTGGCACTGGCCACACGTTCCCTGAGTACATCTGAATCCCCAACAAAGTGAAGGTCTGTCATCGAGGGGGCAGGGGGATGGCTGTTAAGCAGACAACCAACAGTGTCTGCACCCTCTTGCAGGGGTGGAGGGGGGTTATCATGTATTCTGGAAAGTGATGGAATGGGCAGAAGCAGGAATGAACTCACCATGTCTCAGGTCTGGACTCACACTGGCCTGATGAGGTTGTGGACTGTGTGAGGTATGATGCAGCCTCATTACTGGACAGCTTTTTTTTAATCCAGGTAAACTGCAGGTCAAATCATGTCCCCTGGGACACACAAAAAAACCCACACAGCAAAACCTCCCACCTCAGCAACAAGTGAGGCTTTTTGTCTCATCCTCCGACAGAATCCTGGTAAAGACCAGTACAGAGTCATAGACTAGTGCCATTCAGCTAATCCCTGTATCTGACACCAGTCTGCTTGCTCACCTCCAGCAATGGGATACCCACCAACTCCCATAGAAGCCCATTCCACCTGACCAGACCCCCACCACCGACCCATCATTAAGCCATAAAATCTAATTGGCATATTGTTTAATGGGAACAGAGTTTCAGTTGGGGATGATGAAAAAGTTCTGGAGGTGGATGGTGGTGACGGTTGCCCAAGAATGTGAATGTACTTAGTGCCGCTGAAAGGTACACTTAAAAATGGTTAAAATGACCTTTCTGCCCGTGGACGCCGCTGAGTAAGCATCGTTGACGTCTCCCCCCCGCCTCCACTACCGTCATGTCTAAGTCAGAGTCACCCAAAGAGCCCAAACAGCTGAGGAATCTCTTCATCGGAGGTCTGAGCTTTGAAACAACCGATGACAGTCTGAGGAGCCATTGTGAGCAGTGGGGAGCGCTCACAGACTGTGTGGTGATGAGGGATCCAGACACCAGGCGCTCCAGAGGGTTTGGGGTTGCCACATATGCCACTGTGGAGGAGGTGGATGCGGCCATGAATGCAAGGCCACACAAGGTGGATGGAAGAGTTGTGGAACCAGAGAGGGCCGTCTCAAGAGAAGATTCTCAAAGACCTGGTGCCCACTCAACTGTGAAAAAGATTTTTATTGGTGCATTAAAGAAGATGCTGAGGAACATCACCTAAGAGATTATTTTGAACAGTTTGGGAAAACTGAACTGACTGAAATCATGACTGATCGAGGCAGTGGCAAAAAGAGAGGCTTTGCCTTCGTAACCTTTGATGACCATGACTCTGTAGACAAGACTGTCATTCAGAAATACCACACTGTGTATGGCCACAACTGTGAAGTAAGGAAAGCCCTATCTAAGCAAGAGATGGCTAGTGCCTCATCCAGCCAAAGAGGTCGAAGTGGTTCTGGAAACTTTGGTGGTGGTCGTGGAGGAAACTTCAGTGGCCGAGCTGGCTTTGGTGGCAGCCGCAGTGGTGATGGATATGGTGGCAGTGGGGATGGCTATAATGGGTTTGGTAACGATGGAAGCCATTTTGGAGGTGGTGGAAGCTACGATGATTTTGGCAGTTACAACAATCAACCTTCAAATATTGGGCCCATGAAAGGAGGACACTTTGGAGGCAGAAGTTCTGGCCCCTATGGTGGTGGAGGCCAATACTTTGCCAAACCCCGAAACCAGGGTGGCTGTGGCGGTTCTACCGGCAGCAGTAGCTACGGCAGTGGCAGAAGGTTTTGATGACTGCCAGGAAACAAAGCTTAGCAGGAGAGGAGACCCAGAGCAGTGACAGGGAAGCTCCAGGTTACAGCAGATCTGTGAGCTCAGCCAAACAGCGCTGGCAGGGCCTCGCTGCTACAAAGACATGTTTTAGACAATACTCACGTGTATGGGCAAAAAACTCGAGGACTGTATTTGTAACTAATTGTATAAAAGTTTATTTTAGTTTCTCTTCTGTGGAAAGTGGAAAGCATTCCAACAAAGGGTTTTAATGTAGAATTTTTATTTTTTTGCACCCATGCTGTTGACGGCTAAATGTAGTAGTCTGATCGTGACGCTGAATAAATGTGTCTTCTTTTTTTTTTTTTTTGCGGTACGCGGGCCTCTCACTGCTGTGGCCTCTCCCGTTGCGGAGCACAGGCTCCGGACGCGCAGGCTCAGCGGCCGTGGCTCACGGGCCCAGCCGCTCCGCGGCATGTGGGATCTTCCCGGACCGGAGCACGAACCCGTGTCCCCTGCATCGGCAGGCAGACGCTCAACCACTGCGCCACCAGGGAAGCCCTGTGTCTTCTTTTTAAATGTGCTGTGTACAGTTAGTGTACTCTGAAGCCATTTTGGTAAACTACCCCAACAGTGTGAAGTTAGTATTCCTTCAGAGTGATGCCAGGTTCCATTCAAAATTTATTTACAACCTGCTCTGGTGGAGAAGCTATTGTCTTCCGAAACCTTGGCGTAGTTGAACTGACAGTTACTGCGTTGTGACCTGGAGTTCACCGTGAAGAGGGTCACCCAAGCCAAGTCATGGAGTTTTTTGATTATTAATATGATTGTTGGCACACCCTATGCAATATATCTAAACTGGATTATGGTACCAGATATAGATGGGAATGAAGCTTGTGTATCATCCATTATCATGTGTAATAAATAAACAATTGAATACCCTCTTGAAAAAAACAAGGTTAAAATGGTAAATATTATGTTATGTAGTTTTACCATAATTTAAAAAAAAAAAGTGCTCTGGGCTTCAAAACTTACAAGCTTGTGTGGCTTTGAGTACTTTTATTTATTTTTTATTTATTTTTATTAATTTTATTGGAGTATAAGTGCTTTACAGTGTTGTGTTAGTTTCTACTGTACAGCAAGGTGAATCAGCTATACGTATACATATATCCCCTCTTTTTTGGATTTCCTTCCCATTTAGGTCACCACAGAGCACTGTGTAGAGTTCCCTGTGCTAAACAGTAGGTTCTCATTAGTTATCTGTTTTATACTCAGTATCGATAGTGTATAGATGTCAATCCCAATCTCCCAGTTCGTCCCACCCACCCACCCCTTCCCCCTTGGTATCCATACGTTTGTTCTCTACATCTGTGTCTCTATTTCTGCTTTGCAAATAAGATCATCTATACCATTTTTTGAGTACTTTAAAAGTAACCATTTAAAGATTACTCTAAAAACATATATAATTAAGAGTTAAGGGACTTCCCTGGTGGTCCAGTGGTTAAGAATCCACCTTCCAGCGCAGGGGACTCAGGTTCGATCCCTGGTCAGGGAACTAAGATCCCACATGCCGCGGGGCAACTAAGCCCACGTGCCACAACGAGAGGGAAGCCCGTGCGCCGAGACGAAGATCCCACGTGCTGTGACTAAGACCCAGTGCAGCCAAATAAATAATTTTTTTAAAAACAAACAAAAAAATAGTTAAGGCAAACTCTTAGTGCGCCCCATGCTGTTTGATCCTGATTTGCTTTCATTCAGGCCTCGGAAATCTGGGCTCAGAATTTCCACCTTCAAGTCCTGCCTCTGCCCCCCGCAGGGATTACAGTCACCGTGACCCTCCCCTGCTATGAGCCTACTATGTACTAGGCTCTGAGGCTCTGAGAATGCGTCCAGGAATAAGTCAGAGCCCTCGTCCTCTCTGACACACAGGGAACAATCAGAATTTTTCTTTACTTTTTGTTAGTAAAAACCTACAGGGCTCCAGTCTCCGTGAAACCTGCAGGGCTGGCCCACAATGATTCATCCTTGAAGACCTCACCTGGGTAGAATGATGACAGTGGCACAGGATGACACTGGTCCCTGAGCACTCAGCACACGGAATGTTTGTTTGGTGCAATGTGTGGCCTCCTGGGAATGTCGGGTGACACATGACAGCGTGGGGATGTGTGGAAGGACAGGAGTCAGGAATTGCCATCTCTGAAATCTCATCCCAGATCAACCCCACCTGACCCGCCCAGGAATCACAGACCCACCAAACCATCAGAGAACCGGATGGAGAACAGGAGGGAGTGGAAGACCCAGGTAACCCACAGGGCTCACACTGGCAGCTCGCGGGCCATGTCAAGTCTTGTAAGGGGATTTTTTTTTTCGATTGAGTTTATTGTCAATGTCCCAAAAAAAAAAATAAATAACCTGTGAAATTTCTCATCTCTTTTTAAAATAAATAAATAAAAGAGGGTGTCTTTCATGGCAAGAGCTGGCTGGAGCTGAGTTCCAACTGCTCCCTTTGGACGGGACCCATGGGCCACAACAGTCCCTACCCCTTAACTTCCCTTACTCACATTGCCTGCCGGGCCCCCTGGAGGCCTCTGAGGTCAGGATTTCTGATCTAATCCAACATCTCTATCTCACAGAGGAGTCTGATGAAGCCCAGAGGGAGAGTGACTTTCCCAGTAAGTAACTCATCTGGGATGAGAAAGATCTAGAATCTCAGGGGGCCCACCCAGCGTCCACCGCAATCCTCCAAAGAGCCTCCGGAGTGGCTCTGCTGATGGGCAGCAAAGTGGACTTGCCTGTGTGGTGAGGCGAGCAGGTGGCTCATTGGGAAACCTGAGGAGACGGCCAGTCAGGCACCCCGTCCAGCTGCAGACGTGCCCCACTCCAAGGGGACACAGACGAACGAGGCGCGGTCCTCACCCCTCGCCACAATTCCTGTGTCCCCTGGTCTAACCTTGACTCCCTGTTGCCTCACCAGCTCTGGGAGCCCTGGTTCTTCATCTGTAAAGTGGGGGTCCTCATCGCGGCAGGCAGAATTGAGGTCCCCTCCCCCGCGTGTGTAGGAAACAGCAGGTGTGCAAGTTGAAAGGCACTTGGGGAGGAATGTGGGAAGGAAGTGGGCTGACGAGGACAGAGAGGAAGGAGAGATGAGGCAGCCGCCACAAGAAGAGGGACCTGGGAAAGAGCAGCGATGGTTACGGGGGCGCCTGTCAGGATGCACCGGGTGATGCTGAGGTGAGAAACAATCCCTCCTCTCAGCCACTCCACTCTTTTACTCATTTTTTTCCCCAGTTTTATTGACATATAATTGACATAGAAGTTTGTATTAGTTTCAGGTGTACAATGAATGCCCACCCTCCCAGGGGCTCTGGGGGAAGATCATGGCTCCAGGCTTAGAGCAGCAACCTCCTCAGACGTCTTTCACATGGTCCACAGCGTGGACTGCGCCCCAGTGTCCCCAAGCCCTGAGTCCTGTGCCTTGCAGAGAATCCTGTGACATTCCAGATTCAGGCCATGCCTTTCCTCCTGTGCGGGGCTCGCTCAAGTTCCAGGTCTTCCCCACCTCTACCTCCCTCCTGCTCACTCACTTCAGGGAGAGGAGAAGGCGGCAGGGGGCAGGACCAGGGCACTCATTTCTCAATCATCATAATTATAAAAACATATCCACATGCAACTAGAGAGTGTCATACTAAGCAAAGTAAGTCAGAAAGAGAAAGACAAATACCATACGATACCACTTATATGTGGAATCTAAAATATGACACAAATGAACCTACCTATGAAACAGAAACAGAATCACCAACGTAGAGAACAGACTGGTGGTTGCCAAGGGGGAGGGGGTTGGGGGAGGGCTGGAGTGGAAGGCTGGGGTTAGCAGATGTAAGCTTTTACATATAGGATGGATACACAGCAAGGTCCTACTGTATAGCACAGGGAACTATATTCAGTATCCTATGATAGGGACTTCCCTGGTGGTCCAGTGGTCAAGAATCCGCCTTCCAATGTGGGGGACACAGGTTCAATCTCTCATCGGGGAACTAAGATCCCACATGCCACAGGGCAAATGAGCCTGCATGCTACACCTACTGAGCCTGCACACCACAACTACAGAGCCCACGCACTCTGGAGCCCATGAGCCACAACTAGAGAGAAACCCGCACAATGCGACAAAGAGCCCGCATGCCACAACTAAGACCCGACACAGCCAAAAATAAATAAATATATTTTTAAAATCATATGATAAACCATAATGGAAAAGAATATTTTTTAAAAAGATGTATATATGTATGTATAACTGAATCACTTTGCTGTACAGCAGAAATTAACACATTGTAAATCAACTGTACTTCAATTTTTAAAATATTAAAACAGAAAAAAAAGAATAGCTTAGAGGAAAGAAGTGATTGAGAAAAAAATAGTTGACAAATCACATGGAAAAGCTTCTTTTAAAAACTCTGTTTTTTATATGTCACTTTTTATTAAAAAGAAAATATCAGTTACAAATTTAAAAAAAACATATCCACGGAAATAATTACTTTTTATCAAACAATTATAACAAGCCAGGCACAATGCTAAATATTTGACATGGATAATTTGATTTCACACAAGCTAGGAGGTAGATACTATAATTATCCCCATTTTACAGATAAGAAAACCCAGGCACAGAGACAGTAATAGACTTGACCAGGTCACATGGCTTATTACTAACGGGATTCAAAGCCAGGTCTAGATGTGTTTAACCACCAGGCTTTATAAAGAAGGAATAGCATCGTTTATAAGTCTGTCTCCCTTTGTTTAGTGAGCATCTCCCACTTGACACAAAGGCACTTTTCCTAAAAGTCCTACATAATCAGTCATAGGCCTAATAAAGGCAAATTAAAAATCTGGTAATAAAAAGCATCTAAACTCTGCCGCCAGCTAACTGGATCTCAGTTTCCTTATTTACCTTATGCGGAGGTTTAACATAACCACATAGTATTCTTGCCAAAAATGTTTCACCAGAATCTAATCAGGAGAAAAAAGACAAATCTAGAACATGGGTCATTTTCTTTTTTTCCTTTTTTTCTTTTCTTTTTTTTTTTGATCTTTATTGGAGTATAATCCCTTTACAATACCGTGTTAGTTTCTGTTGCACAACAAAGGGAATCAGCCATATGCACACACATGTCCCCGTATCCCCTCCCTGTTGAGCCTCCCTCCCAACCTCCCTATCCCACCCCTCTAGGTCATCACAAAGCACCGAGCCATCTCCCTGTGCTGTGCTGCTTCTTCCCACGAGCCAACTACTTTACATTCAGTAGTGTATATATGTCGATGCTACTCTCACTTTGCCCCAGCTTCAACTTCCCACCTCCTGTCTTCAAGTCCATTCTCTATGTCTACCTCTTTATTCCTGCCCTGCAACTAGGTTCATCAGTACCATTTTTTTGTTTGTTTAGATTCCATATATATGCGTTAGCATACGGTATTTGTTTTTCTCTTTCTCACTTACTTCACTAAATATGACAGACTCTAGGTCCATCCACCTCACTACAAATAACTCAATTTCGTTTCTTTTTATGGCTGAGTAATATTCCATTGTATATATGTGCCACATCTTCTTTATCCATTCATCTGTCGATGGACATTTAGGTTGCTTCCATGTCCTGGCTATTGTAAATAGAGCTGCAATGAACATTGTGGTACTTGACTCTTTTTGAATTATGGTTTTCTCAGGGTATATGCCCAGTAGTGGGATTGCTGGGTCATATGGTAGTTCTATTTTTAGTTTTCTAAGGAAACTCCATACTGTTTTCCATAGTGGCTGTATCAATTTACATTCCCACCGACAGTGTAGGAGGGTTCCCTTTTCACCACACCCTTTCCAGCATTTATTGTTTCTAGCTTTTTTGATAATGGCCATTCTGGCCAGCGTGAGGTGTTACCTCATTGTAGTTTTGATTTGCATTTCTCTAATAATTAGTGATGTTGAGCATCTTTGCATGTGCTTCTTGGCCATCTGTGTGTCTTCCCTGGTGAAATGTCTATTTAGGTCTTCTGCCCATTTTTGGATTGGGTTTTTTGTTTTTCTGATATTGAGCTCCATGAGCTGTTTGTATGTTTTGGAGATTAATCCTTTGTCTGTTGTTTCACTCACATATATTTTTTCCCATTCTGAGGGTTGTCTTTTTGTCCTGTTTATGGTTTCCTTCCCTGTGCAAAAGCTTTTAAGTTTAGTTAAGTCCCATTTGTTTATTTTTGTTTTTATTTCTGTTACTCTAGGAGGTGGGTCAAAAAAGATCTTCCTGTGGTTTATGTCAAAGAGTGTTTTTCCTATGTTTTCCTCCAAAAGTTTTATAGTGTCTGGTCTTACATTTAAGTCTTTAATCCATTTGGAGTTTATTTTTGTGTATGGTGTTAGGTAGTGTTCTAATTTCATTCTTTTTTTTTTTTTTTTTTTTTTGCAGTACGCGGGTCTCTCACTGTTGTGGCCTCTCCCGTTGCAGAGCACAGGCTCCGGATGTGCAGGCTCAGCAGCCATGGCTCACGGGCCCAGCCGCTCCGCGGCATGTGGGATCTTCCCAGATCGGGGCACGAATTTCATTCTTTTACATGTTGCCAGTTTTCCCGGCACCACTTAGTGAAGAGGCTGTCTTTTCTCCATTGTATGTTCTTACCTCCTTTGTTGTAAATTAGGTACCCATGTGTGCATGGGTTTATCTCTGGGCATTCTATCCTGTACCATTGATCTATATTTCTGTTTTTGTGCCAGTACCATACTGTCTTGATTACTGTAGCTTTGTGATATAGTTTGAAGTCAGGGAGCCTGATTCCTCCAACTCCGTTTTTCTTTCTCAAGATGCTTTGGCTATTCGGGGTCTTTTGTGTTTCCATACAAATTGTAAGACTTTTTGTTCTAATTCTGTGAAGAATGCCATGCGTAATTTGATAGGGATTGCATTGAATCTGTAGCTTGCTTTTGGTAGTATAGTCATTTTCACAATATTGATTCTTCCAATCCAAGAACATGGTATATTTCTCCATCTGTTTATGTCATCTTTGGTTTCTTTCATCAGTGTTCTATAGTTTTCTGAATACAATTTCACCTCCTTAGGCACGTTTATTCCTAGGTATTTTATTCTTTTTGTTGCAATGGTAAATGGGAGTATTGTTTTCCTTTTTTAATATTTATTTATTTATTTGGCTATGCCAGGTCTTAGTTGTGGCTCACGGGATCTTCATTGCAGCATGTGGGATCTAGTTCCCTGACCAGGGTTCAAACCTGGGCCCCCTGCAATGGGAGCATGGAGTCAGCCACTGGACCATCAGGAAAGTCCTGAACATGGGACATTTTCAAGGCAACTGACATAAATTTTCAAAACAATTCTTCACAAGTTAATGTCAAAAGATACTGTTAAGGGCTTCCCCGGTGGTGCAGTGGTTGAGAGTCCGCCTGCCGATGCAGGGAACACGGGTTCGTGCCCCGGTCCGGGAAGATCCCACATGCCGCGGAGCGGCTAGGCCCGTGAGCCATGGCCGCTGAGCCTGCGCGTCCGGAGCCTGTGCTCTGCAACGGGAGAGGCCACGACAGTGAGAGGCCCGCGTACCACAAAAAAAAAAAAAAAAAAAAAGATACTGTTAAAAGATACTAAAAAGACATGACAAGCAAAAGGAAGGTGTGAAACTTGACTGGGTTATGGGGGAGGAAGGTGTCTTTTAAAGAGCTGTTTTGGGGATCCCCTGGGGAAATGGAATGTGGACAGATGGTGAAGGACATCATGGAGTCAGCGGTCACCTTCTTTAGTGTGATGATGATAGCATGAGCCCTTTCTCTCACAGGTGAAGAGTTACGATGTCTGCAATTTACTTCTAAGCAGTGCTGAAAAAAAGAATGCAGGCATACCTCTTTTTACTGTGATTGCAGATACTGCATTTTTTTTTACAAATTGAAGGTTTGTGACAACCCTGTGTTGTCAGATGATAGCATTTTGTAGCAGAAAATATTTTTATTTTTTAACTTTTTAAGTTGAAGTACAGTTGATTTACAATGTTGCGTTAATTTCTGCTTACAGCAAAGGGACTCAGATATATATAGATATATATTCTTTTTTAAAATACTCTTTTCCATTATGGTTTGTCATAGGACATTGAATACAGTAGGACTTTGTTGTTTATCCATCCTATATATAAAAGCTTACATCTGCTAACCCCAACTTCCCACTCCATTCCTCCTCCAACCCCCTCCCCCTTGGCAACCACCTGTCTGTTCTCTATATCTGTGAGTCTGTTTTCTGTTTCATAGATAAGTTCATTTGTGTCATATTTTAGATTCCACATATAAGTGATATCATATGGTATTTGTCTTTCTCTATCTGACTTACTTCACTTAGTATGATAAGGAAAGTATTTTTAAATTAAGGTATATACATTGTTTTTTTAGATATAATGCTATTGCGCACTTAGATTACAGTATAGTACAACTTTGATATGCACTGGGAAAATCAAAAAATTTGTGCGACTCTCTTTATTGCAATCTTGGCTTTATGGCGGTGATCTGGATCCGAAACTGCAAATATCTCCAAGGTCTGCCTATAAAAAAGAAAAGGAGGGAGAGAAACAAAAGCAGCAAAGTGTCATCAGTATGTGACCTCAGGGACGGGTGTGCTGGTTCTCACCATGCTGTCCCATTCAGCTTTTCGGAAGGTCTGAAATGCTTTCACAATAAAAAGGGAGAAAGGGAGAAGAGGAGAGGAAGGCAGAGTTGGTAAGTCTGGTCTCTCAGGGTCCCTCCAGGTTTTGGAGTCGGGGACCCCATGTTAGTTTGCTAGGGATACCAGGACCAAGTGCCACAGACCGGGTGGCACCACACATTCATTCTCCCAGTTCCGAAGGCTGGAGGTGCAACAGTCAGCAGGGCTGGTTTCTTCTGAGGCCTCTCTCCATGGCTCGCAGATGACCCTTCCTCTGGGCATGCGCCCCGGGGCTCTGTGTATCTCTCCTCCTAGAAGGACACCAGTCACATTGGATTAGGGCCACCCTAAGGGCCTCCTGTTAACTTCATCTCCAAACACAGTCACATTCATATGTTGAAGTTAGGGCTTCAATGTATGAATTCTGGGGGGACACAATTCTGCCTAGAACATTCCCTAAGTGCTACTGAGTCCAAGCTCGTACCGCTCACTGCACGACAGGCCAATAAATCAAGAGGCATGGGCTCCCCTGGTGACGCAGTGGTTGAGAGTCCGCCTGCCGATGCAGGGGACACGGGTTCGTGCCCCGGTCCGGGAAGATCCCACCTGCCGCGGAGCGGCTGCGCCCGTGAGCCATGGCCGCTGAGCCTGCGCATCCAGAGCCTGTGCTCCGCAACGGGAGAGGCCACAACAGTGAGAGGCCCGCGTACCAAAAAAAAAAAAAAAGGCAAGTTGTTGGGGCAAGGAATAGTGACTTTATTCGGAAAGCCAGCTGACCAAGAAGATGGTGGACTAGTGTCCCAAAGAACCATCTTACCCAACATAGAATTCAGGCTTCTTTTGTTCTAAAGCAGTGGGGGTGGGTGTTTGGTTGTTGTAGACTTCATGTTGTCAGAATCCTTTGTTCTTGCAGCTGTCCAGGTAGGTCAGGTCATGATGTTCCTGGAACCCTCCAACAAGACAAATGTTATTCTCTGTTCTGCAACTTTTTTTTTTTTTTTGCGGTACGCGGGCCTCTCACTGTTGTGGCCTCTCCCGTTGCGGAGCACAGGCTCCGGACGCGCAGGCTCAGCAGCCATGGCGCACAGGCCCAGCCGCTCCGCGGCATGTGGGATTTCCCAGACCGGGGCACGAACCCGTGTCCCCTGCATCGGCAGGCGGACTCTCAACCACTGCGCCACCAGGGAAGCCCTGTTCTGCAAATTTTATCTCTATATGCATGGAAAAGTGTTAGCCCTTTAAAGGTCAGAGCCCTCAGAATGGGCTATCCTGTGTATTTCAGGCTACAGGCAACATTCTTAACTTGCAGCAAAAGCAATAGAATACAAAGGTTCAAGTAAAAGAAACAGAACCAATGTGGAGTTAGGTTCCTTCTTTCCTATTGCATAAGGCTACCTTGAACTTCACCCCATACTCCACAGGGGCACATATCAGCCTTATCAGCCAGTTCTGCTTCCCCTTCTCGCAGAGGCCGAGGCTGAGCTCTGGGTGGGAGGAGGGAGGGAGGAGAGCTCTTCCCCACTCTTGAACACACCACCAAGCTTCTCCTCCATTCCTTATTGCCTCCTCCACCACCCCACTGCATCCCTGCACAACACATGCACACACAGCACATGCACACACAGCACAGGCACACACAGCACAGGCACACACCACACATGCACACACCACATAGGCACACACAGCACATGCACACACAACACAGGCACACACAGCACAGGCACACACCGCACATGCACACACCATATAGGCACACACAGCACATGCACACACAACACAGGCACACACAGCACATGCACACACAACACAGGCACACACTGCAATGCACACACAGCACAGGCACACACAACACAGGCACACACAGCACATGCACACACAACACATGCACACACAGCACAGGCACACACAGTATATGCACACACAGCACAGGCACACACAACACAGGCACACACAGCACAGGCACACACAGCACATGCACACACAACACAGGCACACACAACACAGGCACACACTTACACATACCTACAGCCAGCTGCCCAGCCAACTGCTCAGGGCAAAGTCACATACTGAGGTACTGGGGGTGAGGGCTGCCAAGTGACCCGTGAGAAGGCTCCTCCCTACCCTGGGTGCAGCATCACAGGCCTCTTCCTGGAGCCCCAGAATCCTTTCTCCTTTCCTGAGGGGGTGGGCCCCGGACCCCTCGCTGCCTTTGCTCACAGGACCCCGAGGTGGTCCTTCCCCCAGGCTGTCACTCAAACAAATGAAAACAACCCCCCCCCCGCTTCAATAATAAAAGTCATATTTACTATAGAAAATGTGGGAAATATTCAAAGTTTTAAAAAGCAATAACTTACTTTTACCTATAATTAGGCAAAAGACTCTAGAGGCCTTAAAAATATGTTTATGCTTTGACCCAGTAATTCTGCTCTCAGGTTTCTATGGAAACCCATAGTCAAAAATGCAGGAAACACTTTTTCAAAAAACTTTCTTTTACTGAAGTACAGTTGATGTACAATGTTGTGTTAGTTTCAGGTATACAGCAAAGTGATTCAGTTATACATATATACATATATATTCTTTCTCAGGTTCTTTTCCATTATAGGTTATTGCAAGATGTTGACTATAGTTCCCTGTGCTAGACAGTAGGTCCTTGTTGTTTATCTACTTTATATAAGGAAACACTTTTTGCCTGAAGATGTTCCTTCTGTTGTTATTCACAATGATGTGTAACCCAGTGTGTGCCTCCCTGGTGCCCCAACTTCTTGAATTATGTAGAAACACCCTGTTTTTTAATTTTCAAATACAAAGTCCCCAGCCCCTCCCCCACAAGGTACCTCTTGTTGGGGGAGCTCACAGTCCCCCAGGCCACCCCCCTTTGCCCGCATTTCTTGCTTCTGAAGCCTCCATCTCTTCTCAGGGAACCCATTTTTTCATTCCTGCAAAGATCGCTGCCTGAGACTTTTGTGAACTGCAGATTTTGACTGAGGGTCTGGGGTGGTGGAGGAGAATTACAGGGCACGCAGCAAAGGCAGCACCTTAAAGTTGAATATTTGCTACCTCTGTCCACAAGCCCAGTGGCCATTCACCACTTTCTCACCCTAAGCCTCAGTGTAGCAGCTGGGCTGTATTCTGACTTCTGTGGGCTGACTTTCCAGCTTCAGCTGAAGGACCCTGTCTCAGAAGCCCCTCCCCCTTCACCCTTCCTGCACCCTTTCTCCACCCCTTCTCCTTCTGTTTCACCTTCTCCTTTCAGACCTTGTGGGGTGGGTGTGAGGCAGCAAAGTGTGTTCCAAAATCAAAAAGGCAAATCTCTGATGTGAATTATGCCCCTCCCCTGCTATATGAAATCCACTGAGGTTATTTTTGTTTGTTTGTTTTAAATACTCATCTTCCCCTTTTGATAGAAAAAAAGGAAAAGAAAAGAAAAAGCAACCCAAAGGTTAAACATAGGGGCTGGCCACTTAGGTATATTATATGTTGAATGAATATATATGTCCACTTAGTGGATTTTTGTGCAGCCTTTGAAATGATGCTTACAAGGGGCTTGTGATATTTGAGGAAAATGGTTAAGTAAAAGGGGGAAAAAAGGCACAAAATAGACATGATCACAACATATAGAATTTGCAAAGAAAAAGGCTGTAAAGAAAGACACCTATTTCTTAAGCTGTGCTCACTGTTTCTTACATATCATATTGTATACTTACTCCTTTGTGAGTATGACACACTTTTTCATTTTTTCAATTAAAAAAATGCTAGCATATTAACACTGATTGTCTGCAAGTGTGAGATTACAGATTTCACTGTTGCAAACAGCCATGCAGTACTTTCATAACTGGTGGGTAAATCAGATTATTTTAAAAATTTATCTAAGCGTCAAGGATGATAATAGACCATGGACTGTCATTAAATGAAGGGAGCTTATCTTGTCCCTCAGGTATTTTTGTTGTTGTTAATTTCTTTTTCTTTAATTAATTAATTAATTTTTGGCTGCATTGGGTCTTCGTTGCCGCACGCGGGCTCTCTCTGGTTGCGGTGAGCGGGGGCTACTCTTCGTTGAAGTGCACATGCTTCTCATTGCTGTGGCTTCTCTTGTTGCAGAGCGTGGGCTCTAGGCACGTGGGCTTCAGTAGTTGTGGCTCGCGGGTTCTAGAGCGCAGGCTCAGTAGTTGTGGTGCACGGGCTTAGTTGCTCCGCGGCATGTGGGATCTTCCCCGACCAGGAATCAAACCCGTGTCCCCTGCATTGGCAGGTGAATTCTTAACCACTGGCCACCAGGTAAGTCCCTGTCCCTCAGTTTTTAGATAGGGAAACTGAAGTCTCAGAGAGACAACCAAGTATTTATTGAATCAGGCAGAAGGAAATCGCTGATCACTCGGCTGGGCCAACCACCTTCGAGGCGCTGCAGCAGTTCCCACACTGCTGAGGCAGTGAGTGGCGGTGTCACTCGCTCCAGGTCATTTGTTAAGGTACCCTGTGAACGTCTGCCATTCCAGAGCTCATGTAAGCCTCCCAACAGCCCTGTACGGTTGGCCCTGGTGTTAAACGGCTGTTGGCTCTCAGAAAAGTGAGGAGTTGGGGAGGACTCGGCGGTCAAGGCCGGCACGCTGTCCCCTTCCTGAGGACTGCTTGGGCGCCAGCGCACGTGGCCGGGCTCCGCCTGTCCTGCTGAGTAATCATTTCCCAGCACGTACAGCTGAGTCACGGTCCCCTGCGGCTTTTCGCTGAGTCACGGTCCCGAGATCTGTTTTCGCTGAGTCACGGTTCCAGCTGCTCCCGGTTTAATCTCTCTGGGCAAAATCTCCGCTGCCGGGCGGGGGGAGGCGGTGACTCCCTGGATCCCGCACGTCCCCTCGGACAGCGGAGTCCAGCAAGGCGAGCCCTCCTCTCCTCCTCCCTTCCCCTCCTCCCCAGCCTGCTGTCCTCGCCTCATCCCTGTTTTAGGGAACTAACATTTCTTGGCGGCCAGGCGCAGTGCTGGAGGATTCACACTGCAGATTGCAGAGCCCAGTGGGGTGGGCGTGATGATCCTCTTCAGGAGATGGGGATCTAGTCAAAGGCAGGGTCGTCTGGGAAACAGCCAGTCCGGAGCATCCCCAAACGACACAGTCATGAAACAGAGGCTGCAGAGGGCAAAGAAGCAGGACGACTAAATGCAATGCAGCATCTGGGTTAGAACCTGGACTGAGGGAAAGGGCTATAAAGGACCTTTGAGGGCAATTGGTGAGATTTGCATATAGGCTTTATATAATGATTTGTATAAAAGTCAAATTTCCTGATGTTTATACTTGTACTGCAGGTTACGAGAGACAGTCTTCTAGATATAATACATACTAAATGAGCCAGGAAAATTTTATTTAAAATAAATATATATTATATGGGGACTTCCCTGGCAGTCCAATGGTTAAGACTCTGCAGTCCCAACGCAGGGGACATGGGTTCCATCCCTGGTCAAGGAACTAAGATGCTGCACACCGTGTAGTGTGGCCAAATAAAATAAAAAATTTTTTAATTAAAAAATAACGAATAAATATATATTATATGAAAAAGAGTATGTATATATATAAAAAATCAAGAGAGAGACAGGATGAATGATAAAACAAATGTGACCAAATGCTAACCCAACAACTGGTGAATCTAGGTGAAAACACAGGAATTCTCTATATTATTCCTGCAACTTCTGCATATTTGGAATTATTTCAAAGATTACTTTTTGAGAAAAAAATAAAGATGAGGAATCTGATATTCAAAACTCCCAACTGAGAGCAAGGTTTGTCAGATGTTAGTGACCCCCACCCTACTCAGAACCATCCAGAGACTTCTAGATAGGAAGAAGGCTCTGGGGGATCCTGAAAGGGGAACTGGATGGCCCTTTCTGATCAAACAACACCTAACACTCATTACAGGCTTCCTGTGCCAGGCCCGGCTCTGAGCTTCCCACAGATATTAAACTGATTTAATCCTCACCACATCCCCTTGAGCTGATGCAATTATGTCTCCTCGTTTTGTCAGACACGAAATAAAAGCTTAGTGGGGTTGAAGTATACACATGAGGTAAGTCATGAATCCCAGATTTGACGGCAGTCCTTTTGCTTAGGGTTCATTGCTTTGACCAGTCTACACTACCTACAAGTGCTGTGATCAGATTGAACCAGGTCCAACCAGGTCTTGGAGCCATAGTCAGCCTCCATGTTGGCCTAGCTCTCCAGCCATCTAAGCTCCCAAACACTGGACTGCTGCCTGGTCTCGCCATAGGTCTTCAGCCCCTGGACCTGTGCTAATGGAGGCTAGGCAGTGTTCGAGGAAGGTACTGGTCCTTCTCCATCCCTCACTGCCTTAGGCCCAGCTCAGTGTTGTAGAACTTCAGCATGCTTTAGAGCCAGACACACCTGGCCTCAAGTCCTAGGTGAGCTGTGTGACCATCGGCAGGAGATGTAACCCTGCTAAGCTTCATTCATTTAATACATACTGATTTCTTGCCTTGTGCCAGGCTCTGGGCATAGAAGTGACACGGTCCTTACTGTCTTCAAGGAGCTCACGGTCAGGATGGGGGCAACTGGGACACAGGGACCTCAGTGGGGGGACCCCATAAGGCGAAGGGGAGAACATCAGCAAAGTCTGGGCTGACTTACAGCTTTATTGAGATGTAACTGACATACAATAAACTCTACGTATTTAAAGTATGCAAACTGATGAATTTTGACATATGTATACCACGAAACCATCTCCACAATCAAGATAATGAGCTTGTTCATCATTCCCAAAAGTTTCCTCATGGTCCTTCGTAATCCCCGCCTCCAATGAGATAACCACTGATCTGATTATATTAGTTTGCATTTCCTGAAACTTTATATAGTTCTATATACATTTCCTATATAATTTATATGAATGGAATTATACAGTGAGTACTCTTTTGCAGGGGGCCTGGCTTCTTTCACTCAGCATAATCATTTTGACACTCATTCACGTTGTGTGGGTCAATGGTTCATTCCATTTCATTGCTGCGTAACCAGAGTATGTTCACAGCACAATTCGTTTATCCCTTCACCTGTTGATGGGTTTTTTCCAGTTTGAGACTTCTGCAAATAAAGCCACTGTGATCATTCATGTACAAGTGTGAACATATGCTTTCATTTCTTGTAGGCAAATAGGTACCTAGGCGTGGAATCACTGGGGTGTACGGTAGGTGTATGTTTAGCCTCTTAAGAAATTGCCAGACCGTTTTCCAAAGTGGCTGTACTGTAGGGGAGGAAAAAACCTTTTTCCTCTACCCTCCTAGGTTCCCAGCTGGGGGCCCTGGAAATTAAGCCGATGAAAGATAAATTAGGGACTTCCCTGGTGGCGCAGTGGTTAAGACTCCGAGCTCCTAATGCAGGGGGCCCGGGTTCGATCGTTGGTCAGGGAACTAGATCCCACATGCATGCCACAGCTAAGAGTTCGCATGCTACAACTAAGGAGTCACGTGCTGCAACTAAGGAGCTGACGAGCCGCGACTAAGACCCGGTGCAACCAAATTAATTAATTAATTTTTAAAAAGATAAATTAATAAGAGAGAAGCAGAGTGTATTAACACACACAGCGTACATCCACATGGGAGGAACACAGTGCTGAGTAACTCCAAAGAGTGGTCAGAACTGGGGCTTATGTAGCATCTTAGAATAAATGTGTAGACAGGTGACAAGAAAAAGGAAAAAGAGTTTAGGCTTTGGGGGGCAGCAAGCTGGGGGAGGGTAAATATATGGGGGAAACTAATGGAAGATAAGGGTTAATTTGGCAAGGTGTGTTATGCCGATTCCTCTGAGTGCCATCCCTGGGCTAAGAGTCTGGAGTTGTCTAAGCCTGCTTTGAAGCAAGTAAGGGGGAAAGCAGAGAATGGTTTGCTAACATTTGCTCTTTCTCAGTTGTCTTCAGCTCAAAATAACCCTCATACCAAAGTGGTAGTTTGGGGGGTGTCACACTCTGGCCTCCTGCGAGTACCATTTTATGTTCCCACCAGCAGTAAATGAGTGTTCTCGTTGCTCTGCATTCTCAGCAGCAGGAAGAACCAGCTTTTAATGTTAGCCATTAGGATAGGTGTGTAGTGATGTCTCATACCAGTTTTAATTTGCATTTCCCTAATGACCTATGAACTTGAAAATCTTTTCATGTGTTTAGTTAGCATTCACATATCTTCTCTGGTAAATTGTCTGTTCAGACTTTTTACCTGTTTTTAAAAATTCACTTATTTGCCTTCTTATTATTGAATCATATCGGTTCTTTACATATTCTACAGACAAGTCCTTTGTTGGATATATGTTTGCAAATATTTTCTTCTAGTCTCTGACGCCTCTTTTCTTGGTCACAGTGTCTTTGAAGGGGCAAAAGTCTTAACTTTTAATGAAGTCCCATTGGTTGTTTTTTTTCTTTAATATTTTGTGCTTTTTTGTTTGTTTGTTTGTTTTTGGTTGTATTTGAGAAATCTTTGCCAAATCTAAGGTCAGTAAGATTTTCCTTTATGATTTATTCTATATGTTTTATAGGTTTAGCTATTTCATGGAGGCCTATAATCTGTTTCTGGGCTGAGTCTTGAAAGGTGACCAGCCCAGCAAAGGGACAGGAGAGAGCATTCTAGGCAAGAGGGACCAGAGGCGTGCGCGCCTCGGTAGTTCAGGGGGAGGTAGGTATTCCTGAGACTGGCACACAGGGTGTGACGGAGCAAGAAGGGTGAGATCCCTCCCACTGGAGACGTGGCCGAGGGCTCGGAGTGCCAGGCTAAAGAGTTTGCACTTTATCTCAGGGGCCATGTGGAGCTAGCCATGCGTATTGACCAGAGGAATGCTGCCAACACTTCAGTTGCCTTATCAGCAAAATCAGGGGCAGGTGAAGGAGTACAGGAGATAAGGAATGAAAAGGTGTTCCGTCAGGGCCAGGGCCCCCCCCTTCTCCTGCATTTTTGTGGATGAGGGCATCCAGCCCTCCCAGGAAGGTCATGATAAGCAACCCCTATCAAATGCTAACATTGGGGCTTCCCTGGTGGCGCAGAGGTTGAGAGTCCGCCTGCTGATGCAGGGGACGCGGGTTCGTGCTCCGGTCCGGGAAGATCCCACATGCCGCGGAGTGGCTGGGCCCGTGAGCCGTGGCCGCTGAGCCTGCGCGTCCAGAGCCTGCGCGTCCGGAGGCTGCGCTCCGCAACGGGAGAGGCCACAACAGGGAGAGGCCCGCGTACCGCAAAAAAAAAAAAAAAAAAAGCTAACATTTCCTGGTGACCGTCTTACTGCTTTGGGGAGCTCTTTTTTTTTCTCTCTCTTTTTTACTTTATTTTTATTTGTGTTAAGGTACAGTTAATTTACAACGTTGTGTTAGTTTCAAGTGGACAAAGTGATTCAGTTATACACATATAACATGGGGAGCTCTTTTATTAGGAATGTTCATCTTTTGTCTGTCACACGTGGAGCAAACGTTTTTCTCCCATTCTCCTGGTGGGGTTTCAACCTTCTTTATGAGGTCTCTCACAACCCTGAAAGATTCAGCGTTTTACAGTCCACACTGAGGATGGTTTTCACGACTTGGGCTCGTCTGCCTTGCGGAGAGGAAGGCTGTGGTCCATTTAGGCTGCACATCACTACTGCGCTCCCCATGCCACCCCCCGCCCCACACCCGCTGGGTCAAGGTCTGTGTGGGGCATGGGTGCGGTCAGGACACCCTGAGTGACCCTGTTTACCCAGGCGGGGGTCCACCGATTCCCCTGGAATACCGGTCCAGCTGAAGCTAGAGGCCGCCCACCCCCCAACCCCGTGTTCCCCCAGCCTCAGCGGGGGCCTTGCCTCTGTTTTTCACTTTGGAGCCTCGGGAGCTGCAGCCCTGGCCCCTCCCTGCAGTCCAAACCACTTCTGTTTTCCAGGCAGGCGGGCGGGGCGGCGCCTTCGGAATGCTGAGTCTCCGTTTCCACGTTGCCCTCTCACCAGCTGCGTTTCTGCTGTGTCATGGTTGGGAGGGGGGACTGGCGGAGACAGGAAAGGCAGATTTTGCTGAGTCACCAGCTGCTTCCTCAGCCTCCAACGGGGTGCTTGGTGAAAGGGCAGCTTTCACAGCTGGCAGGAGGAAGTGAAACTTCTAGAAAAGGGTAGAAGCTTCCCACTCAAGTGTTTGCACAGCGTTGGCAAAGCCCTGTCCCATACATCTCAAAATGGATTTGTCCAGGACTGAGCTGCTGAGGTTCCCCCACTGCGGTAAACTGACAATTCCATCCTCCCACTTGGTTGAACCAAAATCTTTGGCGTTATCCTTGACTTCTCCCCTTTCTCACATCCCATTTCCTGTTCTTCGGACATTCTTGGTAGTGCTGCCTTTAAAATATGAATGTCCTAGGCCACTTCTCTCCCCGCCCTTTCCAAGCCACCATCATCTCTCCCTGGATTTGTGCAGTAGGTAGCCTTCTGCCCATGTCCTGTGTCACCCATAGCAACCAGTGATTGATCCCAGGAAACCCCAAGTGAGACCCCAGCACTCCTCCCCTCCAAGCCCTGCAGTCTCCCCTACTCGCAGAAGGTCCTTGCAACGGCCTGCAGGCCCTACAGGCTCTGTTCGCATCTCTCGTGCTTCCGTCTTCTGCCCTGTCCCCTCCCACTCTCTGCTGCAGCCACACTGGCCTCCACGCTGCTGCCTGTCCCTGCCGGGTCTGTGCCACCAGGGGCCTCGGCTGTGCCTTTTCCCTGCGGCCCCAAAACAATGTCCCACCCCCGACATCTCCCAGCCTGTATGGCCCACCCTGACCTGACTCTGATTTAGCATCACGATCGCTGAGTCCTCACACCTCACGTCTCTCTGACTTCTCCTGCCAGGTCTCTTCCGCCTCCAGCCTGGGAAAGTTCTCTCCTGTGACTAGACTGGGCCCACCCAGAGACTCGAGGATGATCTCCCTGCTTTGAGGTCTGTAACCTTAATTACATCTGCAAAGTACGCCCCTATTCGATGGTAATAGAACATATTCACAGGTTGCAGGGATTAGGCAAGGACATCTTCGTGGGACCATGATTCTGCCCACCACAGATAAACACCCACCTCCTGGGTTTGGGGAGGATGAAACGTGACCATGCCTGGGAGAATGCTTGGCTCAGAGCAGACCCCAGTGTTTCTTTCCGATTTCCACTCACATTTGTCTCTGGTGCCCCCTGCCCCCTTTCTGGATCATTTCCCCAGGCCCAGACTTCATCAGGACCCTGAGCACCCACATTCTGTCACGGTGGGCTTCTAGCCTCTTCAGCTTCGTACCTCCAGCACACATACAAAACTGGCCCGTTTCAGCTGCTCAAGCATTTGACTCTGAAAGGAAATCCCAGAGAGAGGGTGGTGGGTTCTCTGATGCAATAAAGCTGTAACGCTGGGAAATGGCAGGAAGGATCTCTCTATCCATCCCTGTCCTGCTTCCCTAAGCTGTCGTGGCAGATACCACAAACACAGTGGTTTGAAACAACACAGATTGATTCTCTGGAGTTCTGGAGGTCAGAAGTCCTGAAATGGGTGGGCAGGGCTGCATTCCTTCTGGAGTTCTAGGGGAGAATCTACTTCCTCGCCTTTTCTAGCTTTTGGAGGGTGCCTGCTTTCCTTGGTTCATGGCCCCTAACTCCATCTTCAAAGTTAGCAGCACAGCATCTTCCAAGCTCTCTGTGTCCTGCTTCCCTTATCACATCACCTTCCATACCTGTAACCCTCCAGCCTCCCTCTTATAAGGACTTTTCTGATCACATTAGGCCCATGAGGATAATATAGGATAGTCTCTCCATTTTAAGATCCTTAATTTAATCCCATCTGCAAAAACCATTTTGCCATGTAAGGTAACATATGCAGGGGTTCTGGGATTAGGATGTGAACCTCAGCCTACCACAGGAGGAGAAAGAATACCATTCACATCGTTCCAGTTGCTTGAGGACAGGGAAGGGGGTAAGTCAGGAAGTCTGAATCAGCACGGATAAGGGCCACAAGCTCAACACTGGGACAGACGAGACACTAGATCAACTCTTACCCGGCCTCCTTTGCCCTGGGGTCGTCTGGGACGGAGGGGTGGTCTCTTCTTACCAAGTCAGGGGCTCCCAGGGAAGAAGCTGGAATGAGTAGCAAACCCGGACTGGGAGCCAGGAACTCTGGGTCACTGAAGGCTCTGTGTCCTACGGGGCACAGCCTGGGGAAGTCACTCCCCTCTTGGGCCCTCTGCTCCCCCACGTTAAGTACGAAGATGTCAGATCACACGAGCTTTACCTTCTGGGGTTTCTGAACGGACAGGCTGATGGGAAGCATTCAGACCTTCACACGCTTATCCTCTAAACTCCTGGAGGACAGACTAGCCCCCCTGTAAGAAGGCATGTGGTGTGGGGGTCAGGAGTATGGGCTGTGGCTTCAAAGTGCCATGGTTTGAATCCTGGCTCTGTTATCACTAGCTGTGTGACTTGGGAAAACTACTTAACCTCTCTGTGCCTTAATATTTACATGGACAAAACGCAGATGAAAATGACAGAGCTGTTGCCAGGATTAAATGCAATCTTGCACGTAAAGGTTCTACACATAGTAAGTGTTCAATAAAGTTTGGCTCAGATCGCAATTCGTAATTGTAGCCTGATTCCAGCCCTTTCTGGCAGCCTAGCGATATTATCATGTTTACCAGAAAGAGATCTTGTGGCAACTATTTAGTTATTCATTCATTCATTCGATGTTGTCTGCTACTTGCCAGGCACGGCTCCAGTCTCTGGAGATTTCACAAAACAAAGCAAAGCCCCTGCCCTCCTGGAGCTTACATTCTAATGGGGGCATCTGTTTCTAATAGTTGTTCTTTCTAGAAAGTTCTTGGCAACTCTTTTTTGAAATCTTTTAGCAGCTCCAGTTCTAGGTCTGACCTCTGTGAATCTTGTGAACCAGTAAATGCCACCCTCTGTAGAATAAGCCTTTCAAGGACAACCTCGGAGATGACTTCTGGGCTGTAGTGGGATAACCATGTTCCTTCGGGTGGTCTCCCCCTCCGCTGTATTCTGGGAGATGACACTGCACCTTGAATTTTGAAATCTTTGTGCCACGCTGCTTGGGTTCAAACCCTTAACCTCTCTGCCTCAGCTTCCTCATTTGTAAAACGGGGACAATAACAGTACCAACCTTATGGAGGTGTTATGAGGATTTAATCAGTTAATACATGCATTCAGTACAGCGTATGGCGCACAGTAAGTGCTCAGTGAACATTAGCTGTTAGTATTGCTATCACTGTTCATTGAAGCAGACGGTGGGTATATAATTTATACCAAGAGCTGAACTCCTTGGCGTATAGCCCTTCTATCTAGGAGGCGCAGCAACCCCCAGGTCACTGGATTGATTTGGTGACTGAAATTCAGGTCAGTGACCCTGGAAGAGTGTGGATCATGGGCCAGAGCTCTGACTTTGGACTGGATGGACACACTGACCTCCCATACCTGCCTGGTTCTTCCAGACTTCCTCCAAACATCGGAGACTCCTATAGGGGTACAGCTGGGAAGGAATGCCTCAGCCACTGTAGTCCCCCAGTTGGGGAATCCGTGCTTGACGGGCAGTCCTCAAGCCTGTACTCACATTCCTTCAGAAATGGGGCACTTGCTACCCTGTTTACAAACAACATCCTTGTAATGAGCCAAAATTACCTTTTTTGTTTGTTTTGTTTAATCTAGAATCCAGTATTGCAGCATTGGGAAGGGGCTTTAGGAATCATCCTCGCTGTTTGTTTTGTCATCTGGGCTCACCCAGTGACATACTTATCCCCAGTCCTAAGGGATCAATTTCCTGCATAATTAATTCCATAGTTGATCAGAGAGCCAGCTCCGTTCCAGGCCTGGTGCAGGCACTGAGGGTGAGATGAATCAGACCTGATGAGTCCTGGAAGAGCGCCCTACGCAGGTAAGCAGGGAGGTGGTCCGGATGACCAGCATTGCTGTCCGGTTGGGTACCAAGTGCTAAGAAGGCCTAGAGAAGGCAGGCAGCGACCTGGACTCACCCTGGGGCTTGGGTCCCGTCTTCCTGCTTTATGTGTGACCTTGGGCATGCCACTTCATTCCCCAGCCTCAGTTTCACTGTCTGTAAAATGGTAGTGATCTACCCCACAGGGTAACTGGAGGGATGAACCATGAAAACAGCAGTCTCTAGCACGTAGTAGGTTCTCAAGAAAAAAAAAAAAGGCCCTAAGTGGACATTTAAAGGGTGTATGAGGAGGCAGGCTGCCAGCTGAGGGACCCGGGAGGAGGTGATACTTAGGGAGCAGGCTGGGGAGGGGAAGCAGGGAACTGCAGGCAGGCTCTGGGGTCGGAGAGTCCCTGACGTTGCCACCCCCCAACACACACCTCCTGCTCTGAGAAGCGCTGCCTCCCAGCCCTCAGGAACCATTCAGACCCCTGGAGCGTTCAAGTCCCATCACTGGGTGGGAGGCTCTGGAAGTGGCAGGATCACACAGCTGCTCAGATTTCCAGAAGTTGTTGGTTTTTTTTTTTTTTTTCCTTTTCACGTCCTGTTTTAAATAGCTTTGTTTTCCAAGGGTCATATGACCGCGCCTACTCCACCCCCGCAGGCCAGGGGCGGGCGGGGCGCCGGCCCTCGCGGGTGTTGCAATGTCGGGCCAGTAAGTGTGGATCGGCTATCTGGCGGCGGCCACGTGACCCGCCCCGGGGATAAATAGACGGCACGGTCCGGGCTTTGCACTGTCGCTCTCCCGCCTCCAAGAGCCCATCCCGAGACGTCGGAGCCAGCACCGGACCCCGCACCAGCACCACCGCAGGATGGAGCGCCCGCAGCCCGACAGGCAAGCGCGGGGCGAGGGACCGGCCTCTCCCGGGAGGGGCGACCCCTGCCCCTGCCCCTGCCCCTGCCCCTGCCCGCCTGCCGAGCTGCCGAGACTCAGCCGGGAAGCAGGAAGCGACCTCGCTGGGCGGCCGGTCTCTTGGGCTCTGGTATAAGGAGGAGCGGGGTTCCAGTCCCGCCCGGTGGGGTAGTCGGAGCGATGAAAGATGAATTACATGCCTGGCTCCGGGTGGGTGACCCGATGGGAGTGTTGCCGTGGGATCCAACTTTGTTTTTGGCTTTGGACTTGTGTGTGCTTGGAGGTGGCCGTGTGCTGAATCCGAGATCCTGGGGGCTGTCCAAGGCTGGCTGTGAGTGCCTGCTTTTCTCACTAGAGCCCCCTCTTGGCCGCATCCACCTCTCACTACCTGTTGAATGCAGGAGCAGGACATCACCGTGGCTTCTGTGTCCCCATTTACCGATGAGAATGGCACAGCTGGGGGAGGCAGCAAGGCCAAGGTTCCCTGGCTAGCTGGGATGTGAACCTTGGTTTGTCCCCCTCCAAGTCTGGCTCCTTTCCTTCTCCCACGAATTTGATCAGCACATACAGAAGAGGGGATGATGTTTCTGGAAGAGGTGTGGGAGAGAAAGGAGAAATGACCCTTTTCTCGGGAGGCGGTTGCAGACATACGGCAGAAATACTCGCCGAAAGGGACTTTTTCTTGAGTAAAGCTGAATTTACTTAGCCTTTTTAACTCAAACACTTCTGTGATGAGCAAAATATTATAAGGGGTCATGAGATTTGTATCTGAGCTCAACAAAGTTAATGAATTAAATCTTGGGTCTAAAAGCCAATCAAAGCACTTACAAAGTTGAATGTGCATCCTGCCAACTGCTGCTTCTCCCTGGGTTGTGCTGCTGCCTCCTCTCCTCCACTGAGAATAACTGGTACCAGGACTTCCCTCTTGGTTTGGGGGGGACCGTGTTACATAGTATCTTAATGACTGAAAAGTGTGGATGGGGCTGCATCTTAAGGCAGTTGGGAACATGGCTGTTTATTAAGTGGGAGGCTGGATTTCTGCAGAGAAGCCTGATAAAAGCTGAAATCTCTAAGTCTTGCCGACCGGGGGGGTACCCTCAGAAGCTCGACGTTGGGAAGAACTCTGCTCAGAGCCCCCCACCTTGTTCACGTCCCTCCCTTTCTCTGTAGTATGCCCCAGGATTTGTCAGAGGCCCTGAAGGAGGCCACCAAGGAGGTGCACACCCTGGCGGAGAACGCCCAGTTCATGAAGAACTTTCAGAAGGGCGAGGTGACCCGAGAAGGCTTTAAGGTATGTGGCCTGGTGGTACCAGCCCTGGCAGAGGGAATGTTGGGTGTGGGTGCTCCCAAGGCTCAGGGCAGTGGTTTAAGTGGGGGTGGGGACCAGGGATGCTGAGGGGCCAGATGGGCATGTTCAAGGGAATCTTTTTACAGATCGTGACTTTGAGGCTCAGAGAGGGGAGGTGACTTACCCAAGGTCACACAGCAGATTCACAGCCTGCTATGTGGTGTTGTGGAGGGGCTGGGGCAGTACTACCATCAGCTGACCACCTAGGCTCTGCTTGGCATTTTACTTAATTTCTAATTAGTGCCTCAGTCTTGATAAGGAAGATGAGGAAGGGAAGGCTCAGAGAGACTAAGTAATTACCAGAAGGTCACACAGCCAGTAGGTAAATGGGAAAGGCCAAAAGGGAACCAAGGCTGGTTTCATTTCAGAGCTTATGCTTCTGATCTAGTTCTCATCTGCCTCTGAAGGCAAGGGGGAATGTGGGTTCGAGCCCGAGCACATCCATTTCCTAATAGTAAGACTAAGGACACCTCATCTATCCTCCCTAAGGTACCTTTTTCTCATCCATGAAATGAGATTTTTCAACAGCAGGGTTTTCTTTTCTTCATTTTTTTTGTCTGTGCTGCATGGCATGCAGGATCTTAGTTCCCCGACCAGGGATCGAACCCGTGGCCCCTGCAGTGGAAGCTCAGAGTCCTAACCGCTGGATTGCCAGGGAATTCCCTGCAGGGTTTTCTTAAGTGCCCGTTGTATGTGAGGCACAGGTTTTGCTATTTCCCAGTACAACTGTGAAATTCATAAAAATAGAAGGAAAGCATGTGGCAAAGAACCAGGCAGGTGCTGGGTGTGAGGAAAGGCTCGTTCCGGTTGAGCTGTGGGGCTGGGGAGCTGTAGCCCTCCACTCCTGACACCCCTGCCTTTTGCTTTCGGGAGCCTCTCCCACTTCCAACATGAGAGGTGCTTCAGTGAAGGGAGATTTAAGGCGCAGCTCTAAGGGGTTGGGGCCCTGGGCTATGCCCTTGCCCCCTTGTCCTCCCCCGCCCAAAAAAAAAAAAAAAAAGCTGACCTACAGTTGCTGAGATGAGGCTGGGGCAGAGGCAGTGGGGACGTGGCTGCTGGAGTGTCCCATCCCCAGCCACTGTAGACTTTGGGTCTTTCTTCTCAGCCGCTGAGTTCAAAGGCAGCACAAAGGTCCGCGAGAGGACCCAGTGCTCACTCGGATCATGCTGATGGAGGTAGCATTTTTTTATCACCATGGCCTCTGACTCAAGGGCTACGTGCCCGGCTGCACCTAGCGCTTTACCTGTGTCATCCTGCTGGACCTGCACACCAGCCCATTACTGTGTGGTGTTATTACCCCTCTTTGCAGGGAAGGGAACCGAGGCTTGACCTGTGCAGAGCCACTCAGACCTCACATCGCCCAGAGAGGGCGAGTGGCTTATCCATGGTCACACAGCTGAGGACTGGCTGAGCCGGGTTAGAACCAGGCCGGTCAGAGTCGAAGGCCCAGGCTGTTCTGTACCAGGCTGCTTGGCTTTCTGCCCCGGTGAGAAATGGCGCTGCCGTGAACGTTTATGGCTCAGAAATCATCTGGAAACCTCCACCAGAGCATTTATCCTTTGTCCTCTTTCAAACTCAAACTAGAGAATTAATGTGTAACGGGAGTTCCCCGAACCGAGGAGCACTGGCCCTGTCCCCCAGCTCAGCTTCCAGAGGGGTCCTTTGGGGAGGAGAACCATGCCCTGTAGATGGTCATCGAGAGGTCAAAGGCCGGAGGTGCCTGGCATCTCCTATAAGTACTTTCATTCACGTACGTTTTCCAGAGCCAGGATGGCCCCCCTAGCCATGCCTGGGCTTGGCTCCATTTCCATTTCTTACTAGCTGTGTGACCTCCATGTCACATACTCTCTCTGGGCCTTAGTTTCCTTTTCTGTAAAATGGGCATAGCTATGCCTTTGTTGGATTTTTCCAAGGACGAAGTGAGGCTGCGTGTTTTATGCAGTGTGATAAAAGGGTTTTAGGCCCAGACAGCGCATGATCGAGTTTCTCTCTTGTGACACTCCCTCTGGCTGCTGTGTGGAGGAGATTGGAGCAGCTGGCAGGAGGTGGGGGCCCGGCCCGGGGAGGTGACGAGGGTCCCTCTGAAGACAGTAGTGTGAAGGGGCTGGATGGGGAGCTCTTATACCGACCTGCTCGCTCTGGTTTCAGCTGGTAATGGCATCTCTGTACCACATCTATGTGGCCCTGGAGGAGGAGATCGAACGCAACAAGGAGAACCCGGTCTACACTCCCCTCTACTTCCCGGAAGAGCTGCACCGAAGGGGGGCCCTCGAGCAGGACATGGCCTTTTGGTACGGGTCCCGCTGGCAGGAGGCCATCCCCTACACGCAGGCCACCAGGCGCTACGTGCAGCGACTCCAAGAGGTGGGGCGCGCCGAGCCTGAGCTGCTGGTGGCCCACACCTACACCCGCTACCTGGGTGACCTGTCCGGGGGCCAGGTCCTCAAGAAGATCGCTCAGAAGGCCCTGGACCTGCCCAGCTCCGGAGAGGGCCTGGCCTTCTTCACTTTCCCCAACATCGCCAGTGCCACCAAGTTCAAGCAGCTGTACCGCTCCCGTATGAACACTCTGGAGATGACCCCCGAGGTCAGGAAGAGGGCCCTCGATGAGGCCAAGGCTGCCTTCCTTCTCAACATCCAGGTGAGGGTCTGGCTGCCCTGCGTGGCCGCCGTGTCCCTCAGCTGCTCCTCCAGGGACATTTCACGCAGAGCAGGGGAGGTGGGGGCCGAGGGTCACGGTTAGGGACAGGGGCTCGGGGGCCAGGGTTCCAGTTCTGCCACTTACTGGCTGGATGATGTTGGACAAATCCCTTAATCGCTTTGTACTTCGGTTTCCTTGTCTGTAAAATGGGGAAATGACATTATCTCGTAAGAGTTGTGAGGTTTAAGCGAATTTAAATCAATCAGGTCCTAATAGCACGGCCTGGCATGGCATCACCTGTCTAATATTAGCTATGGTTGGTTATTGTGGGATGTGAGCGTCACCATTGTGGCACTCTGTGGCAATCCTCTGTGACAACATACAAGTTGCCTGTGCATTTGTGTGTAGCCAGGTTGGCACTGCAGGGGTTATGGGTGCTGTAGACGTGGCCTCCGCCTTCTGGGCCTCAGCCCAGCCAGGGAGGCTGGGTGTGTCTTTCTATAAGTGTCTCAAATCTAGGGGAAGGTGAGCTTCAAGCGAGGCCTTTCCTTGAAGGATGACTTCTTGGGCAGGGCTGGGGGTGGGTGTGTTCCCAGGGTGGGTGAGGTTTCTTCTAATCCGAATGTTTGAGAATCCCATCGCTCTCCCCCCACCTGGAGGCCCCACGGGGACTGGGGTTCCCAGCTTATGCTCTCCCTGGCTCTTTATTCCCAGCCTGGGACCCCAGAAGAGCCTGGTCCGAGCACTCCTTAATGGAGCAATGCCCCTTCCTTGCATTCCCCTAAAAAACAACATCATCACACACAAAACCTGGTCAGTCCTCCAAGAAAATCTGTCTTTCAGAGAGGTGGTATAGAAAGAACGGGAGCTTTGGAGCCAGAGCCCCATGGGAGAGTCGGCTTGTGCTGCCTGACCTCTGGGATAGCCTCGGCCCCAGGCGTTGAATCTCTGGGACCTGCAGTTTTCTCATCTGTAAACCCTGGCTCATGAATACCATGGAGCACACTTAGCAGGGGCGAATCTCACCAAGAGAATGGAGTGCCTGCTAGGGTACCGCTCGTGACATCAGTTGCAGAGGGATGCAACATAAGGGCGTGAGTGGCCACGGTGAACTCTGAATTCACGGTGGCTATTACTGGGGAGTATTTGGGGAGGAGCAGGCAGGCGGGTCAGATGGACTTGTGACATCTTATCTCTTAAGCTGGGTGAAAGGTCCATGGATGTTCAGTATCTTTTCCCGTGATTCTGGTATGTCCTGACGTTTCACAACCACACACCTCAAACCTCCCTTCAGCTGGCCGGTCCCCACCTCTCACAGAGACATGTGTCTTTTGTCTTGCAGCTGTTTGAGGAGTTGCAGGAACTGCTGACTCAGGACGCCAAGGACCAGAGCCCCTCGCAGGCACCAGGCCTTCGCAGGCGGGCTGGCAGCAGGGCGCAAGGTGAGGGCTTCCAGGGGGCAGCATTTGGAGGGAGCGTGGCGCAGCTCTCTGGCTCCAGCACCTGTTGACTCTTCTGTCTCCTCAATGTTTTAAATGCGAAGTCGGGCGTGGGCAGAGGGCGTGGGGCCAGCCTTCAGCGGGTGACTGCAGCCACGTGGGTGACCCCTCCACGCCTCGGTCTCCCCAGTTCTAGAATCAGGGAGGTTGGGCTCGTTCTAGGTCACTGGCTCGAAAGGAAGACTTGCACACCAAGGACCCTCAGAAGTCACGGCAAAGCCCTCTCCCCTCTTAATTGAGGTTCCTTTGGGGACCTTTTAATGGTTCCCACACAGAGACGCCCTGACATGGGGCAGGGAGCCCAGGACAGCTGCTAGCTCTTCCCCTGCCATGGACGCGGGGAAGACACGTAACCTCGGGGTCGTGTCTCGTGTCAGTCCGTCCCTCACACTTCTCAGACAGCTCTCGACGGGGTGGCTGTGCTGAGAGAACATCTGGGAAACTTCCAAAAGCACCGGAGTGCTCCACCCAATGTCCCCTGACACCCCGGTGGGTGGCAGTGTGGCTTCGGGAGTTGGGGGAGGGGAGGGGTGAGGCTCAGCCACCTGCTTGGCAGGTCACCTCAGGACTTTGCTCCCGGGGCCGCCCTCGCCCGCCTGCCCTGCGGCTTTCTCATGTGTGCTAGGCCCACGTCGACCCCTCTGTTGGCGGGATTGAGCCCGGGAACGTTGGAATGTGGCCAGTCCTGGTGGGATTGGCTACCTGGTGGGGGTGAGGGGACTTGGCCCTAACGCACTGGTTCTCAAAGTGTGGTCCCCTGGGTATCCCTGGAGGGTACTTTCTCACAATGTAGCCGAAAATGGAAGACTGGAGAGCTTGGAGAAGTAGTAAGCTCCCTGTCTTCGGAGGTATGTAAGCAGTGGCCGGAGGGCTACTGGTTTGCGTTGAGCGGGACTGTACTAGACCCTGCTGAGGCCCCTCTGCTTTGTCTTTCTGTGATGTCAGACGGGCCCACCTCTGTCCTCCTGGTGTTGACACTGTCCCCTTTCTCTTTCAGACTCTGCTCCCACAGAGGCGTCCAGGGGGAAGCCCCAGCTCAGCATCCTCTCCCAGGTGCCGCTCATGCGATGGGTCCTCATGTTCAGCTTTCTGTTGGCAACGGTTGCCGTGGGGCTTTACACCTTGTGAATGTAAGCATGCTGGCTCCTGGCCGTGAACTGTTTTTGGAGAGGGACAGCCTCTTGGCCGACTTCCCTCCCTTGGGCATGGGGGGTGGGAGCAGCTGTCGGGGTCCCTGCCGTCTCCCTGCGTTCCTCTGTCTCTGGAAGAAAGGAGTCTGCGGCATCTCCCCCAACCAAAAGCACGTCCAGCCAATGACCTGAACTTTAGAGTGGGACGAGGGGTCCTGCCCAGCCTTGAGGGCACCCTCCCCACCCCGTTCCTGCAGTAGAGCCCAAAAGATGTAGCCAGAAGTGACCGCTGTCGTGAACCTCCAAATGCCCTGGGTCCCCGGTCTCCCTGTTGACATGCTGTGACCGCCTGCCCCCTGGGCTGTGGCAGTTTTTGTATAAATATGCAAAGATGTTGTGTCTCGTGTTTCCGTCTTGTTTTCGTCGGAGCCACTTTTCGTTCCTGACTCGGCCTGAGCTGTGGTATTTTGTTGTGTTCTGTTTTGTTTTTATAACAGGGTTGGGGTGGGAGGGAGGGGTTTAACAGCACTGTGGCCTTGGTCGCTAACTTTTATGTGAAATAATAAACTACATGGCTTAATAGTAACCTGAAGTGTTTTTCTCGGGTTCTGTTACCTTTGGGGAGCTGACTTGTCCTCACTTGTTTCTTGAAAGCCTGCTGGGGAGAAGGGGTGAAGGTGGGGATGACAGGAGCTGGTTTGGGATGTTGTGCTCTGCTCTGAGGATGGGGGGGTGGTGACCTTTAAGCAGTCGGTGGGCAGATCTTTGTGGTGAACGCTGCTTGATGCAAGACTCAGCCTTACTGAGGATGGGATTCCCTGTTAGGCTGAAATGAGCAGATTCGGGGGTAAAATTTGTGTCCTGTACAGTGAACCCTAAGGACTGGAGTATGATCCCGGGTTCAAATCCCTGCTACTCCATTTTGTAGCTCTGCCTTTGGGGTTAGTTATTAACCTTTTTGGGGCCCAGTTCTGTCACTTTTAACATGAATACGGTGAGACCCAGCTCATCTGTTTTGAGAAGCAAATGAGATGCATGTAAAATACCAACAGTGTATAATACTATCATGAAACAAGGGAGATCAGTGTTTTGTGATTCCTGCTAACCATCTCACCCATGATATCATCTCATTTGATCCTCAGAGAAAAGCTGTGAGGAGAGTTAACGCTCTCTGAGGGTCAGGAAGGATTTAAACCCGGTCCGGCCAGTTCTAAACCCAAGTCTTTTCCACTCTCCGAAGTCCCGAAAGGCACTGAAGTGGTAGAAATGCAGCCTCCCAGTCTGGGAGAGTGAAAGCCCTTGGCTGGAGGTGTATTTAGCAAAGCAGGGGACAAGGCTTTTCCTTATACGACTCCTATGTGACTGAGGATTGGGTGCCAGGAGACCTCTCCCTAGTTCTGGCTTTGTCATCAAGTCTGGAACCTTTGGTTAAGTCATTTCAAGTCTCCTTGAAACTAACAGTACACCTGCCTCCTACAGCTATTAGGAGGGTCCAGTGCCCTCCAAACCCCAGTCTGTGGATGGTGGCATCACAACACCCGCATATCCTGGGCCCCATGCAGAGAGGTTCTGATTCTGGAGATCTGGGACAGGACTCCGGAATCGCTGTTTATGAAAAGCTTTGGCGCAGTGGTTAAGAATCTGCCTGCCAATGCAGGGCACATGGGTGCGAGCCCTGGTCGGGGAAGACCCCACATGCTGCGGAGCAATTAAGTCCGTGTGCCACAACTACCGAGCCTGCGCTCTAGAGCCCGCGAGCCACCACTACTGAAGCCCACGCGCCTAGAGCCCGTGCTCCACAACAAAGAGTAGCCCCCTCAATGAGAAGCCGGCGCACGGCAGCGAAGAGTAGCCCCCGCTCGCCGCAACTAGAGAAAGCCCGCACACAGCACCGAAGGCCCAACGCAGCCAAAAATAAATTTATTTTTTAAAAAAAGCTTCCTGGGAGATTCCAAGGTGCAACCAGGTCCAGGAGCCACTGTTCATGAGATATGTATGCCAAGGGTAGGCACTCAAAATAGCGACTTAGCTCTTCCCACCCTGGGCCCTGTTGCCAGTTTTTTTGTGACAAGGGCATTGATACCGTTTGTAGTGACGAAGGAAGGAAGAGAGGGAGAGGAGAGAGAATCTTAAATTCTACTAACAGGAAAATGGCTGAATAATTTGTATTCTCTTCACACGGTGGAAAATAAAAGAACTGTTAAATAGAATGAGTTAAAGCTATGTCTCCATGCAGAGGGACTTCCCTGAAGGTTCAGATTCGTTTGATCTAATTTTGAAACCCTATAAACAGACTCATATTTTAAACACTCCCCGTAAGTATGTGCCAATGTAGCCTATGGAATAAAAAGTTCTTTCCAATAGTTCAGGTTGCGGGACTTCCTGGCGGCACAGTGGTTAAGACTCTGCGCTCCCAGTGCAGGGGGCCCCGATTCAATCCCTGGTCAGTGAACTAGATCCCACATGTATGCAGCAACTGAGTTTGCATGCCACAACTAAGGAGCCCACGTGCTGCAGCTAAGGAGCCAGGCTGCCGCAACTAAGACCCAGTGCAACCAAATAAATAATAAACATTAGAAAAAATAGTTCATGTTGCCAGTGAGAATGGAAAAGAAGGGAGGGGAGATTATGCAGTCCTTACTGCCGCTTGAGAATCCGTCAAGTTTTGCCAGATCTTCCCGTTTTTAAAGTTAGGCTGGGAATCTGGTCATGAATTTTCACAAATTTTAAGCATTGCCAGATAATGAAAACTCTTATACAACTAAAAAAAAAAAAATCACCAATTGGGTCTAAGGAAACATCCCTCGAGTCCCAAGTTTGAGTTTCGTCCTAGAGGCGCTAACGAGACCAGAGGTGGCTTCTGAATGATTAATCCCCCACTTTTGGAAGCGTGTTTAGGGTGAGAGCTGGGAGCGCAGGCAGGCAGCGCCCCCTCCAGCCGCTAGGGGGAAGCAGGCTCACACCCGGCAAGGGGTACTTCTCAGGGACCTATATAGCTCTGAAAGGGGTCGTTTCCTCCTGAGACTTTGAAAAAGGTTTAAGAAGAGTACACAGAAAAGCCCTCGCACGCCCGCTCCGGCCCTCGGCCCGCCCCTCCGCCATCTTTGCGCCCCGCCCCGCCGCTACTTCCGGGTCAGTTTCGCGCCAAATTGTCCAGAACACAAAATGGAGCCCGGAAGGAGGCCCGGAGGGCTGACGTCATGCGCCCTGCCGCCAATCCTCTCCGGCGGCCCGCTCGTGGGGGGCGGGACTCGCGGGCGCAGCACGGTCCAATCGCTGGCCGCGGGGTCCCGGCGAACCAATGAGGGCGCAGCGGCCGCGGCGTCCAAACGCTGCGTCTGGTTTTTCCCGCGAAAGGCGGCGGCGGACCGTCGGGGCTCTTGTCTCTTTGGTTCCAGGGAGCGCGGGAAGGGAGAGGTGAGGCCACTGGGGCTGGGGAGTGGGCACCGCGGAGCCGGGCCCAGGGGTCGACAGGCATCTGCATTTGGGGCGCAGTAGGTCTGGGCAGGGGTTTCTCCTGGGAGAACTGGGGTAGGGGTCCGGGAGGCGGAACCGGGCTCACGCCCGTCCCGCATTCGGAGCCTAGGACCCAGGTGTCGGAGGGGACGCCGCGCGGCCCCATAACACCCCCCCCCCCACGAATCTGCTCCAGCTCCTTGTCCCCGCGCCAGGTGCAGTCATGTCGGGCTTCGACGACCCCGGCATTTTCTACAGCGACAGCTTCGGGGGCGACAACGCGGCCGATGAGGGGCAGGCCCGCAAGTCGCAGCTGCAGAGGCGCTTCAAGGAGTTCCTGCGGCAGTACCGAGTGGGCACGGACCGCACGGGCTTCACCTTCAAGTACAGGTGCGGGCCGGAGCGGTGCAGGAGGGGAGGTGCGGTCCCAGCGGTGTTTCGTCCACTCACTTGGGGCCCCGCACCCCCGTGGCGTATGGTTTTGTACGTTTCACATCTAAAGTTAACGATTGAGTGACTCACCTGGTTTCTTCGTCCAGGATTTGTTCCTGTTCATTTGTTTGTTACTGTCCTTTCGTGTAACGTCTGCGATATCTTGTAAACGAAGTTCTCAGTGGGTGCAAAAGGTGAAGATGGTAGTTATGTTTTACTTCACTCATTCATTCATTCTTCATTCCACTCAGTCACCTCCTATTGACTGAGCACCTGCTGCATGCCAGGCACTGTTCCAGGTGCTGGGCTGCAGCACTGAACGAGCTGGGCAAGGCCCTTGTTCCTGGTCATTGTACATTGGTGCCGTCGCACCAGATCCTCAGAGGCTGTTAAAATGCAGAGAACGTGAGTTTGCAGGTCCAGGCTTGGGCCTGATTGATTATTAACTAAGTGACTTCCAAGTGACGGTCTCTCTGGGCCTCAGTTTCTTCATCGGTAAAACGGCACAGCTACTCCTGCCTCCATTTATTCATGCATCAGCCGACATTGACCATCTATGTGCTGGACTCTGAGATGCAAAGATGAAAAGATTCATACTACTTGCTTTCAAGGAGCTTCTAAGTCAGTGGGAATGAGGCATAGGGAGCTACAAATAAATTACAAAGTGATAATTACCTCAAAGGAGGAATGTACAAGGGGAGTTAGGGAGGCTTCCAGGGGAGCCGAGGTGACCTTGAGCTGAGAGGAGAGTGTCGAGCATGGAAGGCATTTCAGATAGGAGCAGTTGCACGCAGGGGCAGGGTATGGGGTGGCGTGTTACAGCAAGGGGCTCTCGGGGCCAGGCTGGTTGTTATATGCGGCTCCGGACATGAGGTAGACAGGGGTGAGGCCAAGGAGGTCAGTGGCCCCCAAATATGTTTTTGGGATAATAGTCCCATAGGATGCTCTGTAAAAAGATTCTGGTGGTTGACAAGACAGGCATGGTTTCTGCTGCCTTCAATCTCCAGGTTCTAGCCGTGTGCCTTGTTAGTATCTGAGAGAGGATTAAAGGCTCCGAGGAGTCCACTGAAAGGACTGGTTTGCAGTGAGAGTCTTCCAGACACCTGTGCACAGAACCCTGTCTGTGAGCGCTGAACTGTCCTTTGATTACTGCTTGGACCCCTTCCGTGGAGCTTTCTCTGGAGGATGCCTTTCAGCAGTGGGGGGACCTCTGCAGGGTTAAATAACAGAACCGCCTGGAACTAGATGTGTTTGGGAAGCAGGGTGGCGGGGCAGTGGTGTGGGAGACTCGGGGTGCAGGCGCACCTCAGCCAGTGTTGTCTCCTCTTCTCCTTCCCCACCCCCACCCCAGGGATGAACTCAAGCGACATTATAACCTGGGGGAGTACTGGATCGAGGTGGAGATGGAGGACCTTGCCAGCTTCGACGAGGACCTGGCCGACTACTTGTACAAGCAGCCGGCTGAGCATTTGCAGCTGGTGAGTGGGACCTCCCCGTCCCCCCTGAACCCCCAGGGCTGGCCCTGCTCTGGTCACTCACAGCCTGCCCCCCTCCTCCTCTCCAGCTGGAGGAGGCTGCTAAGGAGGTGGCCGATGAGGTGACCCGGCCCCGGCCTGCTGGCGATGAGGTGCTCCAGGACATCCAAGTCATGCTCAAGTCGGATGCCAGCCCGTCCAGCATCCGTAGCCTGAAGGTGGGTCCACTCAGGCCAGTTGAAGGGTGGCGGTGGCAGCTGCATGTGAGGAGGGGCTTTGGAGAGAGACCTGGGTGCCAGCTGTGTGACCCTGAGCAGCTCACTCGACCTTTCTGAGCCTCTTTGCGCCCCTGAAAACTTAGCTCATTGGGCAAATGTTTGCTGAGTTCTTCCTGTGGGCAAGGCGTGAGTTGGGTCCTGGAGAAACAGTGGTGAACTCAGGACAAGCTGCTGTCCCCGGGGAGACTGGATAAGCCGGTGAACATCACCCATGGTCACTGTAGATGACCGTAAGAGCAATGGGAGAAACCAGGAGGGCGATGAGAAAACGTGGGGGCCCCTCTGGAAAACATCAAGAAGGCTGCTTTGAGGAGGGCACGTCTGAGTGGAGATCTGAGGGTGAGAACAGGCAGCACGCAAACAGCTGGGAGAGAACGTTCGGGGGGGCAGGGAGGGCACAGCTGGTACAAAGCCTGCGAGGCAAGGGGGGCAGGGTGTGTGCCAGGCCGAGGGAAGGACAGCCAGCATGGCTGGAGAGTGATGAGGCCGAGGGAGAGTTTGGCAGAGCCAGTCTGCCATCCAGTCTGTTTTGGTTTTATTCAACGAGCACTTATGGAGCGACTGCCCCTCGCCGGGTGCTGGGGGACCCTCACTGTAGACAGACAGGACTTGGTTCCATGGAGCTTACAGTGGGAGAAACAGACAAGGAGCAGTGAGCTGATTTCAGGTCCTGTGATACCAGTCACGAAGCAAAGGAAACAGGCAATGTGACAGTGGCCAGGGGTCCGGGAGGTGGTCGGAGAAGGCCCCTCTGAGGAAGTGATGTTGGTGCGAAAACCTGAGGGATACGCAGCCCTGTGACAGCCTGAGGGAGGAGCGTTCCAGGCTCCTGGAGAAGCAGGTGCAAAGGTACTGGGGTGGGGACAGCAGCAGGTTTCAAGGGACAGAAAGAAGCCAGTGTGGCTGGACCTCAGGGAGTGAGGGTGGGAGGAGAGGAAGGGAGGGAGTGGGTAGAGAGGCCAGATGGCCAGGGCCTTGACTGCTGTGGAAAGCAGCTTGAGTTGAAGGTTTGGTAGGAGGATGGGCCGATTCTATCTTCAAAGGTTCCCTTGGGCTGCCGTGTGAAAGAATTGATACAACAGGCAGGGGTGGGACAGGAGAGCTTCCTGAGGAGGAAGTGAGAGCCTGACGTTGGTTCTTCTGTCACGAGGTTGTCGTGAGGTGCAAATGAAAGGATGCGTGTAGCTGTGCCTTTGAACTGTGGGCCCAGGTAGTGTCACCTCTGTGTTACTCACCAGAAGGCCACGCCCCGGTCTTTGCTGGAATCCCCGTGTCCTGCAGCTTGGCTGGGGTCCCTGCCAAATCCTCCTTGATTAGCACAATGGCAGTTCTGTTCCAGAAGCAGGGCTGGGCTGTGGGCTCTTGAGGCTGTGGAGCGTGTTGGCTTCGTCTATGTGCCCAGCACCGGGGAGGGGACCTGGGACCGTGTGTGGAACTCACCCAAGCATCACGCATTTGCCTGTCTGCGGAGGCGGTATTGGACTTGTTTTGCGAGGCAGCTGTTTCCTCAGAGAAGCAAAGCTCAGCGCCACATGGGACAAGCTTCCTATTCTCAGACCCACTGGAAAACCCAGTGACTGGCCTGCCTTGGGTGACGGGTGTCCAGTGGTAGAGGAGGGGTCCTCTCTAGAAGGATCGCTTGTCGGGGTGGCTTATGGGCTGAGGCAGCCTCAGTCTTTTCCAACCCTGGGGTTCTGGAGGGCTAGGCTTCCTGCAGCTTGTAGATAGTTTTCCAGAAGACAAGCCCTGCGTGGGGGGGGTGTTCAGCAGGTCTGGGGTCCCCGGGCCGTGGCAGCAACACATGCCTCTGGTCTCACTTCTTGGGGGGGCAGCCTCCTTCCCGAACCTTTCCCCTTCCCTCCCCACCTTCTGGGCTTTGAGGGGCCTCAGCACGAACCTGTAGCCTGCCTGTCTGTCCCAGAAAAGCTCCTGGGAGGGGGAAGAAGAGATGATGTTGAAAGGAGCTTTTCTTATTTTTTGCTTTTTATTATAAAAAAAAATATCACGCAGACAAAAGTAGTGAGAATAGTGTAATGAACCCCATCTACCTTTGCTTGGATTTAATGGCTGTTAACATTTTGCCTTATTTGCTTTTTTCTTTTTTCTGCTAAAGTATTTTATTTTATTTATTTTTTAAATAAATTTATTTATGTACTTATTTATTTTTGGCTGTGCTGGGTCTTCGTCACTGTGTGCGGGCTTTCTCTAGTTGTGGTGAGCGGGGGCTACTCTTCGTTGCCGTGCGCGGGCTTCTCGTTGCAGAGCATGGGCTCTAGGCGCGTGGGCTTCAGTAGTTGTGGCACGTGGGCTCAGTAGTTGTGGCACGTGAGCTTCAGTAGTTGTGGCGCCACAGGACTTAGTTGCTCCACGGCATGTGGGATCTTCCCGGACCAGGGCTCGAACCCGCGTCCCCTGCGTTGGCAGGCGGATTCCTAACCACTGCGCCACCAGAGAAGCCCCCTGCTAAAGTATTCTAAAGTAAGTTACAGACATGGTCCTGTATCCCTGAATACTTCAGTACACATTAGAAAAAGATTCTCTTACGTGATCTCAGGTGTTCCCGGCTCCCTTTAACCAGCCACCCTCCCCGTGGCTCTGTTGCAGTCGGACACGATGTCACACCTGGTGAAGATCCCCGGCATCATCATTGCCGCCTCTGGGGTCCGTGCTAAGGCCACCCGCATCTCCGTCCAGTGCCGCAGCTGCCGCAACACCCTCACCAACGTCGCCATGCGCCCCGGCCTGGAGGGCTACGCCCTGCCCAGGAAGTGCAACACGTGAGTGGGCTCTGCATGGCCCTGTGGCACGGTGGGGGTGACAGGGTGACATCTCAGTGGAGATGTGAAGGAGGAGGACCCGGCCTGCACCACCTGCAGCAGGGAGGGGCTGGGGCAGCGGTGTGCCCTGTGGGCCTGGGGCAGACCTGATGCCCTGGGGCGGTGGCGTCCCTCTGCAGTGGGGAGTTCTGTCCCTCCAGGGCGCCCAGACAACCTGTGCCGGGAGCCAGGGTTGGGAGTCCGCCGGGAGTCTTCTACAGCAAACCTTGGCTCGCTGGGGCAGGTCTGGAGGGAAGGCCCAGGAACATGCCAGGCTCCTTCGTTTACACATTGCCTGCGGCTGCATTTGCGCTTCGGAGGCAGAGTGTGTGGCCTCGTGGCCCACAAAACTGAAAATGTTTGTCTCTGGCTCCTTACAGAAAACCATTGCTGACCCCTGATCGCAAGGGCCCCTGCCCTCTCTGGCTGCTGGTTCCCCTCAGCTTCCTGACCTCAGGCCTCAGCCACCTTTCTTTTCTCTATACTTAATCCCCTTGCCTGTCTCGGGCTTTGAATACCGTTTGTGTGCAGGTCTCCCCACTCCTAGCCCTGTGGGTATCCCCCGCTGAGCTGCCCTCCTTTAGGGCCTTCTCCCAGGGTCCCGGAGACCCCTAGCTTGTTGCTGGCCTTGGGGCTCTGGGGGCAGCTCTGGTGACCCTTCTCCTCCCCACCGACAGGGATCAGGCCGGGCGCCCCAAGTGCCCGCTGGATCCATACTTCATCATGCCGGACAAGTGCAAGTGCGTGGACTTCCAGACCCTGAAGCTGCAGGAGCTGCCGGATGCGGTGCCCCACGGCGAGATGCCCAGACACATGCAGCTCTACTGCGACAGGTGAGCGGGCTCCCTGGCCGTGCCCCTGAGTTGGGTGCCGCGAGTGGCTGGCTGAGCGCAGTGGGGTGCGGGGGAGGGTGGCTGGTTACAGGACACTTGCTCTGTGCCTGGTGCCGCCCCCATGCTTCCTCTCATCTCGTCTCCCCATAATCTGCAGGGGTGGGTCCACCCCTCTTTGCAGACGAGGATGTGTGACCGGCTCAGTGAGTGGAGGGGCTGGGCTGCCTGCGTCCTTCCTGCAGAGTCTCCGCAGCCCTTTTAGAACTGGGAGGCCCAGAGCTGGACAGCCAGTAGCTGGGGGAGCCTCTTTCCAGCCTGACGCCCACCCCAGGCTTTCTGTTAAGATTCTTCCTTGGATGTTGCTGGGTGATGGGAAAGGGGGAGAGGGTACTGGGCCAGCCCGGTCCCCTCCTGGTGACCTGGGAGGAAGGTGTGGAGTTGTGGACTGGGCTTCTTCAGCTGGGCTCCTGCACCCCGACATCACGTGCAGATGGTCTGTGCTGCACGTTTCTCTGAGGAGGGGCTCCGTAGGTCATAAGCTTCCTTAGTGGCTGTGGAAGGTGTAGAGGTCAGGCTCTTGGGCAAGTTACATGGGCTCCTTACCAGGAGAATGGGGACAGTGACAGGCCTTAACCTCATCAGGCTGCTGGGAGATTTAAATTGGAAAATGCATGTTGAGTGTGTAGCACGGTTCCTTTTTCTTTCTTTTTTTTTTTTTTTTTTTTGGTCGAGATATAGTTGTTTTACAATGTTGTGTTAGTTTCTACTGTATAGAGAAGTGGAGTTCCCTGTGCTATACAGCAGGTTCTCATTCGTTACCTGTTTTATACATATTAGTGTGTATATGTCAATCCCAATCTCCCAATTCATCCCACCCCCCTTTTCCCCCACTTGGTGTCCATACATTTGTCCTCTACACTGTGTCTCTAGCACAATTCCTTAATACAGATTAAATATTCGGTATTTATTAGATTATTCAAATGGTCTATGATTAGATTATTCAAAGCTGAGGAAGTGGGGTCTGGGAAGAGGGGAGTCATAGAACGTTAACAAAGACAGTGAGGGTCCTTTAGAGGATATGACTCTAGTGGATAAAGCACTTTTGAGTCTCGTACCTCACTTGATCCCACAGTAACCCAGCAGGTCAGATCACTTTATCATCCCCTCCCAGGCTCAGAGAGGTGACACAGCTTCTAAGCAGCAGAGTACGGATACATGCCCCAGTGTCCTTTCTGTGCTGCACAGGCTGGAGGGGCTCAGAGACTTCCCTGTTTCTCTCTCTTTCTTTCTCTACATATATATATATATATACACACATATATATACATATATGTATTTTAAAGTATTTATTTGCTTATTTAGCTGTGCTGGGTCTCAGTTGCGGCAACGTGGGATCTTTGTTGCGACATGTGGTATCTTTTGTTGTGGCGCTCAGGCTTCTGTCTGGTTGTGGCGCGCAGGCTTAGTTGCCCTGCGGCATGTGGGATCTTAGTTCCCCGACCAGGGATCAAACCCGTGTCCCCTGCGTTGGAAGGCGGATTCTTAACCACCGGAGCACCAGGAAAGTCCCTCAACACCTTTTTTTTTTAAAAGAGGAAATTAAAATCCAGAGGCAGAATGACTTGGCTGAGCTCGTGGAGCCGTGAAAGAGGCAGAAGCGGCGCGCGGCCCTTGCAGGGAAGCTGGGAGGGCGTGAGGAGGGGGGCTTCCCCTGAGATGGCCGAGGGGGGGTCCTGCAATGCGTCTGACAGCAGATGAGATGGAGGCGGGGCACCTGAGGGGCTGGGGTGGGCGCCCCCCCAACTCCAACCAGCATAATGGATGAGCTCCTGAGGCCCGTGGAGGGGTCAGGCCAAGGCCTGTCTTCCTCCCAGCAGCTGGGCCGTCCAAGCATGGGCTGGGTTGTGGTGGGAGGGAGAGGGCCCTGGGCGGTGCGGGGACTGGAGCCCACGGTGCTGGGGCCTCGTGTAGAGATGGCGAGGTGGATGGATGGCGAGTGTGACGGGGTCGGGGGAGCCGGGGGCTCCCTGCCCCCACCAGCCTCTCACCTTCTTCCTCCCCATCCTCTTCTCAGGTACCTGTGTGACAAGGTCGTCCCTGGGAACAGGGTCACCATCATGGGCATCTACTCCATCAAGAAGTTTGGCCTGACCACCAGCAGGGGCCGCGACAGGGTGGGCGTGGGCATCCGGAGCGCCTACATTCGGGTCCTGGGCATCCAGGTGGACACAGATGGCTCCAGTGAGTGTGCTTTGGGCCGAACCCCCGTCGTCCCTCCCCTGGGCTGTCGGTGGGCCTCGTCCTGGTCTCCCCGTGTCCACCTTTGCCCCTGCACTCTGTCCCCCACGGCAGCCGGGTGAGTGGTGCTGTTCTCACCAGAGACGCTGTGTCACCCCCGTCGGCAAGATGGAAGATGTCCCTGAGGGCCCCTGTCACCTGGTCCTCCTCAGGTCACCCCCCCGCCCTCCACACTCTTCCGCTTGCTCACTGGACCCTGGAACACACAGGCCCACGCCTGGTGCAGAGACCTGGGGTTCTGTCTTCGCTCAGACTGACGCTTGTGCTGCCTGGCTCTGAGGGCCCTGCTCTGGGAGGCCCTGGGCCGGCCCAGGGCGGTGGGCCGCAGGCAGCACGTTCTCCCTCAGGGCGCTCACGCAGGCCCCTGCTCTGCCCGCCCAGGCCGCAGCTTTGCTGGGGCCGTGACCCCGCAGGAGGAGGAGGAGTTCCGGCGCCTGGCTGCCCTCCCCAGCGTCTACGAGGTCGTCTCCAAGAGCATCGCCCCCTCCATCTTCGGGGGCACAGACATGAAGAAGGCCATCGCCTGCCTGCTCTTTGGGGGTTCCCGAAAGAGGTGGGTGTCCAGGCCCCCCAGGTCCGGGGAGGGGAATTAGTGACTTGCCCGCAGGAGGGCAGCTGCCAGGTGGTCAGGACATGAATGCCCTTTTCATTTATTTGCCCAGGACCCTCAGCCCCGCCTGCCCCTCTCAGGCACCCTCCCCGCCTCCCAGGCTGGCTGCCAGCCGGCTGGGGGCTGGCCCACACCCTTCCTCCGGAGCGGTTGCCCGGCCCTGGCTAGGCCGGGGCCTTGGCGGTGTGAGGGGCCTGGCCGGTGCCGGGGAGAGCTCGGGCTTGGAGTCTGAGACCGGGGTGACATCTCTCAGGGCTGCTTATTTACCTTGCGACCTTGGGCAAGAGACACCACTTCTCTGAACCCAAGTCTCCACATGAATAAGACGGGTGAAAGCCTCTTACTCAGGGGACGTCCCGTCCTTTTAAGATAAAATAGTAGAGGTAGAGGAAGTAATAATATTAGCAGCTACCAGTTACCGAGTTCTTACCACGTGCCAGACATTCTTCTGAGTGCTTTTATGTGTTTCCAACCCAGTCAGTCCCCAGATTAGCCCTGTGAGAAAGCTACAATCGAGCCCATTTCACAGATGAGGAAGTTGAGGCATAGAGAGCTAAAGGGACTTGCTCACAGGCACGTGCGCTGGGGCCAGGAGCCTGCCCTCGCGGTGTCCCCTCCACAGTACTGCGTGCGGCCCGCTGGTGGCTCCCTCTCTTTCCTTCTTTCCAGCTGGGTTGGGGGGTGTTTATCAGATGCTGACTGTGTGTGCCCAAGCCCAGCTCTAAGTGCCGTTTCCTCTGAACCTCCCCTCCCTTGGAAGCAAGTTACCACGGATGAGACTAGGGGACACAGCTCGCTATGAACGTGGCTCTCAGGCCAGAGCCCCTGCCTCCCCGCCTGCTCTGAGGCTCATGACAGGTCGGGGGGGCCGCCAGCCAGACCACTGTGACCAACCAGCCCTGGGTTTCTCGCCTTGCTCACCTGGCCCGCCTGCCCGCCTTCCCCCAGGCTCCCCGATGGCCTCACTCGCCGAGGAGACATCAACCTGCTGATGCTGGGGGACCCGGGGACGGCCAAGTCCCAGCTGCTGAAGTTTGTGGAGAAGTGCTCTCCCATCGGGGTGAGTGCCCAGGGTGACCTCTGTCCGCCTTAGCTGCGCCGCGGAGAGGAAGGCTGCGGGCGGGGCCGCAGAGGATAGAGGAGGAAGGGGGCCGACGGCATGTGTAGGTTTGGGGCAGCAGGCGGAGTGCTGGACTCGATGGGGTTTGTTTGGTCTCAGCCTGGCTGGTAATTGGCTGTGGGCCTTGAGCAAGTCACCCAATCTCTCTGAGTCTCAGTTTATCCATCCGCTAAGTCTTAACGTTGATAGCAATAGATGACAAGGGACTCAGGGTGGGGATGCCTTTCCTGGGAGTCAGGAGTCGACCCAGCCCCGAGGCCCCCTGGAATACTGTCACTGCTCTCCTCTCGGCCTCAGTTTGCTCCTCCGTGAGCTGGGCCCCCAGGGGCTGCTTCATGGGACAGTCGTGGGGTTCAGGTGAGTGATGGATGTGAACGCTCCCCTGTGGGAGAGCCGCCAGGCTGGGGCTGGGGCGGTCCGCCCATCAGAGGAGGAACACTGAGATTGTCTGTGCTCTGCAGCCAGCTGTGATGTGTGACCTTGGTTGAGCCCTAGCTCCTGGGGCCCCTTTACTTACTGGGTCAGCATGGAGCCATGATGGGCCCTGACCCTCCCGCCTCCCTCCCCCAGGTGTACACGTCCGGGAAAGGCAGCAGCGCGGCTGGCCTGACAGCCTCGGTGATGAGGGACCCCTCGTCCCGGAACTTCATCATGGAGGGGGGAGCCATGGTCCTGGCCGATGGTGGGGTCGTCTGTATCGATGAGTTTGACAAGGTGAGCCTGGCAGGGTGAGGTGGTGGCTCAGTGGTGGTGGTGCCTGCTGGCCGCGGGCTGGGCGTGTGGCCTTCTGTGCTTGGACGGCAGAAACCACCTGTGATGTGGAGACCTCCCGGTACTATCGGGAAGTAGCTGCACCTCTCCGAGCCTCAGTTTCCGCACCTGAGAGTGGGGAGAGGAGAGCCAAGCCCACACACTGTCCCCGTGACTAGAGGTGACCCGGTTCCTGCCATCGGCCTGGCACAGGGTCGGGACTTGGGAATGGTAGCTCCTGTAGGGTTTCCTGCTGCCACCGTGCCCCGGCCCCTCACCTGGGTCTAGTGGACGTTTCTATCTCCTACACAGATGCGAGAAGACGACCGCGTGGCCATCCACGAGGCCATGGAACAGCAGACAATCTCCATCGCCAAGGTGAGCATCCTCCCTGGTCCAGCCCGGCAGAGCTGTTCCGGGGTGCTGGGAGGGGCCGGGTTCTGGCCCCGTCCTCAGGCTGCCCTGAGCGGCCCGACCTCTGTTGGCCGCAGCAGTGGTCCTGGAATCCTGTGTGTGTGCGTGTGTGCGTGCAGGCATGGGTGTGCGCACCTGAGAGGGCTGTGACCCCGCGTTCCCATCTCCCTGTCCTCTGCTTCCCCCCACGCTTCCCTGTCAGGCCGGCATCACCACCACCCTCAACTCCCGCTGCTCAGTCCTGGCTGCTGCCAACTCAGTGTTTGGCCGCTGGGACGAGACGAAGGGGGAGGACAACATCGACTTCATGCCCACCATCCTGTCCCGTTTCGACATGATCTTCATCGTCAAGGACGAGCACAACGAGGAGAGGGATATGGTGCGTGGGGGGCTGGACTCCAGCCAGGCCCGCGGTTCTAGGGGTTGGGGGGCGAGGGTGGGCAGACAAGGGGCTTGACCCGAAGTCCTGGCCCCCAGATCGGCCCGTGAGTGGGCCACCAAGGAGGCGGGGTTGTGGATTCCAGGAGCGCTGCACTGGGCGTCCCGGGTCCTACCTCTCCTGTGCTCGATGTGCCGTGAGATTTGGGGTCAGTCATTCCCTGGGTGTCGGTCCCTTCTGTGTGAAATGAGGGGGTTGGCCTTTGGATGCAAGTACTAGAACCCCAGTTCCGGTCAGTCAGCTTCTGAAAGGAACTCCAGCGCTTACGTAATGGACAAGCCTGGAGGTGCGAGGCTCGGCTGGGTCAGGTCTCTGGGTCGTCTGGGCGCCGCTGTCTCTGCCTCTCGGCCTGGCCTCCTTTAGTGGAGGCTTGTTCTCAGGCAGCTGCACCTCGTGGTGGCAGAGAGGGGCCTGGCAGCCTGGCATCTCTAGGATGTCGTCTTACCAGCTGACAACCCACAGGAAAAGCGAGGGCCTCCTCCTCTCCACCACTTCTAGCCCTGGCAGCTCTTCCCTCCCTGCCTGCTCCACCTCTGTGTTGGGACCTGGCTTGGGAAGGCTTGTGGGCTGACCCCGTGTCCCCTCTGCCTCCCAGATGCTGGCCAAACACGTCATCACTCTGCACATGAGCGCGCTGACACAGACCCAGGCCGTGGAGGGCGAGATCGACCTGACCAAGCTAAAGAAGTTCATCGCCTACTGCCGCGCGTGAGTCCTGGATGCAGGCCCCCCAGGGGTGGGGCTGCCCGGCTCCCCTGGAGTGGGAGAGGGCCCCATTCAGGATGTCTGAGATCGGGCCCTGAGGATTTTAGCTCTGCTCCTTCCTGACCCCGCACAGTTGCTCAGTGGCTCTTGGCCTCAGTTTCTCCATCTCCGAAGCGAAGGTGGAGAATTTAGATTGTCTCTGGACTTCTCTGGCGGTCCAGTGGTTAAGACTCCACGCTCCCGATGCAGGGGGCATGGGTTCAATCCCTGGTCGGGGAACTAAGATACTGCATGCTGCACGGTGAGGCCAAAAAAATAAAAAGAATTTAGATGGCCTTGAAGACCCCCTTGACTCTGGTGTGCAGGGAGGCTTGTGGACATGGGCTCTGGGTAACTCCTGCCCCCACTGTGTGACCTTGGGCAAGTCAGTTGAGCCTCGCTTTCCTGGGGTGGTTGTGTCCTAGGGTTTTTGTAAGGATCACACAAAATGATGAGTGAGTGGCACAGCCCTGCACCAGGTAAATACTCAGTAAATGGCAGCTGCAACCTTAAATATTGTTGTTCTCACAGATGACAATGACAATAGTCATACACATAGTAATTAGTCTGTGCCAGATGTTATCCTGAGAGTTTTATGTATAAGTGAACACCATCCCTCTCCCCAGACCTATGAGGTTGGTGTATTATTCCATTTTACAGATGGGGAAGCTGAGGCAGAGAAAGCTTAAGTAACTTGTCCAGGGTCACAGACAGGAGGTAGTGGAGCCAAGACTTGAACCCAGGTACCTGGCTCCAAAGGCTGTGCTTTTAGCCCCTGTACCAAGATTCTAGACACACACCTCAGCTGTCTCTTACTGGAACTAAAACCCAAGGGTGGAGGAATCTTTGAGTGCCTTTCTAATGGGAGGTGAAGTGCTGCATTCAGGTGGGTCCCTACTCACCGCTTCCTCCTGGGTGATGGGTAGTGCGGTGCCCATTGGTACCTGGGTCTTTGTCATGCCTGAGCTCTTCATGGCCCTGTCCTCAGAGGCTTGGGCCCTTGGGTGTGAGTCTGAGAGCCCCAGATTCTAGTCCTCCCTTGACGCCAGGTCCCACGTGGCTTATGGGGAGTTTCCTCCCTCCCTCTGGCCTTGCCCACCTCATCCGCAGCATGAGGGTTGGATTAGGTGAGCTAAGGCTTGCCTTAAATCAGTGACAGTTCAGTTGGCTGGGGGGGGGCTGCGGGGTGGTGGGGGTAGATCCTGAGCAGACACCCCTGCTGCTCCCCTCCCCCACCCCCAGCCTGGCGTGCTCCCTGCCCTGGACAGCGGTCTCTGGGAGCCTCTTGTGGGTGTCATTGTGCATCTTGTCCCTGAATGTGTTGGGGGGAGGACCGCTGAGAGGCCACCGTCTGGTGGGCCCGGAAAGCGTATGTCTGCAAGCCAGCAGAGGGCCGGGGATGGGGTGAGTACCCCAAGATTTCTTCCTGGCCTCATGGCAGCCACTCCCCATCCTGCAGGAAGTGTGGCCCTCGGCTGTCGGCAGAGGCTGCAGAGAAGCTGAAGAACCGGTACATCATCATGCGGAGCGGGGCCCGTCAGCACGAAAGGGACAGTGACCGCCGCTCGAGCATCCCCATCACCGTGCGGTGAGCAGGCGGGCAGGCCAGGGCCGGGCTGGGCAGAGGGCCTCGCTTTAAAGGCACGATGTGCCCAGCAAGTCTGGGGCCGGGGCTGTTGCTGACTGCGTGGTGCAGGCCGTGGTCAGGGCTGCGGGGCAGGGAGCACTCCTTTGGGAGTGAAAACGGTGGCCTCCCTGATCATCTGTATCTCTTGTTTTGTTTACTCTTGAGAAAATCTGGAACCCTTTCTTCTGAATTCGGTCTAGCTTCCCTCATCACTGGGAAGCCTGAGGGTGAAGGAGGGTCCAGGCTGGGACCTGGGGTCCAGGGAGACCTGGTCCTAGCCTCCAGCCCACTGTGTGACTGCAGGGAAATTGCTTTCCTTTTCTGGATCACAGTTTTCTCAGCTGTTAGTTCTTGTCACTCTTGTGAGTTTATGCAGTAGAGTGACTAAGAGCTTGAACCTACCTCGTTTGAATCTTGCTTCCAGCACTGATTAGTTAGAAGTGGATTTGGCTGTGTGTAATAGAAAACCCACGTGAAGTAGCTTAAGTAAATTGGGAGTTTATTTTTCTCTTCTGTAAAAACATTTGAGGGTAGGTAGTCCTACCTATGTGATGGCTCCTCAGTCATCAGCAACCTGGGCTCCTTCAGGTTCACCCTTATCCTCATCGTCCAGGATGGCTGCTGGAACTCCAGCCATCACCTCCACATTCCAGGTGGCTGGAGAGGAAGAAAAAGAAAGGTCCATCTTTTAAGGACACTTCCTGAAGTTCCCATAAAATATTTGGACTTACAGCTTACTGGCCACATCTTAGTCACACAGACACATCTAGACGCAAGAGAGTCTGGGAAATGTCTTTTAGGTGGGCGCCACTTGCTAGAATAGAAGTCGGGGTTCTGTTACTGAGGGAGATGGATCACGGGGACAGCCAGCAGTCACCCCTGTACTCTTAGTGCCTGGGGCAGGCACCTCCTGGAGGTCAGGGTGGGATGAGGAGAGAAGATGGGCTGAGTCCGCCCTGGCGTCCCGTCGCTCCCACACAGGCAGCTGGAGGCCGTCGTGCGCATTGCTGAGGCCCTCAGCAAGATGAAGCTGCAGCCCTTTGCCACGGAGGCAGATGTGGAGGAGGCTCTGAGGCTCTTCCAGGTGTCCACGCTGGACGCCGCCTTGTCCGGCACCCTGTCAGGTGAGCAGACGCGGGGACCCAGGCTCGGGTGGCTTGTGGGCTCCGTGGGCAGGGCTCATGCTGGACACCTGCTGTGCTTGTTGCTTCTCTGCATTGCTTCTCCATGCTTCCTCCTGGGAGTAAGCCCGTCTCCTGTCCCCAGCCCCCACCAGCCAGTTTCCCCCAAGATGGGAAGAACAGCTTCTCTCCAGACTCTGGAGCACAATTCTTTTGACCCAGTTCATTATTATAATTCACAATTTTATCATCCGTTAAGAATGGTAGTTGGCACCTGTTTTTTTGACTGCACCACGCAGCATATGGAATTTCCCTGACCAGGGATCGAACCTGTACCCCCTGCAGTGGAAACATGGAGACTTAACCACTGGACCTCCAGGGAAGTCTGCATGAACCCCTGTTTTTGAGCCGTAACCATTTGAGTGCTTCCAGAGCTCTTCCTCCGTTTCACTTACAGCTGCCCTCAAAACCCCCAGAAGCCAGGCTGGGCACTTAGCCCTTCACCTCTTAGAGATGGGAAAACTGACACCCAAAGAGGCCTTTTCACAGTGCCCAAGGTCACCATTCGCCCAGCTAGAATGCAGGTCTCTTGACCCCGAGGCCAGCGGGGTTCAAGCTGCCGTTAAGTCCTGCTGCCTGCTTCGGGCTCAGCCTCTGAGCACCTCTGGAGCGCTGATTCTGTGCCACGCTCCCCTGGGACGAATTCATTCCTTCCCCAGCAGGTACTTAGTGCTTAGAATTTGCCGGGCTGTTCTAGGTGCTGGGAGTCTAGGAGTGAGCAGATCTCTAAGACCGCGCCTTGTGAGGCCCCCCTTCTCCACGGGGGAGACGCAGCAAAGAGGCAAACAGATCAAGCTCAGGGGGTAAAGAGCACGGAGGGGAGAAGCCCAGCAGGTCAGGAATATTGGGGACCATCCTCGGGTGGTCCGGGTGGGCTCTGAGGAGGTGGCAGGAAGCAGGGACTGGCGTGAGTGAGGACACATGGCTCCCCAGAGTGTGGGGTTGGGCACCGCACGTAGAGTGAGGACTGAGTGGCAAGACCCCAAGGACAGCAGGCTCGGCGTGTTCAAGGGCCCGTGTGGCTGGAGCCAGGGAGGTGGGTGGTGTCTGATCGCCCCGCCGTCCCCTCGGTGAAGATGACTCAGCCTCTGCCCTGGAAGGCCTTCCTGGCAGCGAAACGGGAGCTGGGCTTCGCAGGCTGGGTAGGAGTTTACCTTGCAGACTCATTTCAACTTGGAGCCTTGACGTCCCTCTCTGTGGCTCCCCCACCACGGTCCCAACCCTCTCTGTAGCTGAAACACCAAGGCCTTTGCAGGCCTGGGTCAGCAGGGGAGATCCATCCTGGGGCAATAGTTGGAAATTACGAGCCTGCTTGCCTGGGCTGCTTGCTGGGGTGCCTCACAGATGTGGTCTCCGGGGCAGCCTGCGCGCCCTTCTGGGTCACTGCTGGGTCCCCTCCAGCTCTCCATCTGAGATAGATTCCTCCAGGAAGTCTTCCTGCTGCTGCCTATCCAGCTGCCTGGGGGCCAGGTGCTGTTGTCAGCTCGTGGCCGTCCTCAGAGCCCTCTAGTGGCTGTTCTGCTCACCAGAATCAAAGAAAAACCTGTGCCGTGGCCTCCAGGGCCCACAGGACGTGCCCCCACTCTGGCCATGTCCCTGGCCCGCTGACCGAGTTTTGATTGAGATGGGCATATTTCCCACCTCCAGGCCTTTGCACCTGCTGTCCCCTCTGCTTGCAGTATCCTTCCCACATGTCAGCCCCATCCCTGACCCTGGGTCTCTGTCGGTCATCTCGGTCAGGCCCTGGTTGTCCCCGGGCACGCTCTTCCTCTTCCTCTCATTTTCTCTTCCGGGCCTGGCTCACTCTTACCCGCTGTGGGCAGACTGTGGTCCCCACCCACCCGTCTCCCTCCTCACACCCACAGGGGTGGAGGGCTTCACCAGCCAGGAGGACCAGGAGCTGCTGAGCCGCATCGAGAAGCAGCTCAAGCGCCGCTTCGCCATTGGATCCCAGGTGTCGGAGCACAGCATCATCCAGGACTTCACCAAGCAGGTGGGCCTTCCCGGCGTCCCGGTGGGAGTCCTGCGGGCTCCCTGTGGCCTCGTTCCCAGCCACCTAACACTGCGTCCTGTTGCTCAGCAGACAGGCCCAGGATGGGGAAGGGGCAGCTGTTCCTCGGCCCGGGTCCGTCCCCAGTGTGCCTCCCCTTGTGACTTTCTCTGTCACGTTGTGGGGAGAGGAGAGGTGGCTGAGGTCCTGCTGGAGTCTGCCAGGCTTCCCCAGCCCTCTATCTCTCCCTTCGCCTCATTGCCTGGCCTTTGTGTGTGGGGGAAAGGGAGGGGCAGAGCCAGGAGGATGAGCCACCCAGCTCGCCGGGGACAGTGCTCTTGACCCCATAGAGAAGGGATGGGTCTTCTAGAAGCTGTGCACAACTTGTCACCGTCTTTGAAATCGCAGGGACAATCCCAGGTTCTGGGCTCTGCTCCCCTCATGTGCGTCATCTCCTCTTGATCCTCAGAGCAGTTTTATGCAGTAGGTGATACCACGCCGGCTTGAGAGACGAGCAGACGGAGGCTTACAGGGCTTTAGGGGCGTCAGGAGCTCGGGTTCTAGAGTCACGTGGGCTCAGCTGAGGTCTCAGCTCTACTACTTAATTGCTGTGTGACTTGGAGTGAGTGACTTAGCTTCTCCGTGCCTCAGTTTCCTCTTCTGTATAAAGGTGATGATCACAGTACCAGCTGCGTGAGGTTGTTACGGGATAGAACGAGTTCAAGTATGTGAAGACTTAGAACAGGGCCTGGCACGTGGTAGTCGCTCAGGAAGTGTGAGCTTGTCTTAGGATGCAGAGAGGCAGGATGTGAAGGCTGGAGAGTCCCCCATGAGCACGGGACACCTGGGCTTCCGGAGGGAGGGGTGTCTGGGGTTCCGTGGGAGGCACGCCCCTCATCCGACCCCGTGTCCTGCAGAAATACCCGGAGCACGCCATCCACAAGGTCCTGCAGCTCATGCTGCGGCGGGGCGAGATCCAGCATCGCATGCAGCGTAAGGTCCTCTACCGCCTCAAGTGAGCTGCGCCTCCCGCTGCAGGAATGCTGTTGCCACCCCACCTCCACTTCCTTGAGCCTCCCACGCGCTCTGGACAGAGGGACCCCAGCTGCCCTGCCTCGCTGCGTCTGGCTTCTGCCTCAGCGTGCAGATCCAGGAAAGGTGCTTTTGGAGTTTATTGAAATAATAAAGCCGTGTTGTGTTTGGATGTCTGTGGGCTTCTGCACTGGGTGGCCTGTCACCCCCATCCTGCCCTCATGCGGGGCAAGGACAGGCTTTGGAATCTGACAGACCTGGGTTTCTGACCTGCGTCTGCCCCTTGGGCTCCTGGGCAGGGCTTTCACCTCTGTGCTCAGGTTCTGCAGCTGCTCAGTGGGGAGGGTCCAGCGCACATCTTGCCAGCACTGGTGAGAGTTCAGCAAGATCCAGTGTGCGGAGGTGCTTGGGAAAGTCCGTAGCTGTTCCCCAGCAGCCAATGTGTGGGTGACAGCCGTGGGTTTGCATCAGACTGGATTCACCGAAACTTGCCACGCCTCAGTTTCCTAATCTGTAAATGGGGGTGACACAGGGTTGAGTTTAGGAGAAGAGAGCTACTGGTAGTGAGTGTCCAGGAAGGACCAGCATTGTGGGGAGACTGATGGCATTTGGATTCAGGGAGGTGGATTCTCACTGAGCCTTAGAGCAAAGTAGGTAAGAGAGGGGTGCTGGAATTCAGTAGACTGGATCTCTCCTGGCGGGCCACCTGCAAGCTGTGTGGCCTTGGGTGAGGCTCCTGACTTCTCTGGGCCTGAGTTTGGTTTTTTGTTTTTTGGCTAGCCACGCGGCTTGCAGCATATCAGTTCCCTGACCGGGGATTGAACCCGGGCCACAGCAGCGAAAGCCTGGAATCCTAACCACTAGGCCAACAGGGAACTCCCAAGTTTGTTTGTTCTTTTTGATATGCCGTAATTAATTTTGCCATTTCTTTCTTTCTTTTTTTGGTCTAGTTAGCGTCCGCCACCATACGTAGTTACACACTGTTTTGTTGTTGTTGTCATGAGATCTTTTAAGATCTATTCTCTTGGCAACTTTCAAATACCCAGTATATATTATTGACTAATAGTCCCCGTGCTGTACATTACATCTCCATGGCACATCTTATACCTGGAAGTTTGTACCTTTAAACCCCTTCCCTTGTGTGTTGTACCTTCCGGCCCCCTCCTCTTCCCGATTCTGGCAACCGTCAACCTGTTCTCTATCTCCGAGCTTGGCTTTGTTGTTGTTGTTGTTTTAGATTCCACATTATAAGTGAGATCATGCAGTACTGCTCTTTCTGCGTCTTGCTTAGTGTGCCTAATACAACGCCCTCAGGGTCCATCCATGGCACAAATTGCAGGATTTCCTTATTTTTTTTTTTAAGGCTGAATCATATTCTGTTGTGTACATGCACCACATTTTCTTTATCTTTCCATCTACTGATGGACACTTAGGTTGTTTCCGTACCTTGGCTATTGTAGGTAATGCTGCAATGAAAATGGGAGTGCAGATACGTTTTTGAGTTAGTGTGTGTTTTCTTCAGATAAATATCCAAAAGTAGATTGCTGGATCATACGGTAGTTCTATTTTTAATTCTCTGAGGAACCTCCATACTCTTCCCTAGTGCCTGTACCAATTTACCTTCATACCAACAGTGCACAAGGTGAAGCTCCCTTTTCTCCACACCCTCACCAACACTTACTGTCTTTGCTAATAGCCATTCTAACAGGTGTAAGGTGATAACCTCCTTATGGTTCTGATTTCCTTTTTCCTGACAATTACTGATGTTGAGCATCTTTTCCTGGACCTGTTGGCCATCTGTATGTCTTATTGGAAAAATGTTTATTCAGATCTACCCATTTTTTAAAATATTTATTTATTTAATTTTGGCTGTGTTGGGTCTTTGTTGCTACGTGCGGGCTTTCTTTAGTTGCTGCGAGCGGGGGCTACTCTTCGTTGCAGGTGCACGTGCTTCTCATTGCGGTGGCTTCTCTTGTTGCGGAGCACGGGCTCTAGGTGCATGGGCTTCAGTTGTTGTGGTGCTCGGGCTCAGTAGTTGTGGCTCGTGGGCTCTAGAGCACAGGGTCAGTAGTTGTGGTACGTGGGCTCAGTAGTTGTGGCACATGGGCTTAGTTGCTCCGCTGCGTGTGGCATCTTCCCGGACCAGGGCTCCAACCTGTGTCCTCTGCATTGGCAGGCGGATTCTTAACCACTGAGCCACCAGGGAAGCCCAGTGCCAGTTTTTTGGTCATTATTTTGCCTAATACTGAAATACTAATATGAGTATATTTTGTTTTTAAAAAGGTAGAATTCACAAAATTAACAACATATCAGTGAAATAAAATATTTGATATTTAAAATACATTTGGAAATAGAAAACCTCAAGCAAAGCACGAATGTACCAGTATATGTTTAATATCTTATTCTAATAAATTATTAAAGTGTTTAAAAATAACTATCATATAAAAATGAAGACAATCATGAGAAACCCAGAGTAAGACGATTTGATTTTCCTAAAGAGTTGAACAGGAAGACTTGATGCCCCAGTGTGGTCATTGCTGAATCACAGTGTATTTTTGTGCCACAATTTCCAGCTGCTTCAAGCTCTCAGACGGCACCGTTGCGGGAAACGGAGAGATGAGAAGGGCTAAATCAGCTTTCCTCTGACTCACTCGTGTTCAAAGCCCATTTCTGCTTTGATAATTGGAGGAGAACCTTTCACACAGCGCTTTGTTGTCTTGTCTGGATGCCGACCTTCCTGAGAGCATCAGAGCATTTCCGGTTCCTCTTTACCTTTCATCTTGTTCAGCCGGAGACACTTGAGTGTTTGCTACATTCATTGCAGGACCCATCCTTCTGTTCCTTTGTTTGAGGAGTGTGGGAGCCTTAACCCTGCAGCCGGGTTGGGTTTGCATTTCTTGGGGATGGAGAGGGAACTTTCTCCCAGGAATATGCTCACTGGAGGTCTCAGCCAGTGAGGGTTGGTGCCCAAAGCCATGGAGACTGCAAAGCAGTGATTTTCCAGCTCCATCACCCCACATTTGTAAGCTGGGATGCACTTGTCCCCCCAGCAGTCATGGCTGCTGTTACTGTTACAGATGGGGAAACTGAGGCTCGGAGAGGTTGGGTCACAGTGAGTGAGGGCGGGGTCAGGATTCAGACCCGGCCGTGCTCTGAACCTGCCCACCACGCAGCCTCCTGGACCACAGCCTGGCGGAGGTGCCGGTCCAGGGGCAAGACCTCCCGGGCGTAGTCACTGTCCCCTGGGGCAGATGGCCCGACTGTGGCAGGCGGAGGGCTGAGGGACCGGATGGGGTGCGACTAGCTTGGCTGTGGCTGGTAGGGGCAGGAGTGGGGCTCATGCTGAGAACTTGGACAGCTACAGGTCGTGGAGCCCCGAGCCTTCCAGGCAGAGGGGCTGTGAAGGTGGAATACTTGGGCATTTGGGGAAGCCGACGGAGCCTCCACAGAGACTGGAAGGAAGGCTGTGTGGATGCATCCAGGGTGGGAGCGATGCGGGACTGTGCCCAGGGTCTTGGTGAAGTCTGAGCAGAAGGGTCCTGGCCCAGGTTGGGTCCGTCCCAGGCAGCTCCCTCTCCTGAGACCTCACTGCTCTCAGATCTCTCCCTCCCTTCGCCCAAGGAGAGCTCTCCTGCAGACTCCTCCACTGGGCAAGTCCTGTAATCTCTCACCTCCCTTTTCTCATCTGTAAGAAGGAGGTGACAAGTAGTCTTTCTCTCCTGGGGTGGCTATGAGGACGCATGAGGTGACCGATATCCCATCGGGCCTGTGCCTGGTACAGAGGAGGGGATCCCAGGAAGGGCTGGGCATCTGTGGTTTTCTCTGCCTCTGGCTTCTGCATTCTGTCTCCACCTTTTCCTACCCAGATGGCTGAGCGCCTCTCCTGGCACCCTTGTCCCCCACCCATCCCCGGTTTCTGTGGGTCTTTGAACTTCTGTTTCCACTAAGAGAACCACCCTGTACCCCATCCCCAGTCCAAAATTCAGGAGAAAAAGCATGAGTGAGGAGAGAGCTGATGAGGATCTGTGACTGAGGCCCTCTGCCCGTGGTCTGGAGACTTACACCGCTGCAGTTGCCCTTAGTCAGATACGGCTTAATTTATTCCCACAGTGGGAACCCTCAACGTGATCTTCCCCTGTCAGTTCACACGCACTGGATCAGACGTCTTACGGTGCAGATGTGCTCAAGACCCATATTATAAAGGAAAGTGTAGTGAAGATTATGTGAGTTTGGCTTTTTTTGCATTGGAAATAAACAGAGTCCCCACTTGAAATGTGTGATGTTGGAGAAGTGCTTGTGAGTAGCAGCCTAACGCATTCTCTACTCTTTAAGAAATAAAACCACAAAAAAAACTGGATTTAAAAAAAATACTAGAGACAGGCATTCCATCTATCAGCTCATGAAAGGAGTTTTTATATTTTGGGATGCCATAACAAATTTATGTATTTAAACATAAAAGTATGTATGTCAGTTTTGTATTTGACAATAAATGATGTAAATGGAACCTTCATGTCTGGAGGAGCCAAAGTAGACTTTTTTTTTTTTGGCTGTGCCGTGCAGCATGTGGGATCTTAGTTCCCCAACCAGGGATTGAACCCATGCCCCCTGCATTGGGATGTGCGGAGTCTTAAACCAGTGGACCGCCAGGGAAGTCCTGATGTTTGTTTTAATCATTATGGTCTGGCCAGGGAGTACATTAAAAGGATTTCTAGTACAACTTTTGATAGGATATAGATCAAAAAGAACAATGTTTCTCCTACACTGTGAGGCAATAAGGCATAGTGGTTAAGAGCATGGACCTGGAGCCGGATGGCCTGTGCTCAAATTACAGCTCTGCTGCTTTCTAGCTCGTGACCTTGAGCCACTTAACTGCACTTCTCTGAGCCTTGATTTCCCCACCTGTCAAATGGGGGTGATACTGTCTCTTCAGGAGAGATGTGAGGATTCCATAGGTTAGTGTTTATAAAGCACACTGGACTGTGCCTGGTACACAGGAAGTGTTCTGGGTATGTGCTAATATTAAACTTACAAAAGCATAAACATTTCAAAGTGGGTTCCAAGTTCATGGCACATGTTACTGTTTGTGAATCAAAAAAAAAAAGAAGCTGGAGGATGTGGCAGGCCCTGGGGACAGTGGATCGGCCACCTCAGTGAGCATTTAGAACATTCGAGCACAATGTTGAATAAGCAAGTTATCATTTGGAAACTTTGCAAGAGGCAGTTATGATTCCCACCCCCATGTTCTGAGTCTCGAGAGCTGTTTTAGTGGGAAGTGGAATTGGCTGGGAGCAGTCGACTGGTAACCAGCACCTTCCACCCAAACTCAGCCAAAGGCCAGCTCCGGCGAGCCTGTAACTTGTCCTTGGGGTTTGGGGGGCGGGGTGGGGGGGAGTGGAGCGGTTTGCTAGGACTGCCATAACAGTATAGCACAGACTGGGCACCGTAAACAGCAGACATTGATTTTCTCACAGTTCTGGAGCCGGAAGTCCAAGATCCAGGGGTTGGAGAGTTTGGTTTCTTCCGAGGCTCCTTTCCGTGGCTTGTGTGTGGCTGCCTTCCTGTCGTTGCCTCACATGGTCCGTCTAGGCCGGAGGGGTTACTGGGAGCAGGCTTCACCTGGGGACCAGGGTCTTCTGGTGCTTTCCTTTACCCTGGCCTGCTCCCTGGCAGTTCATGTGTAGGTTGAGTCTAGTTCCCCAGCACAATGCTTGTTGAATGAATGAACGAATGCAGCGACCCACAGTTATTGAGCACTGCTGTGTGCTAGGCACTCCTTGTACATTCTATGATCTGATCCTCCCTGAGACCCCGTGAATTCGTGGTTTATTACCCTCATGTTATAGATGAGGAAACCGAGCACAGAGGCGTTAAGTAAGGCTCCCAAGGTCACACAGCTGAAGAGTGGTAGCAGTGGCATCACACTGAGGACTCTCATGTACAGATGAGCTGCCTGATACATGTATCAGACAAAGACAAGTCTGATGTTGTGTCCATAGTGTCGGAAGACCCCTGAGACTTTGCCAGGGTCTCTTCTCAAGCAGTCCCCTGCAGCTCCAGAGAGGACTTTATGTGACTTTCAGCCTTGTTCTGCGGCACAGATGGGGTGGGAGGCCTGGGGCTAGGATGGACCTCGGAAGCTGGAAGGGCTGGAGCTGCTGCTCACTGGAAGGCCCAAATGCTCAGCATGCTCTCCGGGTTAATGCCTTCCTGGGTCAGTTCGGGGAGCAGGGTGGGTGGGCGGGGGCTGATGATGCCACCACCGCTGCAGTGGGGAGGGTGCTCACAGCCAGACCTCCCCCTCCCAGAGAGCCCTGGGGGCAGGGAGGTCCTGCTGGGGCTGGGCCAGGTTGCCAGTGAAATCTTTGCCTGAGGAAGCAAATCAGTAATCAGGGGGGTCAGGTGATATCAGGAGGGTGAACCCCAACTCAGGCAGAACCCTGGCAGAGGCAGAGAGAGGGAGGAGGAGTCCACATCTCAAATTGGTCGGAAAGCTTTTTCCTTCTCCGTTGGCACAGACTGCTCCAGCCCAAACCCTGCCCGGATACTGAGGGCTGCCATGGGGATTAAATGGGTTAAAACATGGAAAACACTTAGAAGCTCCTGGCACAGAGTAAAAGCTTATCAAACGTGGGAATTCCCCGGTGGTCTGGTGGTTAGGACTCTGCACTTCTACTGCAGGGGGCATGGGTTTGATCCCTTGTTGGGGAATTAAGATCCTGCAAGCCGCGACCAAAAAAAAAAAGCCTCATAGATAGGACTTGCCTGGTGGCGCAGTGGGTAAGAATCCGCCTGCCAGTGCAGGGGACACGGGTTCAAGCCCTGGTCTGGGAAGATCCCAGATGCCGCGGAGCAACTAAGCCTGTGGGCCACAACTACTGAGCCCGCGAGCCACAGCTACTGAAGCCCGAGCGCCTAGAGCCCGTGCTCCCAACAAGAGAAGCCACCGCAATGAGAAGCCCACGCACCGCAACGAAGAGTAGCCCCTGCTCACCACAACTAGAGAAAGCCCACGTGCAGCAACAAAGACCCAACGCAGCCAAAAGTAAATAAATAAATATATTTATTTATTAAAAAGAAACGTTTGTAGACATATAGGAACCGACATGCATTGGCACGTGCTAAAAGATTGGCAGTGTTGTGGGATAGTAAGCGCCCTGTCTCTGTAGGCAGTCAAGGACCCATTGCAGGGCGTGGTCTTCAGGTCTGGGGGTCTAGAATTCTCCCTGGTGACTAATCAGTACTTTGTGCCAGGGACTCACACCCATTAATTACACGTTACTGTGTTTACGTTCTGTTTCGTGCCGGGTTTGCCATAGGGACTCAGTAAATAGACGTTGTATGAATGAGCAGCACATCCTCAATTTACAGATGGGGAATCGAGGCTCGGATTTTAAGGAAAAGAAGGTCTCAGCCCGTAAGTGGAGGGTCCAGGTTACCAACCTAGGGTTGTCTTATTAGTGCCTTCAAGGGCTTCTTGTCTCTCCCACTGTTTCTCCTCACCCCCTCCCACCCTCTCACTTTGTTCTTCCTTATGGAACCAGCTCAGCCTGTGGTTTTTTTTTTTTAATATTTATTTATTTGGCTGTGCCAGGGTCTTAGCTGCGGCATGCAGGGTCTAGCTCCCTGACCAGGGATCGAACCCAGACCGCCTGCAATGAGAGCGTGGAGTCTTAACCACTGGACCACCAGGGAAGTCCCTCAGCCTGTGTTTCTTTTTTCTTTTTAAAGATTTTTAAAATATTTATTTATTTGGTTGCACCGGGTCTTAGTTGTGGCACGTGGGCTCCTTAGTTGCGGCAGGTGGGCTCCTTTAGTTGCAGCTTGCCAGCTCCTTAGTGGAGGCATGCATGTGGGATCTAATTCCCCGACCAGGGATTGAACCTGGGCCCCCTGCTTTGGGAGCGCGGAGTCTTAACCACTGCGCCACGAGGGAAGTCCCTCAGCCTGTGTTTCTGAGCTACTTGACCTGCCTTATTCTGGATCCAGACTTCAGGCTCCACGCCTGATAGCAGTGCTGTCTATCACCATCTCTGAGAATTTGTCCGTTTCTTCTAGGTTGTCCATTTTATGGGCATATAGTTGCTTGTAGTGTATCGCCCTCTCTGGATCTCAGTTTCCTTGTCTGTAACGTGGGTAGGGCATTTCTGGTGTTAGTACCAAAAGTCCTACATCCCAGAACTCCCTCCATCCTGGGCAAACCAGGACAGTCCCCCTGCAATGGGGGAAATAAAAAACTACCCCGAAGAGTTGTAATCAGAGTTGAACGGCATGTGTAAAAGCACTCAGCTCGGTACCCGTCACAGGGCCAGTGCTCGATCAATGGGAGGTGCAGGTACTGAGCCTTCCTGAGTGCGAGGTGGAGGCCGAAAGGCCTGAGCCTGGATCCTAATGCTGCCACAGCCTGGCTGTGTGCCCTGAGTTTAGTTTATCTCCCTGGGCCTCCGTTTCCCCAGATTTTTATTTTTATTTATTTATTATTTATTTTTGCGGTACGCGGGCCTCTCACTGTTGTGGCCTCTCCCGTTGTGGAGCACAGGCTCCGGACGCACAGGCTCAGCGGCCACGGCTCACGGGCCCAGCCGCTCCGCAGCATGTGGGATCCTCCCGGGCTGGGGCACGAACCCGTGACCCCTGCATCGGCAGGTGGACTCTCAACCACTGCGCCACCAGGGAAGCCCGCTGTTTCCCCAGATTTTAGAAGAGGTTAATAGTCATGCAGACTGAGTAAGTGTGAGGAGTTTGAAGTGAAACAATGCAGGCAGAGCACTTCGTTGGAGAGTGCGGGCATCGCCTTTGGCTCAGCAGGTGGTGCCTGTGGTTAATAATGTGCTTACTAAGTCATTGACAAGAGCTGCGGAACTTTTGCCAAGTGCTGTATATTGGGCTGGGGCCCCAAAGCAGCCAGTGGGCCTCTTACCTTGTCCCTAGCGTTGGTCCTTTTTTAAAAAATAACCCCAAACAAAGGGAGATTTTTGATAAAAGTGAAGCCTCCCGTTCTCCCAGGGGTGTAAGGAGGACAGTGTCCAGGAGGGGGCGCCAGAGCACCAGCCACAGCAGCAGTGTCTGTTTCCCTCCCTCCCTGCCCACCTGCTGTCACCAGCGGCTTCCCAGGGACCTCCTGTTCCTCCCTGGGAATCAGGAAACGCCCTGGCTGGGACTCAGCCTGGAGAATCCTCTAGGCTCTGGGTATTCACCAGTGCTTTGTTTAGACAAAGGCTTCGTGGTGTCCCAGACCCTGGGAGGACACCTGACATACTTTATCTAATTTAATCTTAAAATGTTCCAGGGGAAGGAGGTATCCTTGTCTCCGATTCCAGACCAGGAAACGGAGGCACCGTGAGATTAAGTCACAGCAGTGGGTGCAGCCAGGGTTCAAACCCAGGGGCATCTCACCCCCATGTCTTTGCCAGCTGCCTCTGAGAACCCTAGTCTTAGAAGGATCTTACAATCTTAGAGGTTTATAAAGTCTAGACCCATAGAAGTTTTTATTCAAGTCAAATATATACTTGTTTAATTTTTTTCCCACTTAGGTAATACCTGGTTGAAAAAACAAAAGGAAGAATCAGTCCCCCTTCTCTGCAGCCTGGCCCCAGCCATCCACTTTCCCTCCCTGGTGGTGACCACTGTTACAGTTTCTTGGGTCTCTTCCCAGATGTTAGAATTCGGTGGATTTCTGGGTGACCTGGTCTCCTGGGCCCCAGCTGCTTTTAGCCCCCTGCCCTCAGGCTCCCACTGGTGTCTCTGTCACAGCCCAGGTGATCTAAAGGGTCTTTCTTGGCTCTTGGAATCCCCCCCGACACCCGGCTTCAAGTCCACCCATCCCTTTAGAAGGGGCAGTGGTACTTAGAGGAGTGTCCCCACCAGTACAAAGGAAGTTGGTCCTGCATTCTGTCTCTGCCCCTCCTCCTCCAGGGGTCCTCATCCCAGAAAGGCCCCCCTGTTCCTGGTGTGGACCCACTTTCTATTTGCCCCCTGTGGAGGGAAGAGCGGAAGTGCCCAGAGTCACATGGTAGGCATTGGGCACCGAGGCTAGACCCCTGTCCCCATGGGGTACCCTGCAAGATGGGGGCTTAGGGTGGTGGGTCCACGCAGGGCAGGCCTTGCCGTGTCCTTTCTCCACCTGGGATCGGGGTTGGAAGGCTGGCCTTACTCAACTGTTATTTCCTCTTTCAGAAGCCCTCCTCCCCGGGGCCAGGTCAGGGACCCCTCTGAGCATCCCTCTCCTCTGTCAGAGCTCTAGTCTCACTGGATTGTGATTTTCTTCTGTTTATCTGTTTCCGCATTAGAAGGTGTGCTCGGGGAGGACAGGGCCCTACCAAATTTCGTGTTTCTTCCCATTGCTTAGCACAGAGCAGACACTCCATAGATGACTCAGTTAACCCAATACTTTCCACCCAGACCCACAGTTCCGCCTGCTTCTGGGCCCACCGAAGACTACACATCCCAGCCCCTTGAGTTTGCTATGTGACGTGCTCTGGCCAATGAAATCGGAGCCAAAGTAGCATGTCACTTCCGGGTGGAGACCTTTCAGAACTAGTGCATGGTTCTTCCTGCTGCCCTCCCCCTGAGCAGTGATGGGAAATTCCAGGTGGGTTCCTCAGCGGCGACAGCAGGGAACAGAGATCCCTGTTCCCACCCTTCTACTGGATATGTTGCACAAGTGAGAAATAAACTTTTTTTTTTTTTTTTTGCGGTACGCGGGCCTCTCACTGTTGTGGCCTCTCCCGTTGCGGAGCACAGGCTCTAGACGCGCGGGCTCAGCGGCCATGGCTCATGGGCCCAGCTGCTCCGTGGCATGTGGGATCTTCCCGGACCGGGGCACGAACCCGCGTCCCCTGCATCGGCAGGCAGACTCTCAACCACTGCGCCACCAGGGAAGCCCTATGACGGTATTTTTTTTTAAATTACTTTATTGAGGTATAGTTGATTTACAATGGTGTGTTAATTTCTGCTGTACAGCAAAGTGATTCAGTTATACACACACATACACACACATACAATATTCTTTTTCATATTCTTTTCCATTATCGTTTATTACAGGATATTGAATATAGTTCCCTGTGTTATACAGTAGGACCTTGTTTATTTTTGCCCTTTATACCTCCCTGGAGAGTTGTGATAATCAAAAGAGATGTATGTAACAGGGAATAGATTATTATCTTATCACTCACCCTCACACCCTCTCATGCTTTATGCCTGGTGATGTGTCTGATCTCTCGTGGGTTAGTGCCTTCCCATTGAAAGAATATGGCATTCACTCATTCATGCATTTTTGTTGTGGAGATATTAATAGTACCTCCAATATAAGATTGTGATGAGGATTAAATACATTAATGTGTATAAGGTTCCTAGAGTGGTTGGCACATGGTGAATACTCTATAAATGTTTCCATTGTTATTATCAGTCTTTTCTAGTTCATTCAAGAAAATTTACTGAGCATCCACTGTGTTTCCTGGGACTAGAGAGAACAGAGCTTGTTCCTTCCTACCTTGGGGGAGTAAGGCCCAGAAAAGAATGTTGCTGCCAGTGTAAAGGTGCGGAGCCTGTCAGCAAGCACAGAGCGCTAGGGGATCTTCCAATAGGAAGGGACTCCGTGCAGGCCTGGTGTGTGGGGACTGGGGTGGCCTTGTGCTTTGAGATGGAGCCACGGGGGCTGGCTGGGGCTGGGGGTGGCCGGCAGCGCTTACGGAAGCCCCCAGCCTGGGAGCCAGAGTGCTGCTCTGCCGGTTCTATTCACGGTCCCAACACGTACCTTGCCCCTCAGCGGCAGCAGGGCTGGGGTGGCTGGAGGAGAGGGAAGGAGGTTGGGAGCAGGCTGGGCTGTGTGAACACACAGACGGTGGGTCAGGAAGGAAGGCCAGGGAACCAGCACTAAGGAGGGAGGCAGAGGGAGAGAGGATGGAGGGGAAGGTGAGGGCTGCTGGGGGCGGGTGCCTTGGGGGCAGGTGCCTTGGGGGCGGGTGCCTTGGGGGCAGGTGGTGGAAGCCTAGGCCAAACCCCTGTGTTGCCTCCATCTGATCATGAGCCCCTTTGCATGGAGGGGAAGTCTGACCATTGGGGCCCAAGAGCACCTGGGCAATATCAGATCACCACCCCTGTGTTGCAGCTGGAGAGACTGAGGCCCAGAGAGGATGTGTAACTTCCTCACAGACACACAGCCAGTTAGGGGCTTACCCAGAGTCAGAACCCAGACCTCTTGATTCTTAGTCCAGTGCTCCTCACACGATACCACGCCGCCTTTTGGGGCCTCGGGGCCTCCTGTTTTATTAGAAAACCCTAATCTGAGGGGGGCCACGTTGCTGCCATTGCTGATGTGTGTAACCCTGCACTCCGTCCTGTTCTCCCTCCTCCGTCTTCTCCCCTCAGGGGAAAGGGCACAAGCAAGTGCAGATTCCGTTCAGCTGTTCCACCCTCGGCCCAGGGCTGGTGCAGAGGAGCTGGGCAGCCTCCCTTACCCCACCGACCCACCTTCTTCTCAGAGGCAGGCTGGGCCTGGGGGGCAGGGACCTGTGGTGGGGCTTCTCCCTCAAGCTCTGTGGTGGGTGCCCTCTCAGATGGCCTGGGTGACCCCACCTCCTGGTACGTGCACTCTTGTGTCATCCTCCCACCTTGAGTGTGGGCTGATCTAGAGACTTGAGTCTAAAAATGGAATGAGTAAGTCCCCTACATACTAACCTTCAAGTTGCGCTCTTTCAAAGATGCGAACATGCGTTTGCATGTCCAGTCACGTTTAGTTCACGTGTCTGGCGTACATTGTCACGTGCGTGCATCCTCTACAAGAGGCTGTGCTTCTGTGTACCTTACTGTACAGTACTGTATAGAGTACAGTAGTACAGTATCTTTACTTCAAGCCCAGGATGTCTGGAAGCAGGCGAAAAGCAGCAGTGATGTAGCTGGCACAGTACAGTACTACCCAGACATCCCTGGATCGATTTTTCAAGAGGGTAGATAGAATTGAATCCAGCAAGGAACCAGAACCTGTGCCATCCACGTCAGGCGTGAGTGGAACTGCAGCTCGCCCTCCGTCTCCTATTGCTGACAGTCCTTCAGCTCTACCATCTCCCACCTCCCCTCCCTCCAACAGTCAGTCACTCTTCTTGCCTGTTCACTGGATGCCAGCCCCTGTATGCCAGCTGTTATAATGCACTACTGTACTTTTCAAGGGACTGTACTGTAAGATTCAAAATGTTTTCTTTATTTTTTCTTTGTTTTCTCTGTATTATTTGTGTGAAAATTATTATAAACCTATTACAGTACAGGACTATAGAGCCGATTGTGTTAGTTGTGTACCTAGGCTAACTTTGTTGGACTTATAAACGTGCTGTCGGAATGGAACTTGTTCGTATGTAGCGGACTTACAGTATGGATATCACTTCTGAGATTTTGTTACTAAAGACGGTGGCTTGTGTCGGGAGTGCCCCCCCCCCCTCTTTCTCTCTCTCTCGCTTGCTGGCGGCCAGCTGCCATGTCATGAGCTGCCTGGTAGTGCCAACAGCCAGCCAGCACCTGAGGCCGACCAACAGCTGTGGGAGTGAACGTGCAAGTGACCCCTCCCCAGATGAGCCTTCAGATGAGACCACAGCCCTGGCTGACACCCTGACTGCAACCTCAATGGGAGACTCTGAGCCAGAGACCCCAGTTGAGCTCTGCCCAGATTTCTGATCCTAGAAACTATAATAAATGTATGTTGTTTTGCTCTACTACGTTTTGGGGAAGTTTGATGTACAGTCATGGACAACTTAATAAAACCCATCACCTCCACCTCCTGGAGCCACCCCCCCCCTCCCTGGTCCTCCTCACTCCCTCCCACTCCCCTGAGACCTAAGGGAGAGTTCACAGTCTCAAGTTCTAGTCCTCCACATTTTATTGCCTGACTTTGAGCTGACCTTGGGGAAGTCATTTCACCCTCTCTGGGTTTATTTTCCTCTTGGTTAAAGCCACTTGCTGACTAGTAATAACTTCCCCAGGTGCTCAGGTCTGTGCAGTGGACAGGGCCTTTCCCACCTACTCTCTCACCTTGACCTTCACAACTGCTTGGAGACGTATTTGGGACAGGTCTCCACATCCCCAAATGACAGAAGAACAGACTGAGCCCCATGGTGAGAGATGGTTTGCTGGAGGACACACAGTGAGGAAACAGCAGGACCCAGGCAAGGTCCCTGACTCCAGCTCAGGGCCGTGTGGGAAGTGGTGACAGCATTTCCTCGGGTGATAGTGACGATGGTGAGAGTCAGTCTTTGCCTGTGACATGTGTCACACTGGCCACAACCTCCACGTAGCATGCCTTCTGTGCTGCAGAAGCTGCAAAACTCCACGACTACATTTTCCAGGCTCTCCTGCAGGTAGCAATCCAGCTGTAACAAATCCTGCCATAAAGAACACTTGCATGGACTAGAATTTGGAACTGAGTTTTGTGTGGAAAGAGAGCACGGAGCACCCGTTTCCCTGCATGGATCGAAGTCGAGCAGGCATGGTTCTGGAGCTGGCAGCCAAGTGGTGACTTCCACAGCTTCCTGATGGAAGCAGGGGCTGCAGCCCCATTGGTGGCCCAGTTCTGCAGTGTGTTTTGGGCAGTTGTTCCTGGATGCTCGGCCACTTAATATGCTTTAAAACAAAATCTCTTTTTGATTAGACTAGCTAGAATAAAATCTGTTGTCACTGAAGCCTGGGAAATAGTCACATCTTCTCCAGTGTATGGGACAAGGTCACTGGAAGTCCCAGCTCAGCAACCTCCCCCCTTCTGGGAAAGCAAGAGCTTCCTTTTCCTGGTAGCCACATATCAGTCCCATGGGAGCTCTCTGATTGGCTCTGCTGGGCCAGTCCTTCTCTCTTGGACCAGTCATAGTTGTCAGAGAGATGGGGTCAATGACTGATTGGTTAGACCTGGCTCATTTCCTGCCATTGTGGCCAGAGGACAGGGCTGGTCCCCAGAAGAAGGGGATGAGAAAGCTTGGGCACTCATAAAGTGTTAACTAACAAGTCTGTTTAACACTACCTGCCAAAGGGAAGCACTATTAGTGAATCCCACGAGGGCCATTGCTGTAAGTAAGCCCAGAGGGCAGGAGATTATTACAGGAGTCCCAGAGTCCCTGCTCATGGGTAATCATGCCTGCTCCCCCCACCCTGCCACCCTGGAGGGATGCAGAAATACCCCCATCTTTACCCCTGACAGTGCTTTGGGTGGGGAGGGGGAAACTGAGGCTCAGAAGAAATGGTGTGCCTGGGAGACAGGGAAGGAGATGGGAGTTTGGATCCGGGCCTCCCAGTTCCTATCTATTGCGGGGTGACTCTGGCCGGGGCCTCTGTCTCAGCCCAGGTGCCCTCATCTGCAGCATGAGGATGATGATGGCTTCAGTGGGACAGCGTGTGTGTAAAAGTGCCTACCCCAGGGCCTGGCCACAGCAGGCTCTTCCCCGTGACACTGACGGTGACAGCTGTGCTTGATTCCTTCTGTGGAACAACTTTCCTGTTGCCATGGTGACTACACTCTCGCGATTGGGGCTTATTTTAGAACTTGGTCCACACAGTGGTGGCGATGTTCCCGGGCCCTCCTGCTGCAGCCTGTGTCCCGTGGGCCTGTCCTCTGGTGCCTGGGCCAGGAGGGGCAGGTGGAGGAAAGGGGAGCCCCTCTGGGCTTCTGCCTCAGCCCTCGCTGCTCCCTCCCGTCAGCCTCTCGACTAGGCCTCTCCAGCCTCTACTGGAGGCTGAGGCCCGGGTTCTAGGCCTGCTTCTGCTGCGGGCCTGCCGGTGACCTCTGGGGCCTCTGTCTCCTTGAGAGTGAAAAGGAAATGATGTTTTTGCTGGGCTTCCCCAGACAGAAGGAAAATGTCTAGTGCTGTGTGATCCAGGTGTTGACTGGGCCCCCGCCCTTCCTGCCTCCCCTTCCTCAGGGCCCCGTGGCTCTGCTTTCTCTGACTGAACCCAGCTTCCGGAGCTTCCCATGGCGTCACTGAGCTCCCTCTGCTACGTGTGACTTCACCCCAGATGTGGAAGTCAGCCCTTTCCTCAGTTTCTACAACACCCCTGTCTCCAGTGTGAGGCAGCAGACTTCATGGAAGGCCGGAGGGAGGGCAGTGATGGTGGGAAGGTTTGCACTGAACCCAAACCCATGGCTTCCCGTTTTCCCTGAGCAGCCCCGTGTTCTTACTGTTCCTTTGCCACTGCCCACCCAACCAGGCCCACCCACAGGAAGTCCTGGCCTTATACTATCTCCTAGGCATGGTCCAGAGAGGGAGCAATTTGCCCAAAGACACACAGCAAGTTAGTGGTAATTCCCCACCTGTCCTTTTCCCACTCTCCTATCTTCCTACTTAGGGGCAGGGCTGGGGCCAGTGGGAGTGATGTCGGGTGACCGCGGCCTGCAGCAGCTTGAAGCAGGGTTTTGGTTCCCCTGCCAGAGACTGAGGTCGGGTCGCCACGGTGAGAGCACCAAATGCTGGCCACTCGACTAGTGGCCAGTGACTAGGCCCTGGCCCTTCGGCTTTGCAGAAAAGAATTCCCACAAAGATGGAAAGTAGTGAAACAAGTAAAGTGTTTTATTAGGAGAAAAAAAAAAAGAGTAGAGTACGTGGGGATAGTCATATGCGTGGGCTCAGAGAGAGAGTCGCGCCCTCGTGGTAGTTTGAATCACTTTTAAGGGGCGTTTCTTCCGGGTTTCCTTTGGCCAATCATCTTGCTTTGCCTGGTTCTGAGTCCGTATGTACGCGGGTGAATCTCTTAGCCAAGATGGATTCTAGTGAAGAGGCCTATGGGTGGTTGACATCACTTACTATGGGGTGGCACCACCTCCCTTTTTGACTTCCAAGGAGCCTTTCTGCACATGTGTAGTCAGGGAGGTCTCCTTGACTTCGAGAATGAGGCATATGTAGTCTTTTATCTCTTATCTGGGCAGGGCCCAGCCTCCTCCATCATCCTGCTTTTATGGAGTTTCTGCTATTACGGAGTTCCTGTCCACAGGGGAGAAACTGTTCAGCCTGGTGCCCATCTATCTCCTGCCTCAAGAGGAGTGAGCATAAGGCTACACCCAGCTCAGCTCAAGAAGGGGCCCTGCACCCCTGAGCCCTCAGTTTGGGGCTCATCACAGCAGATGCACACATTGCTGGCTGCCTATCCAGCACCCCACAGGCCCTGTGCGGATCTCCATGTGTTCGTGTCTGTTTAGTCCTCACAACAGCCCTACCAAGTAGATGCTACCACCGTCCTCAGTTTACAGCTGAGACATCAAGGCAGAGAGGGTGAGTCACCTGCTAGGAAGTGGAGGGGGTGGGATTTGAACAAGTGATGAACATCCTGGCAGTGGGCCATGTGAGCAGAGGTGAAGGGGGATGCAGGAGAGCAGCAGAGGAGGGGAGGGATCGATTAGGGATTGGGAATAACATGTACATGCTACTATATATAAAATAAACAACAAGGACCTACTGTATAGCACAGGGAACTCTACTCAACATTTTGTAATAGCCTATATGGGAAAAAGAATATATATATATATAACTGAATCACTTTGCTGTATACCTGAAACTAACACAACATTGTAAATCAACTATACTTCAATTTTAAAAATTAATTTGAAAAGAAGAGCAGGGGAGGGGCTGGGCGTGATGGTTCCTGAGGCCCCTGTGGCTTTAGAGGTTCATCAGGGATGGCTCCCTGGAAGAGGTGCCCTCAAACTGAAACTCTCAGGTTGGGAAAGCTCAGTGGGGAAGAGAAGCAGGGGTGTCCCCAGGCCAGGGAAGCGGTAGGTACAGAGGCCTGGATGTGGGAACATGGCATGCGTGTGAGGGTTGGGCGGGGACCAATGGGCCAGGGCTAGAACTGCCTACAGGAGACCCGAAACCGCCGGTAGGGTCCCTTTTTTTTGTTCAGAGGGCCCTTCCTATCAGGCAGCCAGCTTATCCCAACTGCGTGTTGACCAGCTTCCTCCCTCTGCCCTTCCAGCCTCCCCACTCCCGTCCAGTCCCTCTTGAATCTGATGGAATCCAAAGCTCGTCAAGCTGCTCCCGCTCAGGAGTCCTCCATGGCTCCCCATTGGCTGAGCATGAAGTCCAAGCTCCTCCTCCTGGTGTTGTTTCAAGACCTTCCTGTCCCACCCTCTCTAGCGCCACCTACTACCATGTGTCTTAGGCTCCAGCCCCAGCAGACAGTTTACCATACCCTAGACACATGTCGTGTGTGTGTGTGTGTGTGTGTGTGTGTGTGTGTGTGTGTGTGTGCGTGCGTGCGCGCGCGCACGCTGGTGGGGGGGTGGGTTGATGCCCACTGTACCTTTGCTCTTGTGCGGGCTACACTGTCTGCCCCTCCAGAGCTGCCCTTGTCTTTCCCTACTTGCTTCTTGTCCTGGGAGGCTGGTCTACAGAGACGGTGTGGCGGTTTCCGGTGGCCGCTGTAACAAATGACCACAAACAGTGGCGTAAAACAACACAAATTTAGGGCTTCCCTGGTGGCGCGGTGGTTAAGAATCCACCTGCCATGGCAGGGGACACGGGTTTGAGCCCTGGTCTGGGAAGATCCCACATGCCATGGAGCAACTAAGCCCGTGCGCCACAACTACTGAGCCTGCACTCTAGAGCCTGTGAGCCACAACTACTGAGCCGTGCTGCAGCTACTGAAGCCTTTGTGCCTAGAGCCCGTGCACAACAAGAGAAGCCATTGCAATGAGAAGCCTGTGCACCTCAACGAAGAGTAGCCCCCTCTCACCGCAACTAGAGAAAGCCCGCGTGCAGCAACGAAGACCCAACACAGCCATAAAAATAAATAAATATATATATAAAAACAAAAAACAAAAACCTCAAATTTATTGTCTTACAGTTCTGGAGATCAGAAGTCCTAAATCAGCCCCACATAGCTAGGCAAAGTGTCGGCAGGGCTGGTTTCTTCTTGAGGCTCTAGGAGAACCTGTTTCCTTGTCTTCTGGCTCCTGGAGGCTGCCTGCGTTCCTTGGCTCACGGCCCCGTTTCTCTATCTTCAAAGCCAACAGTGGAGCCTCTTCCAGCCTCTCTGTCTCTCTGTGACCCTCGAGCTCTATCATCATATCTTCTTTCTCTGACTCTGAGCCTCCTGCCCCCCTCTTTAAGCACGCTTGTGATTACATAGAGCTCACCTGGATGATTCAGGATAATCTCCTCACCTCAAGGTCCTTAACTGGATCACACCTGCCAAGTCCCTTTTGCCATGTAAGGTTCCAGGGATGCATCTGTGGACACCTTTGGGAAACATCATTCTGCTCACCATGGAAGCATCAACAGGCTCCCTGGCCTTTGCTTTTCTGTTGGGTTTGAGCAGTGTGGATCATGGGTACGCTGGAGGTGGACGTGGAGGGGAGTGAGGTTGGGGACTGTGTTCTGGGCTCCCTCCCGCAGGGCTGTTATATCGGCTGAATCCCTGCTGAGGCCACAGCTCCTGCCTTGGCCAGGTGGAGCTGCGCCCTTCTCGTGCCAGCCGTGGATGTGGCTTCTGATCTCAGGGCCCTGGCCTTCCTCAGCCTTGCTCACACCTTCACAGGTCACCCTGGTTAAAGTTCCCCTGGTGGCGTGCGTGGGGCTGGCAGGGGGGTGTGGCAAGCACGGCACCTGGGGTGCAGATTTAAGGAAGCTCCCACTCTCAGGGCTGAGCCGGTGCCCCACCCTCCTCACCCCACCCGGCCCTGTGTCCATGTCACCTTTCCTGCCCAGACCCTGCTGTTCCTTCAGCCTGGATTCCTCTCTCCTGCCCGCCTCTTCCAACATAGGAGGCCACCTTCTCCTTCCCTTCCAGTCCTGCGGCTGCCCGCACAGCGATGGCGCAGAGGGGTCCCCCTGTCCATCCAGGAGGCCGAGTCCTCGCTGCTCCCCCTCTGGATGGTGAGCTCAAGGGTGGCTGCTGCTCTATCTCAGGCCAGTGTCCTCGAGCCCAGTGCAGGCCCTTGGGGAGAAGAGCAGGATGCAGATACAGAGGTGAAGCTGCCGGGGCACCTGGGTTGGGATCCCTGCTCTGCTGTTACTAGATCTGTGATCTTGGGCCAGTTACTGAGCCTCTCTATGCCTCAGTTTCCACATCTGTAAAGTGGGGAGAGGGATGCCTCATAGAATGACTTTGATGTTGAAATGAGATGACGTTATAAGAGAAGAGCTTGGTGCCTGGCAGACAGTGAAGGCTCAGGCCTCGTCAGCATCAGATCTGTGGTCATTGCTAGGGACTCAGGGAATGTTGGCTGGATTTAATAGGACTGGGAGGCAGGTGAGAGAGAGAGAGAGAGGAAGAGGGAGAGAGAGAGAAAGAGGAGAAGGAGTTTGGGAAGAGCTTTATGGGAGGGAGAGGACTCAGAGAGGGGGCATGAGGCTGGGGAGTGAAGGCTGCCAGGTGGCCTGAGGGGGAGGCAGAGAGAGCAGAGGGCATCAGCCAGGTCCGCCTGGCTCAGATGAAAACTGCTCCGTCACGAGGTGCCACCTGCCAGCCAGCTGCTCTCAAAATAGCTGTTCCTGCTGGGGCTGGGGCTGGGGGAGGGGCAGGGCTGGGAACCCTGTCTGGACACATCCTGGGGACCTGGGCTCTTGTGGTCCTGAGCCTGGCAGGGAGCCCCTGTGACCTATGCCTTGAGTGGCTGGGATGGGGGCTTGGGAGTCCCTTCTGCAGGGTCTGTGTGTGTGTGTGTGTGTGTGTGTGTGTGTGTGTGGTGGGCTGGGATGGGGAAAGTGCCTTCCTGGCTTGGGTCTGGGAGGTGTGCTGGGGACAGGCAGGGAATGGCCATAATAATAATAATAATCACCATAGTGATCATCTTCATCACCATCATCCAGAACAAGGCAGGCACAGCAAAGTTGCCCAGCCACGTCCATCCTCCTTCTTCCTTTCGAAAGAAGGCCAGGTGTGTTGGGGGCTGGGAACACACCCACCTCCCAGACTCCTTTGCAGCTCGGTTGACCATGTGACCTACCTCTGGCCCATGAGATGCAAATGGGAGTCAGCTAGGAGGGCCCTGGGAAAGCTGCCGTTTTCCTGTTTGGTCTGCACCTCGTGGCTCTGCGTGTCCCTGTGCCGGGCTCCTTCCCTCCTGCTGCGGACGGGTCTCTTCTCCAACTGGTAGAGGAAGACAAGGCAGGAGAAAGCCCAGGCTATTTGGAAAACAGGAACTGGACTGTCATGGAAAGAATATAGATGCTGGGTCACACTGGTCTGAGTTTGCCCTCCAGGTCTGCCATGTCCTAGCTGTGTGGCCTTCCTGAGCCTCAGTTGTCTCACCTGGGAAATGGCAGTCAGAGTGTCTCACAGTTCTAATGGTCCTTCTGGGCCATAAAGGAAAATGTAATATGGTGTTAGATGCATTTGACTGTGTTTTGGAGAAGTTTTGGGCGTTTAGCCCCTGAATTCAGTTCAGCAGACATTCTTTTGCGGTACGCGGGCCTCTCACTGCTGTGGCCTCTCCCGTTGCGGAGCACAGGCTCTGGACGTGCAGGCTCAGCGGCCATGGCTCACGGGCCCAGCCGCTCCGCGGCATGTGGGATCTTCCCGGACCGGGGCACGAACCCGCGTCCCCTGCATCGGCAGGCTGACTCTCAACCACTGCGCCACTAGGGAAACCCCAGCAGACATTCTCAGTGATACCTGATACTTGGAAACTTGGAGCGACCACACAGATGTGGTTCCTCATCACGTCATATTGCGATGTTTTGATCTGTGCCTGTCACCAGCCCCAGACCCTGTGTTCTTGCAGGCCTGCGATGATGTTTCTGGTTTACCGTGGTGTGCTCAACGCCTGGCCTGGAGCCTTGCACATAGCAGGCATCACCTAGATATTTACTGAGCAGACGAATTTGTCTGTATCCAGTCAGCAAACACCCCACGGTGACCTCTCGTGCCCGGCTCTGTACTAAGCACTGGAACAAATAAAACCAAGGACCCACCAGGGGTCACTGATGGACAGGGGCCAGTGTGTTCTCCTTTGGTGGGCAGGTCTAACAGGGAGCGACATCTGGAGGAAGGGGAGCAAAGCCTTGCTTGGGGAATGCCAGGCTGCCGTGAGGAGAGAGTGGGCCGCTGTGACCAGTTCTTGGCTGGAACATGGTAGCTCCTGGATTCGCCACCGAGAAAGTCAGGTGCCCAGGTGTGAGAGCAAAAGAAGCCCTCTCTCCTGCGCCCCGTGCTGGCTCCCACGCCGCCCATACGTAAGACCTCGTCCAGCCATTGTTGCATCTCCAGCTCCTGGAGCTGCCAGACAGCCTGGAAGTCAATGGATGAGTGAATGAATGAGTAGCGCTTTTTTCGGGAGTGGGAAGGAAACAGGAACAGGGCGGGAAAGGCAGCCGCGTGGCCTGTGGAGCCCTCCGCCTCTCTGCCTCGCTCCAGCCCACCTGGGGTCAGGGGCCTCTGGAGCCTGGCATCTGTGGCCAGTAAGCAATCCAGGGCCATGACCCAGCAGGTTGAATTAAACCACAAAAAGCAACCGCACTCCCCCTGGTTTCCCTCCCGTAGGGAACCATCCCCTCGTCCCCCGTGCTGCGGGTGAATTTCTCGGTCCCCAACAAAGCCCTCAGTGTCTCGGGTCTGCTGAGGTTTGCTCTGAACCATGAGACTGGAGTGGCGGTGGCGAGGCGTGGCACGAGGTTGCCAGGGCTGGATGGCCGTTTACTCTCTGCCTGGCCTGGGAAGGTTTCTGACTCTCTCCGTACCTCAGTTTCCTCTTTTTGAAAATGGGGATTATCAAAGTCCCTGCCTGGTATGGTGGTTGTGCAGATTTAATGAGGTGAGACGTAGGGAGAACCTGGCCTACAGGACAGGCTAAGTCAGGCTTAACTTTGTGCTTACCCTTCTCTGCTCTCTCCTGGGTCCCGGCACCTTTGTCCCCTTCTGGACTGTGGCGAGAGCTTCCTCCCTGGCCCCTTTGCAAAATCCTCCCCCACCACGTCTGTCTCCTCTTATAGCAATCAATCATCTTCCTGGGCCCCCTGTACACTCATGCCTCTCCTTTGCCTAAGACTCTTCCAGACATCACATTCGTTTATTCACTCACTCAACACGTATTTGAAGTTCTCCCACGCATCAGACACCATGCCAGGCACTGAAGACAGGGCAGTGGTCTAGTGTAAGATAAGACAATGGTGAAATGGGTAGACTAATGAGAAAGTGTTAAGTCCTGTGTATCAGTCACTTACTCTCATGCTAATGCCACCTAACAAACAATCTCCAAACTCAGTGGCTTAAAGCAACAGTCACTTATTCTCACTCACAAGTCTGCGGATCTGCTGGGGCTCAGTGGATTTCCCCCGGGCTCAGTGGGGCCTGGCTTCAGGGCTGCTCCGTAGGTCTCCCTCGTCCCTGACTTCCTGGGGATGGCAGAAGGGTGAGGGGGCAGAGAGCAACCTGGAAGGCCTCTTAAGGCTCAGAAGTAGGACACTTCTGCCCACGTTCCATTGGCCAAAGCAAGTGTCATGTGCAAGTCCATCATCAGTGTGCTGGGAAAAGATACCCTGCCTCTGGGGTGGGGAGATCCTGCAAAGCCACAGGACACACAGGGTGGATGCAGGGAGAAGAATTGGGAGCAGTAAGGGAAACTGTCCCAGGCTCTGCAAGAGGCAGAGAGGGAGCTGGGACAGATAAAGTGGCCTGAGGCGGCCACTTCTGATGGCTGGTCACGGTCAGCCTCTCTGAGCAGCCCAGGCTCGTGCCTAGACTGGAGGAGGAGGAGAGCCCGTGTGCAGACAAGGAAGAGCATTCCAGGAGGAGGGAACACCGAGCGCGAAACGCCAGGAGTGAGAATGAGCTGCTGCGTCGTTGGCACCGACAAGTGGCAGGAGAAGGAGGGGATATATGTATACATGTGGCTGATTCACTTCGTTGTACAGCAGAAACTAACAGAACATTGTAAAGCAACTATACCTCAATTAAAAAAAAAAAGGCAGGCGGGACAGGAGCGCCCTCTCTGTCATCCTCGTCACCCTTGGTACAGGGCCAGGTTCCTCTGCCCGCCCATCAAGGCCTCCACACGCTGGTCCGCGCTGAACACCCCCGCCTTGGCCCCCTGGGCGCCTCCCGGGCGCTCTCGGCCCCAGTCACACCGACGTAGGCAGTTCTCCCAGGGCCCGTGCTCCGTCCTATTGCTGGGCCTTTGGCTGGGCTGTGTCTTCTGCCTGGAGCATCCTTTCTCTTCCCCTGGAGAAATGCTACTCATCCTAAGATTAAACTTAGAAATCACTCCCTTTAGGAGGCCCTCCCCGATGCCTGCGACGGGGTGAGGCTTCCCTTCCAAGGGTTCCCATAGCACCTGGCCTATCTCCAACACACTCCCTGGAGACCCAGCCTGGTGAATCCAGCGCCAGCATAGGACTTGGCAAGAAGGGGTTTCCTAAACATTTGTGGAATGAATAAATGAGGAATGCATCCATCCCTCTCTCAATCCTACATCTATGGTTAAAACTGGCCCAGGCCCAAAGCCCGAACCACGGCGCTTCTATTCTTCAGAACGCACTTCCATTGCCGTGTCTGATTCTTTCGCTGACCGGGCAAATATTTACAGAGCACCAACTCTGTGTCCGGCACAGACCCTTGGGATTCAGATGTGAACAAGACAAAGCCCAGCTCTCATGGAGCCGCCTACAAATGGTCAGCTAGACACACGATGAGATGTCAGGTGCAGTCAGAGACGACGAAGGAAATAAAACAGGGTGATGGGATAGAGTCGGGGGAAGGAATGTCAGTTTCTAGTATTTATTATTTTCTTTTATTTATTTACTTTTTTAAAGCCTTTACTGAATTTGCTACAACACAGCTTCTGTTTCATGCCTCAGCCCCTTGGCCGCTAGGCAGGTGGGATCCCAGGTCTCCGGCCAGGGACCAAACCCGCACCCCCTGCATTGGAAGCGAAGTCCCAACCACTGGACCGTCAGGGTACTCCCCTAGTATTTGTTATTTAAATTTTTTTGGGGGGGGGCTGCACCGCACAGCTTGTGGGATCTTAGTTCCCTGACCAGGGATTGAACATGGGCCACAGCAGTAAAGCATGGAGTCCTAACTACTGGACCACCAGGGAATTCCCTTTAAAAGCTTTGATTATGGGAAATTTCAAACATAGAGAAAGTTCCAGAGAATCGATTGATGACCCCCTGATCGATGACCCCCATCACCTAGCACAGCGACCTCGCCTCATTCGTCTGGCACCCCCTCCTCCGCCCCCAAAGCTGATTATTTTAAGCAAAGGGGGTGCTTGCATCAGGTAAGATGGTCAGGGGAAGCCTCTCAGAGGAAGGGACGTTAAGCAAAGTCCGGCATGGAGTGTGAGTGGCCATCTGGGGGAGGAACGTTCGGGCCGGACGGCGAGCAAGGGCCAAGTTCCTGGGAAGGACGAGGCCTGGAGGGTTTGAGGAATAAGGAAGAACTGGTGGCCTGATGTGCTGCTGAAGGTCTGCTGCCCGGGGCAGCCCTCGCTGCATGTGGGGGGGAAGAGGAACGGGGCCCAGAAACAGAAGCATCCCCGCTGTAACCGGAGGGACGCTGGAGGTGGGGCAGAGGCCCGGCTGGAGTCTCAGATCTGCATGTCCTTTGGTCACTGGGAGCCTTGCATGCATCGCTTCATGCGTCTGAACCATGGTTTCCTCCTCTGTAGGGAGGAGATGCAACTCCCGCACCTCCCCGGCTCACCTTCTTCCTTCCCCCCTTCTCCCACCCGCCCCCTTCACACTTCTAAGGGGCTTCTGATCAGTTCTGCGCCGCCCGGACATCTGGCGTTGACAATTCCAGTGAAGGAGCAGGACACGGGGCTGTCCTGCCCCAGCTGCCTGCCTGGCTTCCGGCCTGTGTGCACCCCCGTGTGGCCGCAGGAGCTCGGCGGGCCCCGCCCAAGCCCCTCTCCCCCATCTCGCGCTGGGACCAGAGGCCAGGCCCGGGTCCCAGCGAAGCCAGGCTGGTGAGGGCTGAGGGTGGGGCAGAAATAATAGGTGGATGTCAGTTCCCCTTCCGCCCCTCTGCCCAGTGACTTCTGGGCGGGACAGGCCTACTCTGGCCCCAGGTCTGGGGGTTTGGGCTGAGCGGGCACGGGGGGAGCTGTGTGGCCTCACTTTGGTCGGCCTTTCCCATCCACGGACTGGGGAGAATGGACTCCGCCTCCTAGGACCATTGTGAGAATTACAGGAGGGATTTTGGAAGGAGCGCGGCCCACGGTTGAATTCTGGATCAACTTGCTTGCTTTCCGGTTGACCTTATTCCACCTCTCTGGGACTCAGTTTCCTCATCTGCAAAACTGGGGGAAGGAAGGCTGCCTGGTGGGGTCGTTGGGATGAAGCGAAGGCCAGGAGGCCCTCCTGGAACGTCACCCCCCTCTCGCTTCCTTCTGGGACCGACCTCAAGGGAGGAAGGAAGGGCTCCTGTCTCCCTCTCCGAGTGGGTGAGGACCCCACCAGCCTTGCCCTCTGACTTGGCCCAGTCCCAGTTTCCAAGTTGCCCCCCCTCGGGATCAGCCCTCCCCTGCCACTGGAGAACCACGCCGGAGCCACGGTTGCTGCCCACATGCTCCTCAGGGGCAGAAGACCTGTCTCCATGCCTTGTTATGGGCACTTGGGTGTTTGTTACTTCCAGCATTGTCAGAAGCAGGTCCTAGTCTTACACTCCATTTATAAGAGGAGAGAGTCAAGGGTCTAAACAAAAACCCAGGTCTGCCGGGTTCCACAGCCAGGCACTTTCTGTTCCCTTTTCCACGTGGGCTGTACACGCGTGGAGGGTTGGTTGCGCCTCCATCCGCCCAGCCCACAGGCAAAAAAGGGCCAGAAAACAGAACGGATGCTCAAGTGGCGAGTGTGCAGGTGAGTGAATGAATGAATGACTTACCAGCGAGGGAGTGAATGAATGTGTTTGTGGAGGCCCATCGTCCTCTCTTTCCAGAACCCCAGACGTGTTCACCTCCGCCCATCATGGCCCTGGACCCCTCCTCGGCCCATCATGCAGCCATCTCGGGCCCCCAATAGGCAGATCCCCGCCTCACCTGCAGCCCACCTGCATCTTCAGTGTGCTCTAAGGTGGTTGCCTTGGCAACCATAAGTTTCCAATTGAAGCAAAAACTTCCTACCACAGTTTGCGATGGAGAATGACAGGGAAAGAGCCAGCCCAGAAGGTTGCCATGGCAACCGGAATATTTAAGTGGACCTCCTGGGTTTCAGTGTGGGGAGATTACCACCCTTAGCCAGTCATACAGACTCAGCCCCCTTGCCAGGCAGTTCTGCCAGTGCCACGCTGTGCATTTGTGGGGAGGGAGGCCTGCCTCAAAGGGCCAAGACGATTGCTCTGCTGTCTCTGGTTTCCTCCGACAGGGGATAAGCCCCATGTGGCTTTGCACAGGGCAGCCTCCAGGTGGATGGAGCTCCCAGAGGGTGGCTTTTGGGTCATCTTTGTGTTGAGATGCGCTTTTCGTCACCATCTTACTGCCCCCCCCCCCCGCTTGTTAACTGGTCTGTCCTTTGTCCCCTGGCAAAGCAGATGGGGGCTCTCAGCACAGATGAACGTGACCCTGGCTTTGTCAGCAGCAGCTGCTGAGTGGGTTAAAAGAATGAGCACCTCTCTCGGGAGAAGGAGGGAGAAACTGAGACCAGCGGGTGACTAGGAGAGAGGCTACCATCCGATCTGTGAATAGACAAGGCCACTTAGAGGCCATCAGGCCCTTTGGCCTCCTTGGGGGGCTGTCTGAACCCCACCAGGATCCGCTTTCGGGGCACCTCGTCCTGCAGGGCAGCTGGGGTGGGTCTGGCTTGGGAGGGATTGGGTCCCACAGCCCGGGCAGCCTCAGTCCCTGGCCTCTGCCCTTGCCCTTCCCTCTGCTCCAATCCTGTCCTCCACCCTCGCGTGAAACCCGCTTGGACTCAGATCAGGGTTGAACCCAGGGCCTGCCTTACCCGGTGGGCTGCATATATGACCCCGCCTTGCTCCCCCCATGGTCCCCTTAACTATGGACGTCCCAGCCACTCTGCCCTGCTCCCCGACTCCCCAGATACCCTCAGCTTGGTCCTCCAGGCCTTTGCACCTGCCGAGCCCCTGCCCAGATCACGATCCCTCTATACACCTCACTCCCCTCCACCCCTCACACGCTGGCCGGGATCACGCCCCTTTGTCCACTTTCTCCGTTGCTGGTGTCACACTCTGAGTCAGGTCTGTCTCCGTGCGACGGGAACTTTGTCTCACTCGTGTACCCCATCCCGCCTAGGCGCATCGGGCCATACCAGTGAACACGTGCTGGAGGAGAGGCCGGTGGCTGCCTCAGGCGCCCCCTGGAGAAGCGAGACTAGGGATCACACGTGGGAAGGTGCCTGGCATGGGGCTGGGCTTCCATGATGACAACCGTTGCTCTTAACTTTCTGCGTTACGGGTGAAGTGACAAGGAAGCCTCCAGGAGCAGAAGCCCAGCTCTTCATCGACTTTCGAGCTCCTGGTTTGCCCTATGTGTGTGTTTCTGCTCCAGAGCCACCGTCACCCGCTCTCCGGGCCGTGACCCTGGTGCCGGCGTGGTCAGCTCTTGTGCAAGCAGAACGGTTGTTAAATAGTTCTGCCACGTGTGGATTTTGTTCTCCTTCAGAAATATTTCTGTGTGATTTCTCCTCTTTTTTTTTTTTTTTTTTGCGGTACGCGGGCCTCTCACTGTTGTGGCCTCTCCCGTTGCGGAGCACAGGCTCTGGACGCGCAGGCTCAGCGGCCGTGGCTCACGGGCCCAGCCGCTCCGTGGCATGTGGGATCCTCCCGGACCGGGGCACGAACCCGTGTCCCCTGCATCGGCAGGCGGACTCTCAACCACTGTGCCACCAGGGAAGCCCGATTTCTCCTCTTTTCACCTCCTCTTCCACCTCTCCCCCCTCCCTCTGCTCCACCCTGGGGGATGTTCTTCAGGACCTCGCTTCACTCCAGGACCGGGGCCTCCTGCGGGTAAATATTTACATTTACACCTCGAGGGTGTCCTGGGGATTGTCGCAGCCCTCCGTTAAACAAACAGCTGACACCGAAGGAAAATGGTCCCTTCTCCTGCCCAACCCCGCAACCTCAGCTTGGAGGGGACAGCAGGAGAGGAGGTGCCTTAGTAGATGCCTGCGCAAGAGCGTGCTGTCTACAAGCACGCTTTCCCATCTTAAGGCATTGGTGTTGTGACTCCCGCTGAACTCAGAGAAGTCGAGCAACTTGGCCAGAGCAGCACAGCCAGTCACGACAGAGACAGTGCCTGCCTGCAGGTCCGCAAGCCCGAGGAACTGTGCACAGTTCATGAGCATGTGTTGTGTGCATAAGGAGACATCCATCGGTGGCTCTGGGTTCTTTTATCAGCTTGGGCAGTCTGCCCACCCTTCTCTTGTTCCCGGGGTGGGGGAGTGGTGGCCACCCTCTCCTGATGACAGCTCATTTCCGGGCTTCAGTGGGGGAGAAAGAGGACAATGCCAGGGCAATCCAGCAGATCTGGGGGGCTGGGGCTTGGTGGTACCTCTTGAACCAGGATTCTGGTTTAATAGGAAAGTTTATCTGGTGGCAACCCAAGCACTCTGCTAAGGGAAACTGTGGCATAGGTGGCGGGTGGCCAGGAAAGGCCCTCGTAGCTCTTACTCTAAGCAAAGTGTGTCAACCCTCCTGTTTCTTTGTGACCCAAATCCTACTGTACATGCACTGGAGAAACGGACTCCTTTGACCAATACTTATATGAAAGGGAAGTTCAGACGATCCTTTTGAAGCACGAAAAATTGGAGCCAGGCAGCCAAAGGTTGAGCTCTTGTTGTGCCCTTGTCTTGTTCTGTGACCTGGGAGCAGGCAAACGCTTGCCTTTTCTGAGCCTCGGTTTCTTCATCTGTACAATGGGGGTGATGATAATGTAACCCAAGAGCAGTTGTGTTCCATATGGTCCAGTCTTGGCTTGGTGACACAGTGGCAGGCAATGGCAGGAGTCCTGAGGCTATGGGAGGGCAGGAAGGAAGGGAGGGGGAGGGAGGGAGGAGGATGACGGCAGGGCAGGCAAGAGGCTGAGAAGCGTCCTTACATGGTGTCTACCCCTGCAGATGCACCGGGAGGGAAGGAAGGGAGGGTGCTAGCCGGGCCTTTGTGTTTTGAAGGCAGTAGAAGCCCTTTTGCTCTCCAGGGCTGACAGAGAGGTTGTCACATGGGATGGTTGCCCTGAAGACCTTGTTGTCTGAAACTCTCGAGGCTGAGCACGGTTGTCCAGTGGGGGTGTGGGCCTGACTCCAGGACTAGAGGGGCAGAGGGGCTGTGGGTCCTTTCAGGCCTTGGGCCTTAAGCCTGGTACAACCGAGAGTTAGGGGCTTGGATGGGGATGGCCGGGCTTGGGGATGTGTAGGCCTGAGCTGGTCCTCCTATGGCCACACCTAGTGGCAGGGATTGAAGGTGTTTGTGGAGGGACCCACTCTCCTGCACAAGTAAGTCTGCTTGGGCTGCCATAACAAAGCACCCCAGACTGGAGGCTTAAACAGCAGAAATGTATGTTCTCACAGTTTTGGAGGCTAGAAGTCCATGATCAAGACGCCAGCAGAGTTGGTTTCTTCTGAGACCTCTCCTCTTAGCTTGCAGACAGCCGCCTTCTCACTGTGTCCTCACCTGACCTTTCCTCTGCACCTGTGCGTATCTGTGTCCAAATCTCCTCTTCTTATAAGGACACCAGTCACACTGGATTAGGGCCCACCCTAAAGACCTCCTTTTCTTTTTTTTTAAGACTTATTTTTATTTATCTGTTTATCTATCTATCTATCTATTTATTTATTTTGGCTGCCCCGGGTCTTAGTTGTGGCACGCGGGATCTTCATTGTGGCATGTGGATCTTTAGCTGTGGCATACGGACTCTTAGTTGCAGCATGCATGAGGGATATAGTTCCCTGACCAGGGATCGAACCTGGGCCCTTTGCACTGGGAGCGTGGAGTCTTACCCACTGGACCACCAGGGAAGTCCTTTTCACTTTAATTACCTCTTTAAAGACCTATCTCCAAATGCAATCACATTCTGAGGTCCTGGGGGTTAGGACTTCAACCCATGAATTTTGGGGGAACACAATTCAGTCACAATAGCTGTGGAGTGGCAACCACCGCAGCTGAGGCCAGTGCCACCTCTGTTTTGCAGGGACCAGGTAACCTTGGGGTTCTGTGGCATCGACGGGAAGGGGAAGGAACAGAAAATGCCCCCCCCTAAGGATTTCCTGCCAATCTTGGGGGCAGGTCAAGCTGGATTTAATTCCATTTGCTTATTATTATAAGAACTTAAATTTGCTCTTTGAATAGATACCATGGGCACATGGAACAGAAAGTATTATGGGTATTCAGAGAAAAATCCTCCCCCTCCCCCTCCACCTCGTGCCCCAGGCCACTGGGTTGCCCTCCCCAGATACACTGTCTACTGTGACCAGTTCCTGGGGTCTCTTTGCAGAGCCTCTGTCTTAGACCAGAGCTTCTCAACTCCAGCTGCACACTAGAATCTCCTGGGGAGTTTAAGCGTCCTGGTGGCCAGGCCCCACCCCCACGTGAATGAGACAAGTGCTCCCTGGCTACGTGGGCACCTGCGTCTCAGTCCAGGGAGAGAAAGAGGGAGGAAAGGAGGATGGTGGGCTGCCTGAGTACCAGACCCTTGAAGGCATGCTCTAGTTTCCTTCTGGTGACATCCCTGCCAGGTCGTATCATTGTCATCCCTGTTTTACAGGCGAGGAAGGTGATACTAGGAGCGGCCATACGATCCACCCAGGTCCCCCAGCCAGGGATGGGGGAGGGGGATCCAGGCTCAGGGGCGCGGGGCTGGAAGGAAGACGTCTTCCTTCTTGGGGCCACACTGACGGAAGGATAATAATAAAGCTGCCCCTCAAGGATGTTGTGAGACTGAGCTGTGTTAATGGAGAGAAAAGTGCTCAGGAATCAGCCAGGCTCTTACCCACATGCAAGCTCTCAAAGTGCTGAGAAGGGACCGGGGAGCATCGTTGCCCCGTTTATCTTTCCTCTAATCAAGTATCCCATCTGCCTCCAGCTTTTGTTTTGCGCCTCCTCCCTTTCTCCTCCACCTGATGACCGTTTTCTTTCTGCTTTCCCAGACTTTTATTCTGGAAAGCTCTGCCCCCACCCTCTGCCCCTGCCCCCAGCTCCTCCCTCATTCTGCTTTTATCCTCTGTCGGATCTTGTTCTTTAGTCTGCTGCTCTGTCCCTGTCTGGGGGGCTCAGGGGCTGACCCACTGATTAGAGCGACCAAGGTCCCTGAAAGGACCAGTAGAGTAGATATCACAAGCTCTCAGCCCTGAACAGCAGGTGGAGAGGAGACAGATGGTCCGGCTCAGCCCCCAGCCCCAGCCCCAGCCTTTGCTGGGCATCATTTATCCCATCTACCCATCTATCCATCCACTCATCCATCCGTCTGCCCATCCGTCTGTTCGTCCATCCATCCACCCATCCACCCATCTATCCATCCTCAGTTGCCGTCTGTGCCAGGCTCTGGAGATACAGCCATGAACAAGAGAAACACAGCCCCTCTCCTCATCCATCTGGAAGGCATCCATTAAATAATTGAATTAAACAAAATGCTGTAGGATGACACTGTGCTCTGGAGAAGGCAGCCTTTTGTAGTAATGCTCATGGTCAAGAATCAGACAGACTTGGACTTCCCTGGCAATCCAGTGGTTAAGACTCCGCGCTTCCAGAGCAGGGGGCACAGGTTCGATCCCTGGTGGGGGAAGATCCCACGTAACCAAAAAAAAAAAGAGACTCTGTTTTAACCCAGTAAGATACACGTGATGGGGCAGCTTTGGGGGAAACCACCCTGGGAGCTGACCTCGATGCTGATCCCCTCCACTCCCCAACCTGCAAGGCCTGAAATTTCCCAACCCTCCCCTCCCCCATCCACGCAGCAGCAGAAGAAATGGAGGGACAGACAGAACACCAAAGAGGGGCTCCAAGGAGGGTGCTGGATGGTTACCACAGGAGGGAAGACCCGGGGTCTAACTCTGAGACCCTCCCTGCCCCTTGGATGGGGATGGGCTGAGGAGACCAGAGCGGTGCCCCAGCATGTGGGTGAGACTCTATCACCGGGACCTGCAGGACGGGTGGACGTACTTTGAGACTCTGGCTGCGGTTAGACCATGCTGTTTTGACCTTTACCTTCCCTTCCTTGCACAGTGATGAAAATGCTATTTGAGACCACACTGGTTGCACTCCTGGAGAGTTGGTCCCTGCTGGATGCAGCTGTACACATATTCACTTGTTAGAGGCTCACGGTGGCCTGGGAGGTTTGTGCTACCATCATCCTCTACACAGACAAGGCCCAGGCATAGAGTGGTGAAGTAACTTCTTAAAGTCACACAGCTGTGGCAGAACCGAATGAGGCGTTTTCGCTGGGCTTACACAGGAGGGACCGGTGGACAGTGCCGTCCAGGGGTGGCTAAATTGCACCCTCCCATGGGACTGCCCTGGGGACTGCCCATCCCGCCAGCTCAGCTCTTAGAAGGAGGTGCCTGGGCCCACAGTGAACCACTAGGAAGAGTAATGGCTCTGAGCACAGTCTCTAGAGAGGGCGGAGGTGGAGGCTGCTCGCCTCTTTAGCGGGAAAAGAGAATAGTGGCTGAGAGCTGAACCTTGGGGCCAGTCTCCAGGTTCGACCCCTCACTCTGCCTTTTTATAAGCTGTGTGACCTTGGGCAAGTTACTTGACCTCTCTGTGCTTTTTTTAAAGGTATAAAAATTATATTTATTTCAACCAAGGAAAGAAATCACGAGTTATGAATTTTAAAAGTTGACCAACATCTCTGTGCATCATTTTTCTCATCCATAAAATCAAGGTTGCTGTGAAGATAAAGGGATAATGCATGGCCTTGTTGTTATTCATGTTTTTAGCTGGGAGGCTGTGAGCAGGTTCCTCGGTCCCTCCAAGCCTCAGTTTGGTCTCACATGTGATGGGAATAAACCCAACACGGACCTCACATGTGGAAAAGGCTCAACAAGGTGGGGAGCCCCAAGCATCCCGAGGGATGGATGCTCCCGGACAAAGGCGCAGGTTCTGGGAGTGTTTGGGGGCTGAGCCAGCAGGATGCGCCCGTGGGCTGCATGAGGTGGCTGAGGGAGGGGACAGGCTTTCTCCCACTGCAGTGTCCTCTGTGCTGGCCTGGTCTGAGTGGCCAGGTGCCCAGGGGCTCCTTCTTTTCTAATCCTATGTTTATTTCTGTGTTTACATTTATATATGATTTTTAGTCAGGTTTCTTGCAGTGTTCTCTACTGAAGTCTATCATTTTTAGTGCACAGTTCTACACGTTTTGACAAGTGCACTCAGTTGGTTAACCATCGCAATCAAGACAGAACAGTTCCATCACCCCCCAATTTCTCTCTTCTCAGCCTCTAAGCATCTCCACGTGCCCCACTTAAGAAGCAGGTTTGCACACCCTTGGTAGAGGGAGGACAGAGTCGCTTTGCAAGTCTGAACTGTGGACCAGGCTGGCTGTGCTATCTGCCCCTGTGGCTGAGAGCGCTGGGTGAGGAGGAATGTGCAGGCCAGGGAGAGGTTGTGCTGGAACCAGGAAGTGAGTATTCCAAGGCTGGCAGCAGTTGAGTGATGCTCCCGCTGCCTGGGGCCGATGTGGGGCCTGCAGCCTCCATGGGGACCATGGGCTGGGCTGGCACCCGTGTGTTCCTGGCCCTGGTCTCGCTGCCTCTTTGAACACAGCCTTCAGGCATCTAGGGATACTGTGCAGAGCCAGGGATGGCTTTGTGGCGCTGGGCAACTGTGCCAGCTCAGGAAGTCAGCATCTGCCCAACACGGGGGCCCCAGGAGGCGCCCAGGAGCAGCAGGTGGGGCGGCGCCTCCATCACTTTGTGTGCTGTGAAGGGTCCTACCAGGCGGACCTGGTTCCCCTGTCATGGGGCCTGACCACTGCCACTAGAGTCACGTCTTTGCATCAGGCACGTCCAGGGTAAAGGCATTGAGTGAACTGGCTACACATATGACAAGCACATGCTGAATTTGGGGGCCGGAACTCTCAGGGCTCAAATCCTCACTTCACCACTGACAGGCTTTGTGGCTTTGGGAAAATTCTTTAACTTCTCTGGGCCTCAGTTTTCTCGTCTATAAAATAAGGATACTAATAATACCTATCTTACAGAGTTGTGAGAGTTAAGTGCGAAAACAGACACAAAACACTTAGAAGGGTGCCTGTTACATGGTAAGTGTTAGCCGCTATTATTGTTATTTTTATTATTATATTAAGTGGAGAGAAACGCAGGTTCCGGTTCCAGCTGTGCCACTAACTGGCTGTGTGATCCTGGGCAATTCATGTCCCCTCTCTGAGCCTTCGTTCCTACAGATATGATTATTAGACAATAGCAACAATAGTAATAGTAATCGTGATATTTGTAGAGTTCTCTGCTCTAGCCCCATGCTACATACTTTATATTCTTTGTCTTATTTGATACTCACAACCGGTCTGTATGGTAAGGTTTTTTTTTAATTAAAAAAATTTTATTTTATTGAAGTATAGTTGATTTACAATGTTGTGTTAATTTCTGCTGTACAGCAAAGTGATTCAGTTATACATATATATATATATATACATTCTTTTTCATATTATTTTCCATTATGGTTTATCACAGGATATTGAACATAGTTCTCTGTGCAATATAGTAGGACCTTTCTGTTTATCCATTAAATATATAGTAGTTTGCATCTGCTAATTCCAAACTCCCAGTCCGTCCCTCCCCCACCCCCCCACCCCCTTGGCAACCACAAATCTGTTCTCTATGTCTGTGAGTCTGTTTCTGTTTTGTAAATAAGTTCATTTGTGTCATATATTAGATTCCACATATAAGTGATACCATATGGTGTTTGTCTTTCTCTTTCCGACTTACTTCACTTAGTATGATAATCTCTGGGTCCATCCATGCTGCTGCAAGCAGCATTATTTCATTCTTTTTTATGGCTGAGTAGTGTTCCATTGTCTGTATGTGCCACATTTTCTTTATCCATTTATCTGTCAATGGACATTTAGGTTGTTTCCATGTCTTGGCTATTGTAAGAATTGGCCCCCTTCAGGGGCAGGTCATGTGTGTACTTCCCCTCCCAGGGGCACCTGCCTTTTAAGCAAGGAGGCTGGAGAGGGCAATGCTTAAGTCAAAGGAATAACTCACTAGTGACCAGGTCACTTCCCTCTTAAAAGGACTGTGGCAGCTCCTCATGGACTTCGGGATGAAGATCAAACTCTTGGGGTGAAGAACAGAGGGAAAGGGGCAAGTGGATGAAAACCACAGGGATAGTGGCAACTGGTGAGGGGGTGATGGCTCCTGTGCTTAGACCCTCGGCTGTGGAACTGGAAGGGGGCACAGCTGGAGGACGGAGGGACACAAATGGTGTGAGCCTCCACTCTGGAGTCAGATGATCTAAGTCCTGTTTCCACCACCTACCAGGTATGTGACCGTGGTCAAGTTCAGGGTGGTGTGAGGGCTAGGAGAAGTGGTGCCTGTGAAGTGCTTGGCCACGTGCCTGGCACATAAAAGGGGTTTAGTCTGTTTGTGGCCCTCCCTCCCTTTTCCCAGATCATGTTTCACATGCTAGGATGGAAAACATCTGGATTGGAATCATGGTTCCACCATATTATTTTTGGGGTATTGGGCAAATCCCATGCTGTACCTCCAATGATTGAATAAAAAAAGCCAATTATTTTCTTGACATCCAATGATTATTATAAGCTATATCTTGATTCCAAAGATGTCAAAATGTGAAAATATGGTGTATCATAGAATTGCTAAACTTTCCTATCTTGAACTTTTCCATCCTGAGAAATTGGTTTTCAGCCTTATGCTTTGTTGCCTCATGGTCTCAAAATGGCTGCCAAGCATCATGTCCTCACACCATCATCCCCATGAGGATGGATGAAAAGGGCCAGCTCAGCAGTGGGTGGGTAGGGTGTGTGGAGGACACAAGACTTTTTCTAGAAGTTTTCTAGAAGTCTGCTCAGCAGACCTGCCCTTACATACCATCGGCCAGAAGTGCGTCACATAGCTACTGCTACTGCAAAGCAAGCTGGAAAAGGGTCTGGCAAAGGGGAATGGAGTAGATGTAAATGGCTTAGAATAATCATTTTTAGCCTTTGTATTGGGCATTGTGATGCTCCACCCTGAATGGGAGTTTCGTTAGTAAGGCTAAAGTGAGTCGGCGGTTGGGTAGGCACATCCCGGACTCAGCCACAGGTGGGACATTACAAAGTCAGCTGACAGCACTTCCCACCAAGCTCTTTGCTCTCTTTATTTTTCCAGCATCCTTAATACATGGTCATCCAGCCTCAACTCAAGCCCCTCTAACAGGGGACTCAACTTCACGAGCCAGCTTTCAACCTTTCTAACTGCTGAATTGTTGAAATGCTCCTGCTTACACTGAGCCCAACATGCCTCCTTTCATTAGTCCTGCCTTTGCCCCTTGGGTTCCCCTAGGTCCGCTCAGTTTCCTCTTCCCAGTGAGTGCCTTGCAGGTTTTGAAGACAGAGCTCACCCGTCGCCACTGCCCGCTTGAGTCCCCATGCACCTGCAGCATCTTCAACCCTATTCATTTCTTTTTTATATACTTCCTGATACACTTTTTTATATACTTCATCTTTCTTAACAGCTTAACATCTTAACAGCTTTCATCTTTTGTCATGGGGCTTCCAATTAAGCAAATCATTTCAGCTGTTTTTCCTGAGAGCTCGCTTTTGCCAGGCATTGTCCTCAATCCTAGGGAAATAGAAGTGAACAAGACAGACCTTCCTCTGTCTGAGCCCACTGAGAAACCACTTGTACCTGGACTCTCTTCCAGGAAGCCTTCCCTGATTTCTGGATTAGCATAGGGGTCCCTCCTCTGGGCTCATGTAGCCTCCAGGCTACTCCGCCATGATATTTAGCACACTCTGGACCTCCTTTGTCTCCTGCCCTGGACCATAAGCCCCAAGAGGAAGGGACTGTGTGTTGGTCACTGAAGCTATGCCCAGCTTGGAGCTGGAGTGTGGTTGATGCTTGGTGCATGGCTGTTTCCTCCATGAATGAGCAGTTGCAAAGGTGGTTCTCAGAAGACCCAGAAGGAAGGGAACTTTTTTGCCATTTCTGGAGGTGAGGACAGTGCTCATGACATTATCCCCTGCTTGGGGTGGCCTCCATTCTCTCTGGCCTTATGTCTCCTCCTCGCTCTGCATCTCGAGCTGCAGGGGCAGGAGTCTGGTGTGCCTCTGGCCCCCAGAGCATCATGGCAGAGGACAAGCAGCTGACTTTGCGTTGACTTGGAATCCTGGCTCAGCCACTAACTGGCTGGGTGTTCTTGGGCAAGTGACTTAACCTCTCTGAATCTGAGTTTCCCTATTTATAAAATGGAAACCACTGTTTTTTCATTGGGTTATTGAGAGAAGTGAAGGAGTTCATACCTGCCAAGACTCTGGCACATAGTAGGTGTGCCACAAAGTTCAGTTCTTGCCTTCCACCAAACGGGACTCTGCCAGCCTTTCGCCTTTGCTTTGGGGCTGGAGGACAGTGGTGGAGGATGAGGGTGGGAGATATCAGGCAGCTTGGATACCCAGTGGCTTTGAAGAAGGTTGGGCTTGGCATTCCCATGCAGCAAGTCCCAGGGGACTGGGAGAAATCTGGGAAGTGACCTGCGTGGAGACCCAGGACAACTGTCCCAGACCACAGGCTTGATTTCCCAGGCCAGCGGGGCAAGTGCAGATTAATCAGCGTCTCAAACCGCACCCGGGACCAAAGATGAAGCTGACGTCCAGAGAGGTCAGGTGACTTGTCCAGTGTCACATAGCAGCTGGTCCCAGATCTCCAGATTCATGGCCCAGTTTCTCCCCTCCTCCTTCTTCCCAAGAATGTCTCCTTAATGGTCTCTCCTTGGAGATGACTAGAACATGAGTTGCCTCTTTTATTCTTTTTTTGTGAATTTTTAAAAATTGAAATATAGTTGATTTACAATGTTGTGTTAATTCCTGCCATACAGCAAAGTGACTCAGGTATACATGTATATACATTCTTTTTTATATTCTTTTCCATTATGGTTTATCCCATGATATTGAATATAGTTCCCTGTGCTATGCAGTCTGACTCTGTTGTTTATCCATTCTATATATACTAATTTGCATCTGCTAACCCCAAAATCCAAGTCCATCCCTCCCCCTAACCCTTGGTAGCAACAAATCTGTTCTCTATGTCTGTGAGTCTGTTTCTGTTTCATGGATAGGTTCATTTCCACCATATTTTAGATTCCACATATAAGTGATATCATATGATATTTGTCTTTCTCTGCCTGACTTGCTTCACTTAGTATGACAATTTCTAGGTCCATCCATGTTGCTGCAAATGGCATTATTTCATGCTTTTTTATGGCTGAGTAATATTCCATTGTATATATGTACCACATCTTCTTTATCCATTTATCTGTCAGTGGACGTTTAGGTTGCTTCCATGTCTTGGCTATTGTGAATAGTGCTGCTATGAACATAGGGATGTATGTGTCTTTTTGAATTAGAGTTTGGACATGAGTTGCTTCTTTATCCCCCCACTGACACAGAGCTGCCTCCTCCAGCCAGTCCCCTCAGCTGCATTGGAGGAAGCCTGGAGAGGGTAAGAAGGTCTATGGGGTGTCCTTTATCCTTGCAGGCGCCATGCCCGCTCCCTCCATGCCTTTGTACTTGCAGCCTCCGCTGAGCTGCCAGGCGCGTTGGCGGCTCCCACACACTGTCCCAGGGGCTCCCGGAGCGCAGCTGCTGAGCTGCCAGATGAGAGGCCAGCAGCTCGCTGGCTGCCCCTTTGCCAGACTGCGAGCTCCTTGAGGGCAAGCACATCATTGTCATTAACACCATCTTGAGAATGGCCGCCCCCGTGCTGGTCACTGTATTCAGTGCTATAAAGCAGTGTGATGACTGTGCCCATTTCACATCGGAGGCAGAGAGTTGTGGCTTAGGTAACCCGCCTAGGGCCACCCAGCTAGATGAGCTGAGAAGGAAAACTTAGTCCAGTGCCTGGTGCCCTGGGCTAAGCACCCAATGCTAACACTGCTGGTGTTCTAATGATTTGCCAGACACCATCTGCAACACTTAATATATCTTAACTTGTGTCCTTGGCACAGCGACCCCAGGAGACAAGCACTGCTACCGCTCCCATCTCCCAGATGAGAAGACGGAGGCAGAGGGAGATTCCGTTTCTCACCTGAGGCCACACAGATAATAAGTGAGAGGTAGGATTTAAACCCAGCGGGGCGGGCCCCCGAGACCCCTTTCTTACCCAGGATGCACCTGGTGAGCATCCCGCAGTGACGCTGAGGCTGACAGTGGAAGAGCAGGTAGGGTCGGGGGGAGAGCGGGATGTCTGCCTCAGGGGTCACAGCGAAAGGGAGGCGGTGTAAAGGGCAGGGAGGGACAGAGCCCCACCCTCAGCAGGCGGCAATATTTTCCCCTCATTTGGTCCTGCCTGGGCTCCTGAAAGTAAAGGTATGGGGCAAGAGAGAAGCAGAAGACTTTAGCTTTCTACCCAGCACAGGCCCAGCTCTAGACTTGTCTTCTCTCTGAGGTTTTCAAGAACAAGAGTGATGGAGGATGTGGCAAAGGGCGGGACCGTTCTGCCTGCCTTCCCCACTCCCGCCCCATTCTCCTCCTGACTTCTCACCTCTGCCCAGTGGTGTCCGGGAAGTGAAAGGGAAGGCACAGATTTGGGAAGCAGGAACCAGGTCTCCATCGCCTCTCCCTCGCCGTGGCTGAGGAAGGAGAGCAGAGTGGTTAGAACGGTGGGCTCTGGAGTCTGACTCGCTTTCAATGGCAGCCCCACCCCTTGAGCAAGTGTACATCCCGGGGATGAGGACCCGGACAGGGGGAATTAGAGCTGTCTGGGTAAAGACGGAGGGAAGGGTGTGAGGCTGGGGAGACTGGTGGGAGGTGGTGCTGAATGGGGGGCAGGAGCAGGTCTTGAAAATTTGGGCGCCAAGGCCAGGGCATCTGACCTTGTCTTGTGGGCGGTGGGAGCCACTGCAAGATTCTCTGCAGGGGAGAGGCTGGTCAGATTAGCATCCAATGCCCACAGACTCTGCTGTGTAACATCGAGTGTCTCCTCTCCTCTATCAAGCAAGGAAGCTGGGCTTGTTGGTCCTAAGGTCCTATGAGGTTCCTGTGTCTGGTTAGTAGGCAGAGCCTGGGCATGGGATCAGCAGAAAGCCAGTCACCTCAGAAGAGTCCTCACGGGCACGGGAAGACCCTGATCCCCAAATCACTCCCAATGCAAGCGCCACAGGGCAAGAGATTCCTCCATCGGTGCTAGGATGGTCCGGACCTCATCTTGACCTGCCTCCTTCATTCCCAGTCACACTTTGGCCTCTGTGGTCCTGCCTCCATCCTGCAGTCCCAGGATTCTTCTTAGGGAGGAAACAGTCTTTGCTGAGTCCTTGCTGAATGCATGGGGTGGGAGGCCTGGGCGTGTAGCAGGGCAGAGGGAAGGGATAAAACCACTCTGCAGGAGACCAGTGGATCTGCTGTTGGGGCAGGAGTCGGGTGGGGTGGAGGGACAGAGGGAGAAGAGACGAGAGAGACAGGACATTTTTAAAAACTTTATGAAAATATTTAGTTGACCTGAATTACTCTTTTTTTCCATTTCAAAAATAATCTTAGTAATTCTGTGGACATACTTAATTCAAAATAAGGGGAAAACCATACATATAACACAAAGATAAAGAACACTAATCACGGGGACTTCCCTGGTGGTCCAGTGGTTAAGACTCCAGGCTTCCACTGCAGGGGGCGCAGGTTCGATCCCCGGTCAGGGAACTAAGATCCTGCGTGCCATGCGGCACGGCCAAAAAAAACAAAAAACAAAACAAACAAACAAAAATTCCCACAAAAACAAACAAAAATACACTAAGCAAGACATATTCATTAGCATGAAGTGGTTAAGTGCTTATTATACAGAATGGTTCCAAACCCTTGAAAATATCCAAGGGACTTGACAATGCAGCCTGATTCTGTGGACAGGTGGAAAGAAGCAGTGTGTTTAGCTTTTCTATCGTATTAACGCATAAGCCCCCGTAAACCACTGTGAAATCACAGGGCCCTATACACTCTCCTCAACCTCCTTAGATTTCAAACTTGCCGATAGGTATCACATTACTGTTAATATGATTGGAGCAGGAGTGTTTTCTTTGACTACCCACGGTGCATTGCACAGGCATCTCAGAAAGATGCATTTAAAATTTTGTGTTATTCTGTGACATTTTATTGTGGACATCACTAAACAGGATAATAAGTTCCATGAACCCAGCACCCAGCTCTGCCACTCTGGTTTCATGTCTTCCCCGCCTCCATTTTTCCTCCCAAGAATTACGTCGTTTCTCCCATACATAGGATGATGTTTGAACGTGGAAAGGCATCTCCCTGGAACATTCAGTGTGGGTGGATGGAGTCAGGCCTGAACGAAGCAGCCGGGTCTCAGGTGTAGGTTGACGCTCTTCCGAACACCAGGCACCCAGGAGGCAGGGTGACTTGCTGCAATATTGGGGAGCCCTGGCACCTCCTCTGCGTGTGGAACTGGGAGTGGATGGGGTGGGGGAGGTCAAGGCTATTGTATGACATTTAGCTGGTGACCTCTAGAATTCCAAACCCCTGGGCTGTCAGAGCCGGAACGCTCTTTAGCCACCACCCAGCGTGTCCCCTTACTGGACAGAGGAGGAAGCCAAGGCCCAGGAGGGGAACAATCTTGCTCGAAGCCACATGTCAAATCAGTCAGGGCCCGGGCAAGAACCCAGGTGTCCATGCAGCATTTATGGAGCCCCTGCTGTATACATGGTGCTTTCAGGGGCCCTGTGCATCCCAGGGCTTTGCTGAACGCTGCATAGGGGCGGGAACACGGGCACCCTGAGAAGGGTGGGGGGCTCCTTGGTGCAGCATTCCCAGCTGCCTCTCCCCCTGGGAGTGGCGCGGGGACCCCGAGATGTCCTCCCCAACCCAGGCGTCCATGGGAGCACCTGCAGTCCAGCTGAGAGATTCTCAGGGAGGGTTTTCCGTGGACCTGCGGACGCTGGTCAGCCCAGCCCTTCCTGCTCATACAAACACAAAACCTGTGTCGCTCTCTCCTTAAATTCTCTCTTCCCTCCTCTCTCCTCTCCTTTTTATCAACCATGGCTCATCTCCCCAGCCCATCTCTCCCCACTTCCCTCCTCCCCCTCTCATAAATTCTCTCCCCTGGGGCTTTTTGCCAAGGGGTTGAATAAACAGGAAGGGAGAGGGAAAAAAATCACAGCCGAGTCTCTAGACAGGCTCTGGGAAGCTTTCTGACTCTGGAGACCATCACAAAAGAACTGTGTGGCCTCAGCTGAGGAATCAGAGCCCGTGTCTGGAGGGCCTGGAGGGCTGTGGGGCAGGGACTGGTGAGCAGTGGTGGGCAGTGCCATGTGGGGTCCGCATCAGGCTGGCGATCAACCTCACGGCCCTCAGTGTGAATCCAGGAGAGTCCATGCTGGGAGTCGGCTTCTGCTGTGCGACCCTGGGCAAACCTCATCCCCTTTCTGAGCCTCAGTCTCCCCATCTGTAAAAGGAGGGGCTGGATTAGATGGCTGGGAGGGGGTCCTTCCCGTCCTGATACTATAAAGTTCTGAGGCTCCATCGTTCATACAACGTGGGGGGCTCTGGAGGGCTGGACCTCTCTGAGCTGCCGTGATGGTGGAGATCATGAAGACCCCAGCTTCCCTCCCACTCCCCGAGGGCCTCAGCCAGAGCCCCCAGCTGCCCCGTGACATCCCCGGGGGGATGAGCGTAAGAGGAGGTGGCCCCAGCTGAAACCTCCACCCCACGGCCTACTCGGACCCTCCAGGTGAGCAGGGACACTGAGACCTAAGGCTGGGAACAGAAGTTTGGGCTTCTGGTTGGCAGCAGGAGCTGACAACATCACCCCTCCTTCCAGACAGGCCAGGGATTTTGGGAAAACAGCCACAAATAGGTGGCTGGTGGAGGGAGAGGAAGGGTGAGGAGACAGAAAGGAAGGAAAGAGAGAAGGCAGTGAGGTGAAAAGCCCGGAGTGTGTGCGTGCGTGTGTGCGTGTGCGTGCGCGTGCGTGGGCGTGCATGCGTGTGTGTGTGTGTGCACGTGCACTGCTCTAAGCATCAGTATCTCAGCATCAGAGGCTGGGCGTACACATACGTTGTGCATCTGGCTGTGATTTCGTCCGTGTGTCCCTTGGGGAGATGTGTGTCTCTGCGTGCGGCTACTTGGGGGCAGCTCGATGCCTTGGCAGTGCACCTCCCAAGGCCTTTGCAGCCATCAGAGCTCTGTGAGCTCAGTGACAGAGCGCTGGCCTGGAAGTTAGGAGACCCGCGTTCCAGCCTGGGACCTGCCAGTCTTGCGGGGCTGCCGTGGGTGAGCCCCCTGCCCGTCTCTGGCTTGAGAAACCTCAGTGGCAAATAAGAACAGCCACCCACTCTTCCGGAGCACTTACTGTGTGGTAGGCCCTGTGCTGAGCACGTTACAGGTCAGAGTGGTCGCGAAGGTTCTGTTATCATCTCCATGTTACGGACGGGGAAACTGACACACCTAGGAAGTGGGAGAACAGAGATTCCAGCCCAGGCAGCCTGGCTCGGAGGGCGAGCTCTTAACCATGGCGTGCCCAGTGATCCTGCAAGGGGTGAGGGTGGGGGACGAGTTTGATCATGTAGAGATGTGATTCAGACTCTCAGAGGTTCCAGAGCAGCCCTGTGGCCCTCGCTCTCCCGTCTCTTGAGAATTGCGGCTCCCCTGGGCCAGGGTGACTAGCTGGGGTATGACTCCTCTCCCATGGGTATCGGACAGGCCTGGGTTGAGCTCTAAGGGTTCTTGGTGTTCCAGGATGCCAAAACTTGGTATCTGAAACATACAGTCCAGAGCAATAAATGTCACAGGAGGAAGGATGTGACCAGGCTGCAGAGGGAAGAGACCAAGACATTCCAGGACATTCCAAATCTCCCCGTCTCCCACCCTCCATCCCGGGCCTGGAGACCTGATTTACCCCAGAGCCATCAGATATGCTGCCCTTTGATCCCAGAGGCCACCAGCTGCTAACACAGCTCTGGTTGGTTGTGGGATGTCTACTCCCCGCAAAGCTGGAGGGTTGTTGATGATCTGAGGGAGTGTCTGCGTTGCTTTTCAGGCTAGGGAACACGTCTTCTTTCTGTCCTTTTCTCCTGTGTCCCTGGACAGCCTGATTCAGCCAAAGGACGGGGAGGGGGAGGAGTTGGGGACAACTGGGGCCGGGAGGGAGAAGTCCAGCTTGGTGACATTAATGGGGAGACATTAATCAATTACTAGACTCGCCTGGCTTTTCTGTTTCTAGACACGGGCATGGTCATAAAACTGAGCAAACCCAGGCCTCGTGCCGGTCTGTGGCGGCCCCAGCCTTGCCTGCTGCATGAGGTCAGGGGTGTAGACCGAGCGGAGGGGGTGGGCCCCTTTCATGAAGCGTGTTGTCAGGCTGCTGACCCCTGGGAGACAGCACAGCGCCCGGAAGGGCTTGCTGGGTGCTGACTGCTTTGGAGGAAGGGGCTGTCAGCCAGTGTGCCAGGGCTGAGGGTAGAGAAGAGGCTGAAGGGGTCCCAACCTGGGAGGAGATTGTGCCTGAGAGGCGACAATAGCAAACAGGCAGAGGATTGAAACAAAGAGGCCAGGGCAGAGGTGGCCTAGGGGAATTCAGAGCCCAGGGGCGGCTGGGGAGGATTTGGGAAGCCCATCCCCGCCATGGCAGCCAGAGGGAGCATTTTAAAGCAGAAATCAGACTGAGCTGCTTCCTGGCTTCAACTTTCTCACTGGCGCCCCTTAAAATGGAACCCAAGCTCGTCATGCCATCCTACAACCTGGCTCTACCCTCTCTCCACCCTCTAAACACGCTGAGCTATTTCCCACCTCAGGTCGGTTCGCCATCTGGAAATCTCCCCACCCTGCACTGTGCCCTCGTTCAGGGCTCTGATTAAATGTCACCTCCTCAGAAGGGCCTTCTTGATGACTCGACCAAAAGGGGTTCCTTTGACATTCTCTATGTCAGCACTCCATCGCTCAATGTATAAAACTCATCACCATTTATAATCAGTTCAATCATCTATTTAATTATTTTTGTTTCTCTTCCAACTGAGGCAGGAGATAGATGGGCTTCAGGCCAGACATTTACAACTGGCCTCCTGTTTACATTTCATAGGGCAGGAAAAGTGGGCTTCAGGCCGGACACTTACAACTAGCCTCCTGTTTGCATTTCCTGAGACAGGAGATAGGTGGGTTCCAGGTTAGGCATTTAAGATCAGCCTCCTGTTTGCGCTCCGAAATGGAAGTAACAACGGGAACAGGGTTAATAGCCAGGCTTTGTCTCTTGTGGACGCCTTAAGACACAGTCGTGGCAGGAACAAAGAGGGGCAAAACCTTGTCTGAGTAAAGGATCAAGAGATCAGGTATCCCGCCCCCCGCCCCGCCCCGCCCCCGCCCCCGCCGGAGGCAAGGGAGACACTACACATGCGCAGAAAGGCTCCTTGGGGGTCCAAAGTCAGGGGACAATGCCAGGCCATAATGAGCCTTGCTTCTCCCAGACGCCCTTGCGTGGAGATCCATCTTGGCTGAGAGGTGCGTTTGCACCTGGGGGGAGGGTCCTGAAACAAATTAGCCAGGGAGGAAAAACAAGACGATTGGCCAGAAGGAAGACAAACACCTGGAAGAACTCCCTACATAAATGACTTTACCGCCTCTACTGCACTCCTCCTCCTTAGGGGGGACGCCCACACCCCTGCTCTAGGGTGTGCAGCTCTGCCTTGCTTCTGTCTTAACTGTTTCTCTGTGTGCTCTCCCACTTGTTGTTGTGCTGTGTCTCTAATAATAAACTTTGCACCTGATTTTACAGTTTTTGCCTCCGTGAGAAATTCATTTTTCACTGGGGGTAAGTGCCAGGGAAAAACAGCTTCTAGCCTCCAGCCCTTGCTGGTCTGGCGGGTAGTGTTCCTGGTTTTCATCCAGGCTCCCCAGGATCAATTACTAGGCAGGGAATTAAGATCTTGCTCCGTGCCACTGCTCACTGCTACCTCTCCAAGATCACCACTATACTGTCCCCTAAAACAGGAGCCATGTGAGTGCTTGACAAACATTTGTGGTTAGTCAGCAAGACTGTATGAAGGAGGGATAATGGCTCCCCTGGCTTTGGAAGGTTAAGTAGGAACTGGGGAGGTGAAGACAGGGCGAGTTTAGCTGTAATAACAGAAAGCTCAGCTATCAGTAGCTTATGTCACAGGACATCTATTGCTTACTTAGCAAAATGTCTGGATGTAGGTTGTCCTAAGGTTGATTCTGCAGCTTAACAGTGTCACCTGGCACCTAGTTCTTTCCATCTGTCTTAGTCATTCAGGTTGCTATCAAAGTCCCGTAGACCGGGTGGCTTATAAACGACAGTCTGGAGACTGGAAGTCCAAGATCAGGGTGCCAGTATGATCAGGTTCTGGATGGCAGTCTGCCAACTTCTCCTTGTATCCTCACATGGCAGAAAGAGGGCACACGATCCCTTGGGTCCCTTTTGTAAGGGCACTAATTGCATTCATGGGGGCTCCATCCTCATGACCTAATTACCTCCCAAAGTCCCCACCTCCTAATTCCATCACATCCGGGGTTAGGATTTCAACATCTGCAATTTGTGGGGACATAAACATTCAGTCTATTGCATCGTCTTCCACCCTAGCACCCTCAGCTCGTAGGTACTTGTCCTTAGGCTTGACCTCTCGTGGTCTCAAGATGACTGCCACAACTCCGGGCATCAATCCTCTTACAACAGTGTCCAAAATAGGAACAGAGGGAAAGGAGCAAAGAAACCTTTCCTCATGTGGCTTTCTCTTCCATCAAGAGGAAAATCTTTACCTTGAAGCATCCTGCCACTCACCACACCCTCCAGAGATTCCTTTTTATATTATTATGACTCTGAATGGGACCACATGCCCACTCAAGACCAATGAGTGGTAAAGGACAGAGACTGCCATGATAGCCTTAAGCCAACTGGGGTTCATCTCCTAATCGTCTCTTAGGTTGTGTGCAATTCAACCCTGTTAGTGGGGAAGAGGGCAGACCATGGCAGTACCTGCTTTGTTGTCTCTCGGGAACCTCCCAGTGCCCTGTGGGAAGGTGGGCCTACCTATCCTAGTCCCTGGGGCTTCTAATTTTCTTGGTCATTTGGAAAATCAAGGCTCAGAAATGTGCTCAACATCACACGGAAAACTAGAAGGAAATACAATTTAGCCTCCAGCTCTCGTCCCAGAACCTGGGGTACACCCAGGGCGCCTGTGCTGCCCCTTCCAGTACCTTCCCCGCCACCCTCAGTGCTGTTGCTTGTCTCATTAGCATCCTTCCCACTAGACTGTAAGCTTCCCAAGTGCAGGGACCTTGGGTCTGCCCATCCCTCAGTCCCTGGCACCTAGAACAGAGCCTGTTGAATGGATGAATGAGTGGGTCTTCTGTGTATAGAATAGAGGGCATCCTTGCCCATGGCTTAACAGTTCTGGCAGCAAGCACTTAGTGTGGAGCCTTTGGGCCCTTAACTGGTGCAGGTTAATGGCACTGATGATGAATTTTACTCGTGTAAATCTGCCCCATGGAAGAGAATAAGCAAAAATGGAAGGTACGGACAGTCCTCATGGTGGGTAGAAGTTCCCAAGAAGTCCTCAGCTCTCAATCAGAGCTATTTGAAAATAGAATTAGCTGTCTCTTGAGGTGGTCAACTCTGTTTTTGGAGGTGATAAGCATCTCTTGGGTTGCATGCAATGCACAGTAAGGTAGAATTAAAGACCACGGAAGATTATGCTTCTAAGATATGTTGGCCTAAGAGCATGTCGTAACAGCATCCACAGAATTCTCGTGACAGCCCTGCTTTGATGTTACAGCAGGGGAAACTGAAAAACAGAAAAGTGAAGTAACTTGCCCTGCATCACACAGCTAATCTGGAAGCGACAGGATGAGAATGCGGGCATTTAAGTGTTCTAGCCCCCTTCTCCTAACCACCTGCCTCGTTAGAGACCTAAGGCTCTATGATTCTAAGAATTTTGACTCTGGTACCGTAAGGGTATACTTCTCTAAGATTCTGTGACTCAGAACCAACTCTGAGATTCTGAGTCTCCATTCTCTGCGATTCTGAGCACCTATGGTGCTGCCCTGTTTTTCAGAGATCCAGCGTACTCCTCATGTGAGCTTGATTTAATTAAAAAATGATTGGCCTGTTTTGATTTCTTTGTTACTTTATATGGAAAAAAAAAACCCCAAAAACACCAAAACCCCAGCAGCTGCTGGTCCTGTCCCCCGGCCTGCAGGTCCAACCATCTATCCTGGAACCGCTGTCAGCGATCTGCTGGGTATCATAACTGAGATGCAGGGGAGCCGTCAGCATCCTAGGATCTGACCAGACTCCAGCCAGTGCCGCCCTAGGTGGGGGCTGGCGGGGGGGCTCCCTTGTGGCCACTGGGCCAGACGGGGACCGATGTGAGGGTGCTGCTCTGCGGGTGAGCAAGGAGGTGGGAGGGGAGAGGCCTGGAATGAGCAGGGGAGTGGGGGTGGGGGACGGTGTGTGTGCCGGCAGGCAGCAGCCTCTTCCCTGGGTCCATTCCTGCAGACCCCACAGGAGGCGCCGAGACGTGAAGCAGCAGCAGGCCCCTGGTGAAGCATCCCTTCACACGCCTCCCCGGCAGCAGATGGAGGAGAACAGACCGATGGGGAGCCTTCCACGCACCAGCACTGGGCGAGGTCCTCTGCATCTATCAATTACTTTCATCAGCTGCCCCGTTTCTAGGGCAGCAGTGCCCGACACATGAGCCCCACACGAGCAGGAGAAAAGCAGGGGCGTGGAGTGCCATCCCAGCCAAGAGCCGGGAGCGTCTGAGCGCAGAGGCAGAATCATGCTGTCAGAACAGGCACCATCGGAGTTCGGCAGCAAGAGATCACCAATGACCAAAAAACATTAGCCAGGGCTTCCCTGGTGGCGCAGCGGTTAGGAGTCCGCCTGCCGATGCAGGGGGCACGGGTTCGTGCCCCGGTCCGGGAAGATCCCACATGCCGCGGAGCGGCTGGGCCCGTGAGCCATGGCCGCTGAGCATGCGCGTCCGGAGCCTGTGCTCCGCGACGGGAGAGGCCACAACGGTGAGAGGCCCCACTTACCGCAAAAAAAAAAAAAAAAAAAAGCATTACTGATGGACTTCCTTGGTGGCCCAATGGTTAAGAATACGCCTGCCAATGCAGGGGACACGGGTTCGAGTCCTAGGCCGGGAAGATCCCACATGCTGCGGAGTAACAAAGCTTGTGCACCACAGCTACTGAGCCTGCACTCTAGAGCCCACGAGCCACAACTACTGAGCCCGCGTGCCACATCTCCTGAAGCCCGCGCGCCTAGAGCCTGTGTTCCACAACAAAGAGAAGCCACCGCCATGAGAAGCCCACACACCACAACAAAGAGTCCCTGGCTCACCACAACTAGAGAAAGCCCACGCGCAGCAACGAAGACCCAACACAGCCATAAATAAATAAATAAATAAATTTATATTTAAAAGAAAACATTACTGAACTCAGAGCAACGTGGTGATATGATATTATTATTATCTTTCTCCATTAATGAATACTTGAAGTGAAACTATTCTCCATAAAGTCCTTTAGAGAGAGTCCATAGAATCCTTTAAAATTACAAAGCTTTCTAAACCTGGAAACTTTTGGTAACACTTCACTACAGCGTTCATAGTTTCATTCATTCACTATGTATTGGCTCCTGTGCCAGTATTTATTATTCATGTAGCCAGCACGGGGGCTAGAGGTGAGTTGGTGAACAAATGGGCACAGTCCCTGCCCTCGCAGAGCTTACATTCCAACCTGGAGACAGATGGTCATGATCCGGGTAGGTGTATCAAGCTCCCGCTGAGGACCAGGTGCTGTTCCAAGTGCTGTACTGCACAGGCCCATTTAACCCTCACAGCAGTGCCGCGAGGAGGTGATGTTACCGGATCATTTTACAGACAAGGAGACTGGAGAAGCACAGAAAGATGAAGTAACTTGGCCTGGACCACACAGCTCATGTGAGGGAAAACTTCTTTGTAAACCCACACAGTCTGATTCCAGAGTCCACGCTCTTGGCCATGGCTCTCTCAGGATGCAAGCCATGATACAAATAAAATGTGCAATCACACACTGTGATAAATGCTATGGAGGAAAAGCTCGGGGTGCTGGGGAGCAAAGAGAGAGGCTCAGCCCAGTCCGAGGGGCTGGGAAAGGCATCTTTGAAGAAGTGCTATTTCAGTGGAGACTGAGGGAATGAGTAGACAGAAGCCAGGTGAAGACTTGAGGAAAGGGCGTCACAAGCAAAGGAAAGAGCCTGTGCAAAAGCCCTGAGGCAGCAGAGTTCAGCAGAGGGAGGACCGTTAAAGTCAGCACAGCAAAAATAAAATAAGGGAACGTGCATGTGGTGGGAAGTAGTGCACGGGGGTGGGGGTGGACACCAGGAGCGAGAAGATTTGAGGCAGGTGGGGCGGGAGCTGGCAGGCACCAGACTTTAGATTTTATGCATCCTGCAGCAGGCAGTGTTTATAGCAGGGCCGGGTCCAGGTGACACACACTTGTCCCCGCCCCAGAGGGACACAGGCAGCTGTTGGCATGGTGGGACTTAGGGGGCTTGTAGGGTCTCAGCTGATTGAAACATCTCTTCTTTATTCTATCCTTCATGGTAAAAATCCACCACTCCTGATTCTGCCCTCGGGTTTGTGAAAAGCAATTCCTGACTTCTAATCCCCTGTGGAAAGTCAGACATCTCTGGTAGGAATAAAGCCCGGAGCCTTTGTCAATTGCTACCTCAGTGACTGACTTCTCCATCAAAAACGAGCCCCTTCTCTGGCTTCAGGGAGAAGACTTTGCCAGGACACTGTGAGGGGGAGGCAGCCAAGTGACGGACCTCTGTGCTGTGGGACCCAGGCTGTGGCCCACGGGTGGCCGAGCCCAGTGATGTTTCCAAATTGGGAGCTATATGCCCCATGTAGAAACATGAGGGCCAGGGAAGGCTTCCCAGCAGAGGTGATATTTGAACTGGACCCTGGGCTCGCCAGATGAAGAGGGGGAGGGTCATTCCAGGTGGAAGGCGCAGCACAGGGGAGGGGAACATGCACGGGGGTTGTGGAGAGGCAAAAGGGAAGGGCAGGGAGCTTCGGCATTCCTCAGAGACCCTGACCCAGCTATGGTTCTGGGAAGGTGGGCTTCTTTTTTTTTTTTTAATATTTATTTATTTATTTGGTTGCTCCGAGTCTTAGTTGCGGCAGGCGGGCACCTTAGTTGTGGCACGCGAACTCTTAGTTGCGGCACGCATGTGGGATCTAGTTCCCTCCCCAGGGATCGAACCCAGGCTCCCTGCATTGGGAGCGCAGAGTCTTTTTTATTTATTTATCTTATACTTATTTTTCTTTCTTTCTTTTATTTATTTCTTTTTTTCTGGCTGCGTCAGGTCTTAGTTGCGGCACGTGGAGTCTTCATTGTGGCGCGCGGGTTTCTCTCTAGTTGTGATGTGCAGGTTTTCTATCTCTAGTTGTGGCGCACGAGCTGTAGGGCGCGTGGGCTCTGTAGTTTGCGGCACGCGGGCTCTCTTGTTGAGGCGCACGAGCTCAGTAGTTGTGGCGCGTGGGCTTAGTTGCCCCACGGCATGTGGGATCTTAGTTCCCCAACCAGGGCTCGAACCCGCATCCCCTGCATTGGAAGGCGGATTCTCTACCACTGCGCCACCAGGGAAGTCCCAAGGTGGGCTTCTGAATCCAGGAGATGACTAGGATCATAATCTCCATTTAACAGATGGGGAAATTGAGCCCAGGGGTTATAACTAATTTCCCTAAGGGCATTCTAAGTGGCAGAGCTGGGACCCAAACTCCCTGACTCCAGGGACGGGGCTCAGAACATCCAAGATACATTGCTCCCCAAGTATGGAAAATACCTCAAGTATCTGGACAGGTGTTGACAAGGCCGTGGCAAAGCATTAGACTGGGAAATTGGAAGGTTCTAGTCTTGACAGCCACTCACTCTGAAGGTCTCTTCCCCCCTCTGGCCTCACGTCCCTCATCTGCAAAGAGACCAGCCCTTTCTCCACCGCCAGCTGTAGTGAGGGGCCAAGATGATAGAGGCCACAAACCTTTGGGATGGGGACCCTGGCAGCTCCTGGGAGGGCAGGCGCTGCCAGACGAGGTGGGCTGGAGGAGGCTGGGCGGAGGGCCCTGACATGGATGGGGCTGCCGCTCTCCCCGCCTCCCCACTGCCGGGCCAGTGTAATCTGGGCTATCCATCACCCTCCCTGGGGTGGTGGCAGCCAGCTTGGCAGCCACACCATTGTCAGCTCGTCCATATTTCATCAGCCTGGAGAGAGAGGAGCGAGGGAACAAGCGCGGGGGAGACGGAGCCAAAGGGAACCTGCCCATCAACGAAGGCAGCGTTCTCAGGGCAGCCAGCCCCTCGGTAGAGGCTCCATCAACCGGCCCAGGCCACAGACCAGACGCCCTTAGTGGGGGGCTCTGGGGTGTGGTTCGGGCAGATGAAGCACAGTAGAAATGATGACGATGTGATGACGATAATGGGGATAAGATGAAGGTGACAGCGTCGATGATGATAGCGATGCTGGCGGTGGGGATGATGAAGCTAATGACGGTGACGATCTGTCATCACTTTGCAGCCTCGTCTGGTGCCGGGCACTGCGTCAACACTTCGTGTACTGCATTTTCTTTCCTTTTTAAAAGATTTATTTTTATTTATTTATATTTATTTTGGCTGTGCCGGGTCTTAGCTGTGGCATGCGGACTTCTTAGTTGTGGCATGGGGACTTCTTAGTTGTGGCATACAGACTCTTAGTTGTGGCATGCATGTGGGCTCTAGCTCCCCGACCAGGGTTCGAACCCAGTCCCCCTGCACTGGGAGTTCGGAGTCTTAACCCACTGGACCACCAGGGAAATCCCCCGTGTACTGCATTTTCTAATCCTCTAAATTATCCCACGAGGAGAGCCCTGCCATGACCCTCATTTAGAGATGAGGAACCTGGGGCTCAGAGTAGCCTGCTTGGGGCTCAGCTAAGATGTGGCCAATCTGAGGTTCGACTCTCATTCACCAGGTCCCCGGCATCCACGCTCCAGTCCCAACCGCTACACTTCCCTGTGTGGGTTCAGAATCAGTGGACTTGGGTTTGAATCCTGAGTTCACCACTTACTACTGGCTGAGCAACCTCGGGCTATGCATTCACCCTCTGAGCCTGTAAAGTCAGTGACTCGTGGAGCTGCTGTGAGCCTTGGGTCCATTACTGTGGCTCAGAGCCAGCTCCCCCCAAATCCTTCCGGTCGGCCCCAACGCCACTGCAAGGCCTAGCCTGACCACCTCTTTTAAACTGCGGCTGCCCCATTCCCCTTGCCCTGCGCTGCTTCGTCCCGCCTTCCATGTCACGTATCACCCACCTTCTCTTCTATTCCATTTAGTGCTCTCTGTGTGGCTGGCATGTGAGCCGGGAAGTAGGGATCCCTGCTCAACCGTACTGCACGTGTCTAGGACAGCACCAGGTGGGCAGTTAGCACGTATTTTCTGAAGGAATGAATAAATGATGGGTGTTCTCTTTCCTTTCCTCAGGGGCCTCTTGGAGACCGGAGGACCCAGGGGATGAGATTTAGCTGGTAGGGTTGGGATGGGCTGGAGAAGCTGGGAGGGAGGTGTTTGCAAAAGGGACAGAAAACACACTGGCTTCTGGGTCAGGAGGTGCAGTGAGGCGCGGGGAGGCTGGGATGGGCTCCTCCAGGGCAGGGGGTGTGGGAGGGGGAGGGATCTGTTTACCATTTCAGGTTTGTCTCCTAGCTGCCCTCCCCCCCCATTTGGCTGCAAGGGGTCCATCAGCCTCGTCTAGAGCTTGCCCCTAGCCCTCCTCTGCACCCCCAGTTCCTTCGTCTCCCAGAGGCCACCAGATGGGTCCTGCTCCCACATCCTGGCCTCTCCCTGGCCTCATGCACAGCCCCGCTCAGGGTCGGGCACCCCCATGCTCCTCAGTAACGGTGCTGATTTCATAAAGGTCATTCCAACCCCGAGTCATAAATGTCAGAACTTCATGGACTCTTGGAGATTCCGATTCTCTGTGGAGGGAATGAGTTCAGAAAGAAAAAGTGACCACTCGAGTCAAACAGTGAGGTCAGCCCAGTCCTGTGTCCCAGACTCGGTGGATGAGGAGTCCCAGTGTACCACCCACGCCGCTCCCTGCACCTTCCAGCTCCCGGCTTCTGTAAAATGCAGCCTGGCTCTCAAGCCCCCGAAAGAGCCAGGAGCCACCCATCCAGGTCCCCAGCCCGCACCCTGCCCTGCGCCAGAGTTCCCTGCCCAGCTGTGTGTGCTCCCTGCCCCAGCTGTTCTCCCTGCTCCAAGCACTGCCCAGGAGCTACACTGTCCCTGGGCCTTTGCACACGTGATTCCTCGGCCCGGATGCCTGCGCTGCTCCAGCCAGTTGCCCCCCGCGCCCCCATTCTTAGGACCCAGCACGAGTCCCCACCTCCTTCAGGAGGCCTTTTGTGTCTGCCCTGTGGTTGAGTCTGCCAGCTTTGACTCACGGGGTGCCATGTATTGTATGTTTTTAGATCTCCTCTGAGTTTTAAGGGATTTGGAGGGGGTGTGGAAGGAGACAAGGCAATAGGAGGGCTTATAGCTTCCTGTTCCTCCAAAGCCCCACGACCTTGGATCAGCTACGTAACTCCTCTGAGCCTCAGTTTTGTCCTCGTCTACAAAATGAGGCTAGTGAAGGATCCCTTTCTCAGCTAACTCAGGGGCTGATGTGAAAGGGCTGAAGGATGCGCCCGTGAGGCCTGCCCTCATTCCTGGGGTCAGGAGCTGTGATGGGCCCTGGTGAATCTCTATAAGCAAGACAAGCCCCTCTTGGTTGGGACGCAGGTTCTGTATTGTCTCTCCCTTGGGCCCTGATTGGGGCTGGGTGCCTGGGAGGATTCAGCATGTATGGGAGAATTCACCTCGGGTACGGGACCACCCCTGGGGCTGTCAGTCCCCCACAGACTGCCCTGTCCTTGAGGACAGGGACGGAGTCTTCGGTTTTCTCTCCCCAGCAGCCAGCATGGGACCTGGCTCAGAGTAGATGCTCTGTTCCTGATCCTAGAACTCAAGGGTGATGCCTTTCACCTTGGGAGTGTGCTCAGCCCAGGAAAAGCCCTTAGAGATCATCTCATCAAAGAGCATCATTATGCAGATGGGGAAACCCAGGCCCAGAGAGGGGTGGGAGCATGCTGAGCTCAAGCAGTGACACCTACTTTGGGGACAGATAGATCTGGGTTGGGATCCAGTTCTTCAACTTCCTGGCAGTGGGATCTTGGGCAAGCCATTTGTCTCTCTGAGCCTCAGTTTCCCCATCTATAAATGGCGCTAATAACGAAGTTGGTCATGGGGATCAAGTGAGATTGTGTCTGTGAAAGTGTATGGACAGCTCCTCCCCGTGCTAGGTCTCCAATAAACGTATGTTTTCTTGCCCACCGTCCTGCAGGTTAGCGGCAGATCTGGGGGAGAAGGATTTGAGGGGATGGAGAACCATATCACTGTCCCCTCCTCAGCTCCTCTCCACCCTCTTTGATGAGAAGAAGCTGGCTGGTCTCCCCTCTCAGCTGGCCCAGCCCAGGCAGCCAATACCTGATTCCACCCCATGTGCCTTATCTATGGAAAGGAGCTACTGAATCTCCTCGGGAGGTTGTAATCAATGCAGCTACAGGCATTTTCTGCCAAGATCCAGATCCGGTGTCCACACCTTCTCCATTACACGGGCACCAGTACCACCTCTCAAGTCACTTCCAGCCCAGGAACTCTGCTCTTTGAAGACCAGGTCACCTCCTTCCCCAATCCCCAGACAAAGGGCTCCCCTCCTCCCTTCTTCCCAGACAGGCCCCCCCTCCCCATGCCAGGCACCTTGGGGAGAAGGAAGAGACACATCCCAGTGACCACAGCTGGACCACTGGATCCTAGTTGATGGTGCTCCAGCAGTGGAAGCCACTTTATATGTGAGCTGCGATGGGGTAGAGGGAAGACACTTGGCAGACAGACCCGAACGCGAACCCCAGCTCTGCCCCTCACCAGCTGCCTCCAGGCCAGCCTCTCTGCCTTCCCTTGAATGGGGACCTCTGCTTTGCACATTTGCAGATGAAAGTGCCCAGTGCGGCGCCGTCTCCACTTTTGGCTACTCCCACGCTGACTTTGGCCGCCCCGTCCTCCTTTGAGGAAGCGTCATTCTCTGGTCTAATCCTTTCTTGCTGCTACAGGCCTGCCTGTCATGACCACCTCCACCTGCCCTCCCCGTTCTGTGTCCAGACCCTCCAGGGTTGGACTCTCCTTGCTGTTACCCCTTAGCATGGCATACCCCGCTGGCAGCGCTCAGATCAACTTATTAAACTCACATAGCTGCCATATGGGGACAGTATTATTATCATCTCCATTTTGCAGATGGAAAAATCTGAGGCTTAGGGCTGTTCAATAGCTTGCTCCAGGTCACACAATTAGTAAGAGGTAGAGCTGGGATTCAAATCCAAGCACACTGGTTACCACACCCCCAGGCTCCCCAGCTTCTTACCACGCGTCCGTCCATCTCTTATCACCTGCTTGTGCACCCTCTTTCCATCAAGCCATGGACCTGTCCACCCATCTGTCTACCCAATTACCAGCCATCCCTCCTTCCATCTGTGCTGCCCCAGCTGCCCATTACCCCGCCACCAGATTTTTGCACTGACCGCTGAGGCAAAAGCGGTGGCCACAGTCCTGCGCTCTTGCATATCAGTCTCCGGTTAGAAAGACTGACAGGCGATGACAACCCATTGCAATGAATGTGGTGAAGGGCCTTGGGCTCTGCAGGAGCACAGTGGGAACGCCTGCCCCAGGCTGGGTGTCCAGAGAAGGTAACACCCGGTCTGAGCCCCAAGGGGAGGGATGCTGAGAGAGGAAGAGCATCTCTCTAAAGAGAACAGCAAGTGCAAATCTCAGTCTCCCGGGAGAGTGTGGCACTCAAGGGCGGCTGCCCTTAACCCCTTCTGGCTGAAGGTAGGATTCCAGATGAGGCCGAGGCCAGGTGGTGCAGGGGTGTGAAATCGGGCCAGCGTGTGGTAGTGGTGATAGTGAAGGGTTTAAGTGGGGCAGTGATGCGGTAGAGGGCATCACGGGGTCCCAGAGCACTCTGGCCACCGCAGGGAGAAGAAGGTGAGACCAGAGGCAGAGAGAGGGGAGAAGGCTGTTGTAGTGGGGCAGCTCCCAGTAGGAAGAGCCCTGGACCAAGATGGTGGACAAGGAAGAGGAGAGAAGTGGCTGGGTCAGAGGCACGTTCAGGGTGTAGTCTTGATGGATCGGATGTAGAGCAGGGGTGTCATCTCTCCAGAGATGACCCTCAGGGGCCACCCTCTGGCTCTTATATCCCCAGGCTTTTGCGTCGCCTACTTGGCCAGCTTGGAAGACCCCTACTTTGAAGGCCATGTGAAAAGTTTTAACTTAGCCAGCCGGCAATGGGGAGTCACTGCTGACTTACAAGCAGGAGAGTGATGAGGTCAGATGAGGGTGTTAGAAATACTCCGGCCCCAGGGATGGTCAGGGTTGGCTGGGGGTAGGTTGGGGATGTGAGACTGTGGGTATCAGATCTCAACAGAGCCATCCCTTCTTCAGAGCATCCTTTCCTGATACACTCACCCATCCTAAGCCAAGTCTCTCTCTTGTAATTAATCATCCCACTCTGGACTTTTCCACAGGTTGCAGTTTTATATTTACACGTATGATTGATTAATTAATGTATATATCTCACTCTAAACTATATGCTTCTTGAATATGAGGACGTTATCCCTCTGTTGTCATTTTATCTCCAGCATCTAGCACCGTCCTTGGCACGTATTAGGTGCTTAATGAATGTGGAGTGAATAATGAGTGAGTGATCCTGGCTGGAGTTTGGGTAGCACTTGCATCCCTGGGTACAAGGTTAACTGGGAAGAAGTTCCAACTGACAGATCTTGGAGGCCAAGCTTAGCAGATCAAACCCCAGCTCCCCAACACCCACTTTGAGGAAGAAAAATAATTTTTAGGAATTCTAAAATACGAAATGGGTTCGAAAAGACATCCCTCAGGTATCCCAGAGGAAGGCTGGCAAGGCTCAGGGGCTGCCCGTTTTTTGGAATTACTCATCCCGTGCCAGCATCCCTGTATTGGCACAGAGAATCGAGCTGCAGTCCTGGCTGTTTTGTTCATAGGGCCTGGATCCGAACCAGGTACTAAATAAAGGCTGGAACAAAATGTGCCACATTTTCAATCCTGAACGTATCTCAGAGTTGACAATAAAATACATGTTAATTTTTCACTAAACTACAAAGTGAACAAGATTTTCTTCAGAACACCCGGTGAACCAGTTGAAACCAGAAGGCTGATGTAATGGAGAGAGAACTCCATCCAGAGCCGGTCTTGCCTCTATATGCCAACTTCTCTACCCCGCCGGCTCTGTGATCACCTCCAGTCACTTTGCTCTGGGAGCCTCAGCTTTTTCACCAGTAAAATGAGGGGAGTGTTCTCTCCCCACTCAACTCACAGGTGTGGTGGGAATGTTGGAGGTTAAAATACACTGAAAACTGAATGGCCTTGGTAAATAGGTGTGGCTTAAGTAGTCCAACTGAGGTGCCTTTCAAAAGCTAGGATATTGGAGCATCTATATGGCTTTCCAACATTTGTGGGTACATGTGAATATATGTTTTTGGTTTGCTGGCTTCATTCTCTGCATCTCCCAATTCACAGAGAAAATCGGATGGGCTCAGCTCATCTCTCTGCCCAGAGCCACATCATAAGCCCCTGGCCAATGGGCTGGCTGCCTCCGCATCAGGCTCCCGCCCCTTGTCCAATCAGCTGCAGCCCATGGCTCACGTGACATGCAGGCAGCCAGGCTTTCTAACATGCTTTTCAATAGCCCTGGGTAGGTGCTGCTATTATGTCCATTTCATAGATGAGGAAACTGATGCACAGAGAGGTAACCCAACCAATGACGTAGAGCTAGTAAAATGCAGAATCATGATACACGCCTTCCACTGTCTCTACCTCTAGGTCTTCCAGGAGTACCTGGCACGTAATAAGCACTCTGCCTGTGTTTGCCGAGTGAGAGTTTAGGAATAATGACACTTATTCTACAGGCTTATTATGAAAATCAAATAAGTTAATATTAGTGAAAGCATCGGGCGCTGGCCCCAGGGTTGAGCGGTGGTGATTAAATATTGGTTTAATTCACCCCTGGATCATTCACACATCCTCCCTTATGGCTTGGGGGCCATTGCTCCTGGCAAACATGGGAAGAAGGCAAACCCTCAGCCCTGCGTTCTGCAAGTGGCGTCGGCTTTAGAGCCTGGTGCCCTTTCTTTCCCTCTTTCCCTCTGCTCTTCCTGAGCTTCTGCAAAACCTATTTGCCAGGGGAGTTGGTGGTCAAGGTAGGCCCCTCTCTGACCAGCCTCCCCAGGCCCGCCTCCCTCCTCTCCTAGGTGACCTTCCCCGCCCCCACCAACACACACTCCAGCCGCAAGGCTGGCTCTGGGCTTTTCCTCTCCTGTGGCCCTGCTCCTGGTAGGCTTCCTGTCCAGCCTTCAAGGGTATTTTCTTTCCAGCAAGAAAGCACCTCTCCCCGTCACGGCTCCCCTGTTACTTTATCTGCAACTCTCCTAAAGCATTTCGCACGGGGGGTGCCGCCGATTGCCCTGTAGAGTTCATGCATCATAGGCTGGGCACGCGTGGCTGGACCGGTCCGCGCTGGCCCTGTCCCTCGGGCGCATCACCTCTCTTTCCTGAGTCCACGCTTCCTACGTGTGAAAACTGAATTAAACAATCCCCATTTCACAGAGCTCCTGTGAGGGTTTAATCAAATGATTAAATTAGAACACAATAAATATTAGTTCCTCTCTGCATATTGTGCTGCAGACTGTCAGATCTGAAGGGGGCTTTAAAGGAGTATCAGATCCAGTGCTTTTCAAATTTCTTTTTGGTTGAGAGGAACCGCTGTTTCCCACAGAAAGTCAGGTGGAAGTTCAATATATAGAAACATCACAGGGACTGCTCTGCTGGAGGCTGGGCCCAGAACTTCGCCCCCATGGCTCCTCCCCCGACCTCCCACTCCCCCCAGGGCCCTACTCCCCCCAGCGCCTCCTGTGAGCCTCCCGGGCTCTCAGTGTTGATTGGAAGCCTCTTAGGTAGCCTCCCCCACCCAGAAGGTGCCTTTGGGGCATTTGTAATGCAGGATCAGGAGACGCAGAACAGGGGTGCTGAGAGTGGAGTGGGTTCCAGCTGTGGGTGGGAGTTTCTTTTTTGTGGTTGGGACACTGCATATCCGCTTTACAGAATTTGAGAAAAACAAGTGAGGAAACTGCAGATTTCCCCCCCCAAATCAGTTGTATTGAGGTATAATTTACATACAGTAAAATTTACTTAAAAAATTTTTTTTAAAATTTATTTTTGGCTCTGTTGGGTCTTCGTTGCTGCGCACGGGCTTTCTCTAGTTGCGGTGAGCGGGGGCTACTCTTCGTCGCAGTGCGTGGGCTTCTCATTGCGGTGGCTTCTCTTGTTGCGGAGCACGGGCTCTAGGCGTGCGGACTCAGTAGTTGTAGCGCACGGGCTTAGTTGCTCCACGGTATGTGGGATACTCCCGGACAGGGCTTGAACCCGTGTCCCCTGCGTTGGCAGGCACATTCTTAACTACTGCACCACCAGGGAAGTCCAAATTCACCTTTTAAAGTGTACAGTTTAGTGAGTTTTAACAAACAGATACAGTCATGTAATCACCATCACAGTGAAGATATAGAATATTTCCATTCCCTTAAAAATTCTCTCATGCCCTTGGCAGTCAGTCCCTCTTCCTACGCCCAGCCCCTGAAAACCACTGATTTGAATTAAAGATAATCCAACAGTTTCATTTCTGTCCCCATAGCTTTGCCTTTTCCAGAATGTCACATGCAGCTAATCAAACAGTGATTTGCCTTTTGTGTCTGGCTTCTTCCACTTACCATATAGTGTTCGAAAGTCATCCATGTGGTCCCATGTATCCATATTTGTTCCTGTTGCTGGCTGAGTAATATTCCATTGTGTGGACGTACCACAATTTATTTATCCATTTACCAGTTGATGGACATTTGGGTTGTTTCCAGATTTGGGTCATTATGATTGAAGCTGCTATGAATATTCATATAAAAGTCTGTGTGGACATATAGTGTCATTTCTCTTGCATAAATATTTAAGAGTGTGATTGTTGGGTCACACTCAACTTACTATCTTACTCAAGATAGTAAGTTTATATTTTACTTCATAACAAGCGGCCAAACTGGAATTGTTTGGTTAGTGAACTGTGTTCCTTTGTCTGTGGCCACGTGACTCACAGTTTTATAAGGGTTACTTTGTACTCTTGGTGAGTGAATTATAGCTTTCTATGTGGTCTCTCCCAAGGACGTTTGCATTTTAATCAGAGTTCAACTGTTTCGTTCATGAATCACTCCTTCATCACCTTAAGTCAAAGGATTAGCTTCTTCCTCCATGAGGAAATGTTTCCCCTGAACTAGCAGGTAGGAGGTGATGACCCTAGGCAAGGAGAGATGGGAATGCCATGTGGGGTACCAATGAACCACGTGTTTGCCTAGGACTGCAAGGTAGATGGATCCGCTAAGTACTCTGACACCCAGAATTCTTCAAGGGAGGGTGACCCGTGAGGAAGAAGTTCCGGAGAGAAGAAGGCTGCTGGGGTGGTCCTCCCCTCCTAACACCGTCCCTTGCTTTTTTTGCTCAAGTCCCTCTCAGATCCTACTTGTGCCACCAGGTGCAAAGCAACCACCTTTTAGACAAAAGCTTGATGGAGGAGAGCTCTCTGGGGGACAGTCTCTCCTGTCTCAGGTTCTCCTCTTCCATTCAAACAGCAACAGAAGCAGAGCAGAAAGGGCTGCAAAGTGAATTCAGTTTTATTTCATGCATACCCTTGACTTTTCTGTCCATCCTTACATCCCCAAGCTACCAGCTCCTAGCTGATGAGTCACTGACCTGCTGACTCCTACTCTCAGCTTCCAACTCAGTCTCCACACAGCAGCCAGAGGAACCACTTTATTTGTAAAATTTCACTCTATCTATCTATATCTCAAGAAACACACAGTTCAAAATTAAAATGGTACAAGTCTCCTTTTCCTCTGTCTTCCCAGCCACCTGGCTTTCCTTTTCAGAGAGAGCTAATATACCAGTTTTTAAAGAATTTTTCCAGAGGTGGATATGAATATGTGGATGTGTACCTATTTTTTCTCTTCCTGCTGGGTTTCGCACAGATGGCAGCCTATGATAAACACTGGTATGCTCTGGTCTTTCTCAGTTAACATATCTTGGAGACTGTTTCCTCTCCGGACATGAAATGTCACCACCTCCTCTTCCTTGCTCTTTTTATTTATTTAGTTTTATTTTTTTAATTAGATTAATTTTATTTTGGTTGCGCTGGGTCTTAGTTGCAGCAGGTGGGCTCCTTAGTTGCGGCTCACCGGCTCGTTAGTTGTGGCACATGAACTCTTAGTTGTGGCATGCATGTGGGATCTAGTTCCCTGACCAGGGATCGAACCCGGGCTCCCTGCATTGGGAGCGTGGAGTCTTAAACACTGCGCCACCAGGGAAGTCCCCCTTGCTCTTTTTAAAAAGTGAGTTGTCCATTGCATGGAGTACCATCATTTATTTACGTGGTCCGTTATGGATGGATGTTTAGATTGCCTCCAATCTTTTGAGAGACTTCTTTTTAAAGCACAGCAGTGATCGTGCTTTCCCATTTCCCTGAGGATAAAATACCAGGTAAATGTGGCCCCCGAGTCAGGCCTGGTCTGGCTCCCACCCCATCTTGGGGTTCTTTCCTCCCACTCAGAGTTGCAGACCCCCAGGCCATCCTTCAGATTTTCGGGCATGCCATACTCCCCCCACTGCAGGGTTCGTACGTGCCTGGAAGGTTCCCCCGCTTCACCTAGTTAACCCTCCTCATCCTTCAGATGTTAGCCTGAAAACTGCTTCCTCGGGGAAGCTTCCCATGATCCCCACGGCTGGCTGGGTCGTGTGACCACAGGACCCTGTGATTCTGCTTCGAATCTCTTACCACCATTTATTACTATTCTGTTTCAAGTGACTATAGCTGATCCATGTCTGTAGCCCCCATTAGACTCGAAGTGCCAAGGTAGTAACCCTCCTGCTTTACTCATCCCCAGACCCCCAGTGTCCAGCATTGTTCCCCGGAACGTAAAGGCAGTAACTTACATTGACTGGGCACTCACTGTGTGTCAGGCACTGTATAAGCACTTTACATGTAGTAATTCTTTTAATCACCATGAAAACCTAGAGGTAGGTTGAATGATCAACTCCATTTTACAGAGGAGGAAACTGAGGCTCAGATGGGTGAAGCAAGTCACCTAAGATCACTACCTACTCTGACGCCACACGCCTCCCTGCCTCTGCATATATAATTTAATAAGTATTTGCTGAATGAGCAATTAAAGAATGAGAGAATGAAAAGCAAAATGAACTCCCATTTTGGGAGTTCATGGAAAAGCTGAGGTCCCTCTAGAGAGAAGCACCTGGACCAGGTCATTCACTGAGGCAGAGGTGGAACTGGGAGGGCAGTGCTGGTGCCTGAACGTGGGAGTGGATTCTCCAGGTGCCCCCCCGCCCCGGGCCTCCCAGCCATGTTCCTCCCAAGCCAGGAGCCCCGGCTCAGCCCAGACCTCACTGTCTGTTGCCTCCTTCCCCCCTGAGGCTCTCCTTACACTCTCCCTAGAGCTTTCCAAAGCTTGCCCCTGGGCAGCTCTTCCCAGAGAACCAGCAGGCAGCTCCTAAACCCCCATGGCTTTCCACTCCCGCTCTGACACCCTTGAGCGCCAACCAGGCACAGCCGCCTCTTCATCCCCCTTTCACCCACACCTTTTCAGCTCTTCAAATGATTCTTGCCATCTCTTCAGCACCGAGGTCTCTGTGCGATTTTGGGAGTTCCCTCCTTGGATTTATTCTCCCAAAGAAGTTTTGTGTTCAGTACAAACATCTCTTAGCAACATCTTGTAACTCAGCTCCTCATAGAAGGTATTTCTCTAAAGATCAAAGGTCTAGTTTTTTTTTTTTTTTGCGGTACGCGGGCCTCTCACCGTTGTGGCCTCTCCCGTTGCGGAGCACAGGCTCCGGACATGCAGGCTCAGCGGCCATGGCTCACGGGCCCAGCCACTCCGCGGCACGTGGGATCGTCCCGGACCGGGACACAACCCGTGTCCCCTGCATCGGCAGACGGACTCTCAACCACTGCGCCACCAGGGAAGCCCCAAAAGTCTATTTTTATAGACTTTTTCCTCCTCAGGATTGCAAGAATAATATTTCTGCCTCATATAGGTACAGAGTGTTTTCATTCAATGATCCTCATGATAACCACAGGTGGTGGGTATGACTTAGCCCCATTTCACAGAGGAGGTACTGCAGAGAGAACTCTGGCTGTGTGGGCACTGCAATACGTCCAGACTCAAAGGTGAATCCTGATTGGTCTAAACTAAGCCTGATGATCTCATTCTCCTTTGCCACTGATTGGTGAAGGGGTGGGCACATGACCTAGTTCTGGCCAGTGAGATGTAAGGAAAAATTTCCTTCCTCCACAGAAGAGAGAGCTACCCAGAGAGAAAGCAGCCTCCCCCCGCCTTTTTTGGGTAACTGCTTTTAGCTTTGGATACTATTTATGAGGACTTTATAGCCAGAGTTATGGCAACCATTTTGTGACACGAGGCAATAAGCTTGAGGGTAAAGAGTCAAAATCCTCAGAGTGGCAGAGTGGAGAGGCTGGATCCTTCTTGACATGGCTGAGCTAGTGGTCCCGCCCTGGGGCTACCTCCCTCCGTGGTCTCATTAAGTCAACACTAACGTCCTTACAGTTGAGCTGCCATTGATCTGGTTTTCTGTAACTTGAAGCTGAAAGCATTCTTTTCTGATAGTGAGGATGGTCTCACTGACCCCTCTGACATGCCTATGCTGCCTTAAGATGTGACACAGGAACTGCAGACACAGGTACGGGGTGGGGATGTGGGGCTTGGGGACGTGGGGGGGTGGGGGGTGGGGAAGTGAGTAAGCCGAGCACGGAATCCAGGTTCTGCTCCACCACTAATCCTTGGCGTGGTCCAGGAGCCAGTCACTTCCCCTCTAGTGTTCTGTTTTCTCCCTGGTAAAATCCCAGGTTCAGTTCCAACAGGGACATCTCCTAACAATGACTCACAAGCTCCTGGGGCCACGTGGACTGCCTTAGCTTTTACTGGTGACAGTGATGAGTGGAGAGGGTCCAAGCTCAGCTCGGTGGTGAGCGTTTGGAGGTGACTCAGTGAGGAATCAGAGGGCCTCACAGTCTTTATTTATTCCTCTTCCCCATTTGTCAGCAATCTTTCATTGTGCCCCAGTTTCAGAGTGTATTTTTAGTGGAAATAAACTTGAACAGCTCAGGATGACACGATTACTTCAGGAGTTTCAGCATCGCTTGCTGGAGAGCAGGGCAGGTGGGGTTGGTGAGGCCCCCTGACTCAGTGGTTCAGGCAGGCGGGCTAACTGGGGAATCATTTAATTTGCCATAAAAACAAAGCAAAACAAAACAAAAATCTCTAGTGGCTGCGCGCCTGGTGGGAGGTGAGTGCATTCGGCCTGGGATCCAGAATCAGTGCCTTCGAGATAGTTAGCATCTAGCTAGGGGAGCAGGGCTGTTGTTTGAAACCCTGTCTGCCTTCTAAATTCAGGGCTGCATCTTGCTTATGTTTTGCTGAGACCTTTGATATGTTTGGAAAAGCATGTTTGAGAGTGGGCAGCTGGGGGGAGTTTAAATCCTCTCCCTAAATAAGGGAGGAGAATTTAGAGTTTCCAGAGGCCATGGAGAAGGCAGAGTGTCATAGACACTGTTGGGGACCTGCCCAGACACCCTGGCAGGACTGGTTCGCTGAAGCCTCTCCTGCTATGGGTGTTGACGGTACCCTCCAACTGAGAACGCTCCCCCTACTGAGACCTGGGAGGTCACCCTGCCCACCCTCAGCCATTGAATGACCAATACAGAGTCTAAAAGGCCACGCTCTTTGGCTCAAGGAGGGATAAACCTGTAATGCCTTTCACACTCCAGAGCTCCCCATGGTCCTGGGCCGAGGCTAAGCTTCCGTGGAACCCACACCTCTGCTTTGCCTCTTCTTCTGTCCTGTCCTGCTTCCCCCCTTCCCTTTTAGGTTCCTCCTGAGAGCACAGCCTCCAACAGATCATTTGCACGAGAATCCCCATCTCAGATGCTGCTTCTGTAGAACCAGACCTACCATCATGGACATGGGGAGGAGAGAGGGGCCACTGGGCTGGATGAAGTCCCTTCATATGGGACAAAATGATGTGCTATTTGAACTGCTACTTATTATATGGACTGACTTGGGCAAGTTTTTTATTCTCTGAATGTGATATAACTTCTTAGCCCATCTCCTCCAATCTTAAGTACAGTCTCTCATACATAGAAATGCCTTGTGAGTATGGATTTGTGTGTGTGTGTGTGTGTGTGTGTGTGTGTGTGTGTGCACGCTCAAACATAGGTAAGGTATTGGGTTCCTCAGTTGGATTCACCCAAGACAGGCACAGAGCATGCAGGACAGCAAGACAGTCCATAAATGGAATTAACTCAGGGGAATCAGGAGCTAGGGGTGGCCATGGGGATGTAAATCCTTTGAGAATTTGCATAAATGTTAGGGGTTGGTTTCTTGGGAAATAGAATGGGGATTGGAAGCATTCTTATCTAGATCTTAAGGGGCAGAAAGACCCCAGCTGGGGTGGAGGACACTAACAGATAAATACTCAACAGCAATGTGCCCAGTTGAAAGAATACATTTCCCAGAGTAGATGGGGTGGCCACTGAGACATAAATACAAATTTTTGAGTGGAACTGCTCAGAAGTCTCCTTAAGAAGAGCACTGCATAGACCCTTTCTGTCTTTTTCCTTTCTCCTCCTTCTTGCCTGGAATGTAGATGTGATGATTGGAGTTCCAGCAGCCACCTGGACCTTGAAGATGAAAGCCAGACAATGAGGATGGCAGAGCAGGAAAATCCAAGGACGAGTCTCTAAAGACCTCATGGAAGCGCCATGCCAGCCTCTTTTGGTTTATGCTGAAGTTGAAACACTAGTACTTGCAGCTGTATACAATTCTTGATGAAGACAGGCTTTCACGAGCAGAGCCTTTACCAGAGACTCCGTTTTTCCAGGATTATCACTATTGCTTATTACCATGTTTTCCATGGAAACAGCTTTGGGAAGCAGCCTAGTGATGGGAAATGGCATGGGCTGGAGTCAGACGGAGCCGGTTCGGATCTCAGGTCTCCTGCTTCCCACTTGCATGACTTTGGACAAGTCAGTTTCCTTGATGGTCATTCATCCTCTGTAAAATGGGTATAATAGAGTTCTCATATGTCCTTAGATTCCTTTCCATTAAATGGAATTACAAATTTGGGGTGGGGATTATAGGGGCAGATAGATAGATAGATAGATGATAGATGATAGATCTCACCTATCTTATGGTCTGGCATATAGTAGGTACTCAAAAAATGTTAGGTACTTGACTCCCCAAGCCCTTCCATCTATCTGCCTTAATGAAGTTTGAATGAAACAGACCGAGAATGTTAAATGAAAACCTGACCATTTTAATGGCTGCCTGGGGCTGGGAGTTGGGTTAAGCTAAGTGGTTTTTAAGACCCTTTGGCATCTCACGTGATGGGCACCAGAGCTGCAGGGGTAGAAGTGGGGGAAGAGGGCGGGGGACTGATTTTCCTCTGTCCATAATTGGCAATATACCTTCTCGGTTTGCTTGTTCAGCAACTGATGTTAAAAGAGCCACAATAACTGGAGAATTCTCCCTCTTCGCTCCAGGTGGCTGGGCCATAAGCACATGCCCTTCAGCTGGAGAACCCCTGAGGGTGCTTATGTAAAGTGGGGAGTTACGGGCTTCCCTGGTGGCGCAGTGGTTGAGAGTCCGCCTGC